>NW_022170403.1:19259294-19437023 GCF_008802855.1 Photinus pyralis
CATAATCGCGTATTTCTTTATTCAATTTCACAATTGCCGGTATAGTTCTGGTCTGTTGCCATTCGTATCTGGGGTGTAGTATGGGGTTTTTGATAACTTCAAATAAGAAATGAGATGGTTGTGCAAGTAACTTTACCGCATACCTAAGGTGTTGCTGCTTGAATCTCAAGTAAATGGGTAACGAATTATTTTCGACATTAAGGCTGTCTATTGGTGATGTGCGGTATGCCCCCGTTATTAATAGCATGGCTTTGTTCCACACCCCTCTATACTTTTAAGTTGGGATCTGGCCGCCGATGTGTCTGTTAAATTAGAAAAACAGTTGCGTATTTTAGGGATTAGTAAAATGATATTTAAAATTTAAAAAATGCCTAGATTCCAATTAGTTCCGAAGATATTCGAAAAAACCAAAATGAATTATTTTGACATTTTGTCAACGCCTTTCTACAGCACAATGGTAAAAATTGTTTATTATTTAAGGCAAAGAAAATACTAAATTTTTAACATTTTGGTGTAGTAAGCATGTCAAAATAATTCATTTATGGTTCCTGTAAATGACATACCTAATAAAGAATAATATTCCTTTTTACAGTCCATATCAAGAAATGAAGTTGATGATGGTTTTTCAAAGACGAAACGTCGCAGCGAAAATCTGTGAGCACTATCTTGTACAGCTTAAAAGGTTTCTACAAGGAAGTGTTGTTTGTTTTTTGGTATCTTTTCAAACGGCATCAGAAACGAAATTCTTGGATCAAAAAGCTTTAAACCTTCAACTTAATTTAGGAACATTTTCGGGGAAGGACCCCCGGTCCCCGCGTTTTCGTTGGGGGGAACCCCAAACCCCAGATGTGGAGGAGCGCAAATTTTAAGTGGCCCAGCTTCAGATTATAACTTCCAACGAGTAAAGAACTGTTTAAGAACAACGACTAGTGATGCAAGACTTTGCCCCTGATGTTGATGGTTGTGGAACATGAAGAAACTATAAACCTTAACCTCCGCCAACTTGTAAAAGATTTTGAGTCTCTGAAATCATATCATTACCCTATATTATATTATATTATATTGCTATTTGCAAATTGTTTATGTTTATATTATGGTAACAAAAACAAAAGCACATATTTATTAATCACTCTGTAATCGGACACAAGCCTGTTGAGGACCCAGAACAAGAGAGCGACAATAAATAATAATTAAAAGTATTAATGTACTGCAAAAATATGTTTTGCCGTTTCTGAAATACCAACAAAGGTTCAAGAAGGAGTAGGTATCTTGAAACTTAAAATTATGTACAGTAGGTATAGGCAGTCAAAACTTGCACGTAATATACCATAAGCCTGCATTGCTTAGCGCTGGACCCCCTAAACGTTAAGATGAAATGGCGCCCCTGATATCTGTTTAAGAGTCCCCTGCATGAGCTCTTTCATAGCATTTGGAAAGTTTCCAGGTATCCCTTAGTATACGCTCTTCTACACCCTTCTAGCACCAGGTACCACCACAGTGAAGATAACACCCCGCCCTACGGACATTCTCTAGTAACCGAGGAGCTCATCTCCGCCGCCTCGATTGAGGATATAATGACCCTTTTTACGAGCATGACCCGGATTCATCTTACGATTGACCCATCAATGCCAAAGCCTTCAGCAGCCTCACTAATGGAATCGAGCGTGGTGTTAAAAGTACCCTCGATATCTAGAACCGCTCCCAGGGCTACGCGCCCGGCAGACATTCATCTCTCCCGCCTGCACACAAGGATGTAAAGAGCCGTCTCCGTAGACATACCAGCCCTGTGAGCATGTTGGAATGGATGCAGTGGTCTTAGGACCAGTACTCCATTCCCTATATAGGTATGCATCCACGAGCTTCTCCACCGTTTTTAGAAGAAACGATGATAGGCTGATGCAATCCTTCGCCATGCCATGTTTCGCACGACCCGGCTTAGGTAGGTACACAACTCTTACCTTTCTCTAGTAGTCCAAGATCGCAGGACTCCGCATGAGTGTGAGCGGGATAGCTATACGTATACCTATACTGCTGATAGTCTGGGAGCCCTGGGATCTCGCTCTAAAACTTTCCAGGATGTACCCTACCTTTAAAAAGGTGCTCAAATGTAAGAGCAGCGGTTCCACGCCCTTCTACAGAAAAACTCGTGTAGCGAATTTTGGTGGGTCCGAAGTTCCGTAGTCCCCAGAGCTGGGAAACTGTATTTCCAGGAGACAAGTGACAGCGTCACCCGCGCTAGACGTATATCTGCCGGAATCCTCAGCGTCCCCACGTTTTGAACAGGGTCTTTCAAAACGATCTTACAAAGTTTTTGAACATTAGGAAGATCCTCTATGTTACCACAATAGGTCCTTCAAGATCCTTGTTTGGACCTTCGAATATGGCTCTGAGCGATCTCGAGTTCTTCCCAGTCCGCTGGTAGCTTAGTTCGCATGGTTTTAGTCAAAAGTCTGCGAACCTCCTTACGAACCTTTTCCTCCTAGGTATTCTCTTCGTTCGTCGAAAGGTCCGCAGTTTACAGGTGTCTTCATATGACGCTCTTGTGGCGTCGCTTACTAATGCGGTCCTGCTTTAGGCAAGGCAAAGGTAGTCCATTCAACCGCTCTGACAATTTCACCACATAGCAGTCCCAGTCAGCAGATCGGGGATTCCAAAACCTACAGGACCCGCAGTGGAAGGTTTAGTTAGAAAAGAATGTGCCTGTGGTCCGAAAGCGACGGCTTATCACATACCGTCCAACTCATCATGTGAGCTGTTGAAAAGGACTCAATCAGCTCCCACGTATGTGGAGCATCTTCCAAGTCGTATGGGAGATATGCCGAGCAGACCACCAAGTGGCTGCTCCGCGCTGTTCCATCTTTCAGCTAAATTCTCAGAGCTACGAGATTGATGATGGAAATTTCGAATAGTGCAAGTTCGGTATATACTTGTGGACTAGATAATTATGCGGTATTAAAAGGTAGGGGTACAATTACTTACATCTGTCATCTGCGGTTGAGGGTACCGTGGTTTCTAGGGTGCGCGTTCTTAAAGATGTATAAGCGGTCGACAATCTTCGAAGAAATTGAAGTAGGTGTACAATTGTACATGTTTTGGTGGGGTGGACCAGTCTTGCGGTTTGAAGAAGCTGTTCCGTTCTCATACACATCAGTAGAATTTGTTTCAACATTTAGGTCAACCTTGATGATAAGAGCAGACTCCACCGCATGAGGGTGTCTAGGTACCCCACTTGTAGTCTCTACAGTCTCTAAATTTCTGGAATTGTATAAGCCGCTAGTGGCGCTTTTTGTTTGGTTTGATAGTGCTACAACCCTCTATTCTCTAACTTACATTAGAAGTCGTATTATAGCCCTTCACAATAGTTTAGATCATGACAAATAGCTCTTTATTAAAACAAAATCAAATAAAATAAGAAATAATTGCTTGCATTCGAATAGATTTTTGAGTTTTGTATTACCTGCATTTTTCCTTAAATTGCTTTGAAAGAAAACCGAGTGGGCTTGTGATTTAAACATCTGAATGACTAAGATTATACCCACATGTCATGAATTGTTACGCCCTCGCCATTTCCATTCTTTAGCGATTTTCCCTTATTTTTGGCCCGGTTTATTTCTAACATGATGAAATTCTTCTGCTTCCATTGAAAACAACGCTTACCCGACGCCAATTAAATTTCTGGAGATTTTCTACCCCCAAATCTCGACATTTTCTTATTATTTGGTTAACGTGTATTTGTGGTTTATTGATCGCGGACGAAAAACGGTCGTATTCTTTCTTACCTTACGGTTAATCGTAATTGTTGGAAGAGATAAGAAAAGTGAAAACAATACAATCGTAGAAAATCGCTCCGTTTCGGGATGTTATCATTGGTAACTAGGATGAGCGCGTACCGTTTGTTGTGCGTCGCGTTTTCTGCATCCAAAAGGCCAGTGCTCCCTGGTTCGTTGGCGTCGCACGTGGAGTACATCGCTATCAACGTGTCTTTACCCCCGCGTTTCATAACCTTCCTCAATAGTAGCACAAACAGCGTGCTTCATCGCGTTATTAATGTACGACATTTTCCGGTACGGTCATTTAATAATAATTACGAGTGCGTTTTATTTTCGCGCCTTAACGCAATTTGTTAAAACTTATCAATTTATAATTGGATTTTTTTCATTGTTTTAGTGCAGTGTTGTGTGAGTGTTTTTTTAATAGCCATTTGGAGTTCAATGCCGTTTTGTTTAGGTGAGAGAATCTTTGAAAATACGCTCTTCTGATATTATGGGCTATTTGTGGACATTTCACGAATGAAGATATTTTCGTTGCTCGTCCGGCATATTAAATAATTCAGCGTTTAAAGATTTATTCTTGGGCAATATTTTGGAGTAAAGTAATCCGTTTCAAATGACCAGATGTGGCTTTGACGCCGCATTTGTCCGATTAATTAATCAAAGTTAACCAGCCCACCGCACATGTGGTTTTATTGTAAAAGTGTTTCAAATCAAATTTAGATATGGACAAAAATTCAATTCATGGCGGAACGTAGTACGTACTCGTCCAGTTTATAGAATGCCTGAATGTCAAAATCCTTCTTGATTTGGGTCTCTCTGGAGAGCTTTCCCATATGCGTTAGCCTCGGCGTTAGCGTCCGAAAAAGGGTGAAAGTAACTTATTATTTGCATCCGAGGGGTTGACCATTTCGAAAATTGTACCTACCTACAGTAGTCCTGCACCATTTACATCAGCACCGCAGCTACCCAGTGCTTCGCGTGTTTCGGGTTCAAACTTTGGGATATGCGCAACAAATCATTTCATTAACCAGGGTTTTTTTAATTAACAAAAACCAATTCTTGATAGTTGATCGGATTCTTCGATACTAGCTTCGATAATCCGTTGTATCGGTTTAATTTTATTTAAATAAAGTAAAAACGACAACAAAGAATAAAATCTTGAAAAAATATCATAGCTTTAAGCTTTAAACTGTTTTTTTTTAATTCGGATACCAAAAACCAGCCTGAAGTTACATTCGCTTTTTTTTTTAAGGACATTCGCTTTTGGGGTAGTACCAACCTAAACGGGAAAACAAAAAATAACTAGGACCGGGCTGAAGTTAATTCGTTTTTTTTTTTATCAACGGCCATCGAAAGTGATGGGATCGGGACCAATTCTCATCCCCTTTTCGGAAAATAGCCCTAAACCCCGTCACTGGCACGGTATACGAATAATGCAAGTTGTAATTCAAAATTGATTTATTAAAATTGAGAGTTTTTCACGCGGAGGATAAGGTCGCCGTGGAGGCCCAAGGGCCCACCTAAAACCCCCTACCTGTAGTTTTTCGAAAAGTGCCCCACAGTTCGAGAAATTCCCTTTTGTTTGGTCAATGGCGCGGTATACGAATACTGCAAGTTGGAATTCAAAATTGATTTATTAAAATTGAGTGAGTTTGGGCCTCCACGGCGACCTTATCCTCCGCGTGCAAAACTCACTCAATTTTAATAAATCAATTTTGAATTCCAACTTGCAGTATTCGTATACCGCGCCATTGACGGGGTTTAGGGCTATTTTACGAAAAGGGGATGAGAATTGGTCCCGGTCCCATCACTTTCGATGGCCGTTGATAAAAAAAAACAAAAAAAAAACGAATGTAACTTTAGCCCGGTCCTAGTTATTTTTTGTTTTCCCGTTTAGATTGGTACTACCCCAAAAGCGAATGTCCTTAAAAAAAAAGCGAATGTAACTTCAGGCTGGTTCAATTGCGTGCGAGTAACAGACCCACTAGAAAGAAAATGAACGAAACAAAAAATAAAAATAAAGAAACTTAGGTACCTATTAACAAGAATTTTACTCGATATTACTTCTTCACAGCAAAATATCTGTAAATTTTTACCAACTTTGCTGCCTTTACATAGCTGAATTTGTTACCTAATTTGCTCCAAATATTTCCAAAAGTGGAAAATACTCGTTCAATAGCTGCTGAACTAGCTGGACAGCTCAGCAAATTGGAGACGAATGTACAAAGCTATCACAGCTTGTCCCTGTCTTGCTTCTGTACTTTGTCTCCACTCCTGGCTGGAGCTTAACCGTTTCGAAATTTTATCTTTCACGATGTTCCACCACTTGTGGTTTAACTTCTTTAGTACAGTATCTGTAAACACGATTAAAGGATAAGTATCATCTATCACTGTGAAGGAAAACGTGTAGGTAATATTAATTCATCTTTTTCGGATAAAAACTCCTTAACGCTTCTTTTAAAGTTTAGGTGTCAATTTTTTTCCAGAAAACTACCCCTAGTATAACCTAGTACTTATGTAACGATTTATGGTCATTGCGAAGCGAAGCATTATTATTGTTTACGGTTTACTACTTACTTGTCGAAAACCCCCCGTAACATTTGACGCGATTTGATAGATGGCTCCACATATTGACGGAATTTAACAAGGCAATTTTTCGGCGGAGTAATGACAGCGCATTTTCTTACCTTGATTTTTGGGTGTCCATTTTCATGTCCTTTTCTTTGTAAGCCGCATCGAAGTACACGTCGATTAAAAAAACATCTGAACGCGTAAGAAAGAACGCATAGAATTCTAATTGCCATCTTCAAAATAAAGATATTGATCTCTGGCGAGTCAATTTGTAATTTCGGAATTCCGAATTATTTGGGCGGGATTTGCCTGTGGAGGTTATACATATGCGTTTTTATCCTTTTGTCGTAAGTACCACCATGTTGCCATTTATTTATGGTATACCTACCTTCTTTAGGTTTCGGCTGCAGTTGTGCGGTAATTTCCATCGACAATCATTGCATCATTTACGATTAGCCCTCTTATATAAGAGGTACGTAAAACCTTATATCATCAAAAAAAGGGGGGTAGGGGCTTCTACTTCTTTTAGAATTCAATTCCATTTACGTTACATACTAATTCGTGTCCGACGTACAAGTTTTGTAACCTTGGGTTAAATTCTCCATTACCTATGAGTGCCGACGCCCTTAGCTTACCTCCACATCTGTAGATAACAAGCGGCCATCTTGCTGTGAAATAAGCCACCGGGTCATGAAAAAGATATAACATCGAGGATCGATCCTCGTATGGGACAACTTCTGTAACACTTTAGCGTTTTTGTTGATAACTATTTTGCCCCTGCAAGATTATATGCGATTACATTTAATTAATTTGTGGACATTAGTACACGCTCAGTATCTTTGCCATCTCAGTTAAGTTATGATCGAGTTTCAAACGCGAATGTTGTAGGACACGGCCACATCCTTTTGAAAGATTTGGTCAATTCAGTATCGTAGTGGTACCTATAGAAGCTGATTACGAGTAGAGCGAGGCCCTTCAATCAATCATCAATCAATCAATCAATACTTTATTATCAATAAATAGTAGGACTATAGAAGATTCGTCAATTCAGGCATTAATCAACGAATTCTATATACCGAGCCCTGCGCCTTGGGAGAGTTTCGCCGCGGGTTTGATGTAACGCAGCCCCAACTCTACCTACTGTTGTAAGTGGGTCGTAACAGCTTGGTCAAACCTTTTTTGAACAATGTCCCGGTATGATAACAAAAATTCTGTCATTTGATAGAGCATTTTTTTTTCTGATTTCAAAAATGTAAATATGTATCACTATTTTTTAAATATTGTTAAAATATCTTCTTTTTTGCCTGGCAAACTTTGTTTTGGGTAGTGTATGTTCGTAGTTTCTTGCGTTTTTATACGAATTAATAGCGCCATTTTTTAATAAAAATAGTGATATTTACATTTTTGAAATCAGAAAAAAGTGCTCTATCAAATGACACAAAAAGTAAAAATCTTCCATAAGAATAAACAAAGTTGATGATGGTTAACCGGGGACGAAACGTCAGGCTTAATATTTAAAACTATCATCTTGTAGAGGGAAAAAAGTGACCATAATAATAACTTCAGTAAGAAATAAAAACGATTTTGCAAAATTTCGTTTTTCTCCGAAAGTAGTCGGAATTTTTTCAGTTTCAAAAAGGCATTTTGTTAAGCATCAAAATACGCAATTTTGCCAAATTTAAACTACCTACCTATCTCTTCTAGTTTCCGAGATCCCCATGGTGGCCCTCGAATTTGCTTCAGCCTGTATAGCAACATAAAAAATGTGTAGCGCATAAAGGAAAATAATTGTGTTAACTAATTTTATAATTTTACTAGTTTGTGTTGAAAAAAAAAACGTTGCTCTTTTGTTAGTTATGCCTATATAAGCAATTTATTCTTTCAAAAATGACTAAAAATCTATATGCTTAAAATGTAGTGGCGTGGATGGGTTTCAACGGTGTCTTGTAGAGCTCAAAAAGTGCCAATGGGAAAGTGGTTTTTATTTTTTTGTATCTGTACCAATTACATCAGACAAAAATAAAAAGGAAATCGGAAAATTTCCGTTTATCTTTCATTCTGTAACTTTTTTCTAATTTGACGACCATCGTCGTATCTTCTGATCCGAGATCGCCATGATGGGCATCCCTATCTTGGACACAGTGTCTATCTTCCGCAATACGTATGAACTCGAATATGAATAAGAATAAGAAACTGTTAAAATACAAATAATTTAATGAATTTTTAATATTTTTTTTTTATTTTTATTTATTTATAATTGCTTTGGACAATTCACGATATTGTATAGGATGCGTCATGATAAGTATGAGTATATAACAAACTGAACAAACAATTAACAAAACATTAAACTATGACAAACAGTAGATAAGTACATAAAATAGACAGTTCAACAGACTACTTTTCATTGCAGAATTTTAATATTCGGCGATGGAGTAAAAACAATTTTCATTTAAATAATTTTTTTACTCTTTAAACACTGTATAATCTGTCTGGGTGACCAGTCAAATTGTATCCCGGTGTTTTTTTAAAGGTAATTTAGTATAAAAACTGTTTCATTCCTTTTCTCAAAGTTTCGCTAAATTGCTTCAATTGCTATACGAAATAAGTTCGGAAAATCGATAAAATTTATTTGTAAAAAGGTAGATTTTAATCTCTCTTTGACCGGCTGGCTGGCTGGCAGTAAAGGCGGAAGAACGCTTGTAGAAAGACGAGGAGTGTCTATGTACCTACCGTCGCCATGTAATTACAACTTTAGGGACGGGGCTACATGATGTGGGGTCGGCGACATCTGGACGCCATCTCCGACCGTATTATACTAACCTGGAGATTTTTCCGTTTTTTCCTATCTTCTTCTACAGTTTTGATTGTTTTCAAATTGGTGTCGTCGGAAAGTTCTTCTAAACACGCACAACTCCTGCGTGACGAAATTTTGTTTTTTCCTAGGGGCGAAATTAACCACATTTTTCAAGGCGCGCGTCTTCGAGGGGTAGTCGACTTTGGGCGCCGTAAGTTTCTCAGAGCTTCAATTGCGGTCTTCCTTTCTCGTGTCGCAAATAGAAGCGCCAGCTATGAGAAGTGCCCAAAAATTGAGTACTATCTTGTGGCGCGTTTTTAGCGAAATCCATCAAAATGCGAATTACGGGTGAACGGGACGTCGGAGCTGGGTACCGACAAAGCCCAAAGGGAATGTGGTAGCCTTCGACAAGATCTTATTGATGGTGGAGTCAAAGCTGGCTTAATAGAATACTGATCTGCCACACAAAAATGCGCTAAAGTCCCTTAGATCTCAAGATTTTATTATTGTACGGAAGTTAGGTCATTTCGAACAATATAGCCGTTATATATATGTACATTTTTAAATTTTCAAACTGGAATCTTTAAAGCGCGATTTCTAGGTAACTAACCCGACTAACCGATGAATAAAAAAGTAAAAACGGTTGTGTAAGTAACGAAAATCGCTTCCCCTCGTCCCATTTCTTGTGGTGGGTGGCAACCCCTACCACAGGTTAAAACTTGCACCGGTTTTTAGATTTTTGTCAAAACACTTTTTATTGCCGAGTTTTCGATGGGACACTTTGTACTTCATGGGTTAAGAGAGTGCACTATAATTCTTTTTTCTGAAACTACTTTAGAAACAAATACTGTCGTCTCTAACAAGGGTGAAGAAAATGTGATTTTCCTCTCTATAGTGAGGAAAGTAAAAATCAATTGCCGCGTTAATCTTAATAATGAAATTTAAAATTGAAACATATACCCATATCTAGATTGCTATGTGTGAAATTTCATTATTGCATACGATCATTTTTCAATTTTGATTGTAATTTCAGAAAAAATTATGTGTAAAACTTGAGAAGAAAGTGTTTTTCAACTTTATTACAATTGACAACTAACTTTGCACTCAAGGTGAAAAACTGTTGATCCTCTTGATGACAAGTTTCTTAATCTCAGCTCACTCTTCGCTACAATCGTGCGAAACAAGTTTCCTTATGCTTATGGAAAGGGCACGAATAATAATCTTTTCCCAACGAAACAATTTAAGGGAGGTATTGTTTAAATTTCGTGAGAGGTTGGTGTTGTCTTCCAAAGAAAGCTACCGTTTTCCCTACTCCTACGCCCACTTTTAATTTTAGCGTAATTCGCAATGATGATTTGCAAATTTTTAATTTGATTTGCTGGGTTGCAGTTGTGTCTTAAACTCGACAAAAATCGCATGTCAGCTTCCCTCCTGGAACAAAGTTGTTCTTAACGATTGCTGTCAGATTAGACATTTATTGAAATTGCACAATAAATTATAAAGATCCCGAGGGAGCTCGTTTACATAATTCTATAATCAATACCGAGTAGGTGCACACAGAATAGTCTAATTTATTCTCATTATCATAAATATTGTTATAGGTTACGATCGTCGTAAATTTTGAATAAACGTCATAATTTGCTCCAAACCATAATTCCTATTTCGATCAATTTTGATTGAGACTCTTATAAGTTGTATGAAATCTTCCTCTTTCAGAAAATTATGTCACTTAATCAATGGTTTACTAACAACGCTGGCCGATTTGTATATAGGTAGGGGAGAGGTGGGTAAAACGGGATGGTACGGTAAAACGGGATACCCTGTTTTATTTGAAAGCAATTAGTGCTATCTGTGAGGTGTGAGTCGAACTTACAGCTTCGGGTGTCTACGTGCATGAAGCAAATAAGATACCTACTTTATCTTCAGTATACGCGGTAAAAGATGCGAATTTATGAAAGTGTGTGGTTAGATTATTGTGTTTTTGTTTGCTGAACATATTTATTTTTCGGTTCACAGGGAAACTAATTTAAAGGTGAGTGGTTTTAATGCATAATATGTTTGTGTACTATAGTTATATGCACTAGGTTTTAGAATCGCGTTTTGTTTATTTACTAAAATATGGTCACATGCATTAAAATCAAAAGTTGGGTAAAACGGGATACTGTCGGTTGGGTAAAACAGGATGGTATCTCGTTTTACCCATCATGTTCCAAAAACACTCAACATTTTCTAGTTGCTCCAAAGGACGTTATACCACTTCCACATTCTGATAGGACTTTAAATCCCAATGATAGAAGAAGGGGAAAAACTGCTGTTTTAACATCGACACCATACAAAAACGAACTAGAAGAGTCTATGAGTAAAAAACTTACAAAGAAGCCAAGATTTAACGCTGAAGGTTCCAAAAAGGCGACCCTCAGTGCCAAAGTGAATAAAAAATGGAAAATAAGTGCAAATAAGCAGGCAATCAAACACGACATAAAGGCAAAGAAACGAAAGAGAAATGATAGTAGCAGTTCAGAAGAAGAAAGCAAAGAGGTGAACTGCATATTTTGCAACGAAAGTTTTTCTAATTCAAAGTCAGAAGAGGGTTGGATAAGGTGCGAACATTGCAGAGGATGGGCCCACCAAGCATGTGCAGGAGTGGGAGAAGATGAAGACGAAGTTTTTGTCTGCGACTTCTGTCAATAGTTTCTTTAATTCTTTTAAAAATACAAACGAGTTGTGCTTTTTGTTTACCTACTTACGTTTTTTTTTTTGTTTTAGCAATATATTTTTAAAAGTACCTTTTGCAGTTTTTCCTAAAGTATGTAGTACAGTGTGGGTCTTAAGAAAATTATTAGTATCTTGTTTTACCCAACTAGTTGGCTAAAACGAGATAGTTGGCACTCAAACGAAAAAAAATTTTTTTCTGATAATGCAGCTGTTTTTTTGATCAGTAATGGTGAGTAATAAATAGGTTATTTATCACTGAAACATGAAGGAAAAAACCGTCCTTTGCAATAGTTTCATAAAAAAACTACGAGACCTAAATAACTAACTATTCCGTTTTACCCAACTCTCCCCTACGTGTTTAAAATTTGTAAAGGTAGATAACTTTCGGGCTGCGCTTTTCATTTGAATTATGTAAGAGGTGTGGACTTTTCCGATGGTGTAATGAATAATTGTTAATATTATAGTGCAGGTGATGGCCACTAGGAGTAATGCAAGTTAGGGCAACGACCGGACACTGCATTGCGAGATTCTTCTGCAGACATTTTTTTGTTCTTCAATAATGCACTTTTCGTTAAGGTTCATCGGATTCATTATTATTTACGAAAGTTATTAACGAATTTGGCGAATTCCTCTATGGTTACAATACGTGTAACCGCATGTTTTCATGAAAAACGAATCTTTTTTACATCGCGTGATTCACCTAAAAAATTGGGATGGCATTGAAGAAGAGTTTGTGTTTTTAATTGATTGCGTATATCAGGACTTTAAACACACATTACATTTTTCCGTTTCTACAAATAATTCGTAACGTAAGGCACATTTTGCCTTCATTTTTGTGGGTGATCTATTCCATTTTTTGTTGATAGATTGGAACTGTAAGTGAACAGAATGCGAGATTGAATCAAGCACGAGATCAAGCATTAGTTATAAATTGATGTATGCGTTCTCATCTTTAATAAGGCGCGAGATAAGGAAATGAAAACTCGCACTTTTTGTGTCGGACAAAAGAAGTGAGCTAAATCCGTAAAAGTTTCTAG
Organism: Photinus pyralis; assembly: GCF_008802855.1. Classification (NCBI taxonomy): domain Eukaryota; kingdom Metazoa; phylum Arthropoda; class Insecta; order Coleoptera; family Lampyridae; genus Photinus; species Photinus pyralis. Next base: position 19,272,185 of record NW_022170403.1, read on the forward strand.
AAAAAACAATCTTATAAATAAATTAGAATAACATTAAAGGTTTGCAGGGCGAGGCGCGTTATTTGAAATGAATTTAAAATTAATTATATAGACCACATTTTTGTAGATTTAGGGTCGCGATATCCACCACCTAATAAATTAGCTTGCCAAATAAAATCCTTGGCTAATACGATCATAACTAAAGAATCTAGGGTGAGTCAACCTTTTGTAGGTGGGCGAAAGCGCCCAAATGGTTGAGTTTAAAAAATTGTATTAAACAAAAGTTTTGTGTTACGAGAAGCTTTATAACCTAAAACTAAGGTTAGGCAAACAGGGTGTTCAAAAGCCAAATGGACCGTATAAATTTTGAATTTTTGAATACCTCTTAATAATAGCGGTTGCGTTTTCATTTAAAAGAGGCATTGCTCTTCATGGCACAGCGTCATTAAGGGCCTTAATCAGGTCAACTTCAGGTAGATATGCGTAAAACTCCATTGGACAGTTGGACACCCTATGTTATTATTAAACATTTGAATGTATCACCTCAAAAGGTGTATCTCCTACTCCTATGCTAAATAGTTTTCGAATAAAATAAACATATTCGCAATATACAGGGTGTACTTTACAAAACACCGCATTCAATGCAACAAAAACCATATTTAATTAGGTACTGCAAAAATACTATAAAACGGCCATAATCAAAATGTTTCAAAATTGTTATTTTCGTAGCTATACTACTAGTTGACTTAAATATTTTAAATGGCTTGATTATGTTTTTTACTTGAATTTGATAGAATTTTCTCCCCTAAATTCAATGATTGATATCAAAGTTACGTTTGATTGGAATTTTTCACACTCAAATTAGAGAAGCTAATTATTCAAAATTTTGTAGTATGCCATGGAAACAATCTTCTTCACGCATGAGTGGAATAGGAATCGTAAGCAAACAGTATGACTCTATTACTGCAAAAATGCTATAAATAACCACAATTATAATGTTAATTCTACAGAAAATGCTCAAATTTGCAACCATTTGATTCAATGCAAAACTGGCACCTACGAATTACTCCATACAGCCTATTTAATTCTGCAATTTCTTTCAAAAAATCCTGAAGATTTTCATTCAGTATGTCATGGTACCGTTGATTGAGAGTCCAATTATTAAAAAATGGTTCATTAATTATTGATTACAAAAAAATCAATTATTGATTACAAAAAATTCCGCACCACACTACGGCTTCCTTTTATGCCGTTTTAAATTTGCATGAACTGTTAGGTGTGATGTAATGTTTGCTGCGATTTCCCGATTTGTGGATTCTCTGTGACATTAAGTAAAACATTCAATTTGACGTCCATATTAAAAAAATTGCGCTCTGAGAACGCTTGGGTTTATTAAAGGAACCTTAATTTCATGTTTTCCTCCTGCAAACTTGCGGGGTTCTGGAGGATCTCGGTTAGAGAATCGTTCGCTATACAGGTGCTCTGCTTGCCCACGGTTTTTCATTTTTCGATTTTACGAATTACTTTTTCTGACCATATTTTTTGACCTAGAGCAAAACCAAGAGCTCTTTAAAGTGGAGTTGTTAGTTTTTTAAACCGAAGTTTTCGTCTTTGCTGAACCATCATCAACATCATTTTCTTAAACACAGCCCTGATATTCCGATATAGTATTCCGAAAGTCCTTTTTATTCTGAAACTAATTACGTATATAGCACTTTATGGTTTAATTCCGGTTTAGCCTTTTTTTCGGACTTAATTAGGAACATCCCCATAACGGATTTGTACAAAGATTTTTTTAAATAAATAATTGGCCAGGACAATAAATGATTTATATCATCTACGTATTTAATAACACTTCAATAAGCGAATTCATACAACAATTTAACATAAAAAACAAAATAATTAAATTAACGTCAGATACAAGAATTAAACTACAACATGAAACGAATTTGAATAAAACAACAAAATTTAGAGCATCTGTCCGAAATGATTGCCATTACATAACTTCTGGCCGTCGATTCTAATACTGGGTCCGTTAACTTGCCCCCCCCCACTGAGAGATTTGATAGTCGTATTATTTTGAAATGAATGCGCTCGTTATGCGCTCATATGCGCCACCGATAATAACTCTTGCGCCATTATCGTTTTTTAGAAATCCGAAAAAACATTGGGGGGGGGGGGGGGCAAGTGACGGAATCCCCCATAACGCATTTTGCTACCGGTATTTGTGCCACTTGATACATCTGGTTATGAGCTCAATTGCGCCACTTGAATTAAAGCTAGCGCCATTACGGTTAAGCCATAAAAAATTTTTAAAAAGTGGGGGGGGGCTAACTTAACGTTTTCAAAAGTTACGTTTTTTAACATGTTTTTTCTACTACATCGTACCTTTCATCATGCGCTAAAATGCGCCGTAAACAAAAATCTTGGCGCCATTATAGTGTTTCAGAAACACTATACAGGGTGTTTTTTTGGGAGCTTTAGTTAAACGATTCTGGGAAAGTAAAATAGGTAGGTTTTTAAAAATTTGTATTTAGGAGTTACTCCGAAGGCCGAATCGATGTAAAATATTTTCAAAATGGACGCACTTCCGGAAATAACTTTTGAAAACGCTAAGTTAGACCCTCCACTTTTTAAAAATTTTTTATGGCTTAACCGTAATGGCGCTAGCTTTAATTCAAGTGGCGCAATTGAGCTCATAACCAGATGTATCAAGTGGCACAAATACCGGTAGCAAAATGCGTTATGGGGGATTCCGTTCACTTGGCCCCCCCAAATATATTTAAGGATAACCAAAAAAACAATAATGGCGCAAAGATATCTTTTTACGGCGCATTTCAGCGCATACCTGAGAGTACAATTTCGTATGAAAAGATGTTAAAAAAAAGTAACTTTTAAAAACGTTAAGTTGGCCCCCCCACTTTTTGAAAATTTGTCACGGCTTAACCGTAATGGCGCTAGCTTTAATTCAAGTGGCGCAATTGAGCGCATAACCAAATGTATCAGGTGACCTAGTTACAAGGGACAAAATACGTACTGGGGGGGGCTACGTTCACTTGCCCCCCCCCCCAATGTTTTTTCGGATTTCTAAAAAACGATAATGGCGCAAGAGTTATTATCGGTGGCGCATATGAGCGCATAACGAGCGCATTCATTTCAAAATAATACGACTATGAAATCTCTCAGTGGGGGGGCCAAGTTAACGGACCCTCTAATACCCTAGTCAGCACTTGTGGTTTCAACAGGATACGCCTTCATCGTGCGAGAATACCTATCCGAGAAATGTTTGGGAAAATGGAAAATTTGTCAGATAGGTATTCTTGCACGATCAGGGCGTTGTGGGCGGGTGCTCCATCCTGTTGAAACCAACAGTTTCCAATTCTTGTTTGTTTGTGTGCCGTAAATCTTTGTATTCGTAATAAAAAATGCTACTCAATACAATGTGTACTTACCATATAAAAAATAAAGTTGATGATTTCTCCGAAACCAAACGTATTGAAAATCTCTCAACGGTATCTGGTAGTGTTCAAAAAGTGGGCAATGAGAATGTGTTCTTTAGTATCTGTTCAAATAACATCAGAAAAAAATAAACACGAAATCGGCAAATTTCGGTTTTTCTGGTCTTCGGAAGTAAATGGAATTTTCTGGTTTTCTTTAAAGTATGATAATAACTCTTTAATTCGTCATCTTTTCTCTTATTTGACCATCAGCCTATCTTGTATGGTTTCTGATATCCCCATAATAGACACCTAGATAGACACCCTTATCTTGGACACATTATTGATTATGCGCTCAATTTATTTTTATAAGTACCACCTTCTGTTTTGAAAAATCGCTACAAATAAAGAAGCGATCGATTCCTCGACGTGTGTTTTTAATTCGTTAGAAGCATATGCAATCAAAATTTCAGAAAACAGAGGTACACACTTATATCTGCACATAAGTAATCCATTTTCAGCGCATTTCCAGAAATGGCCACTTTGTCCGTCCGTCTGTCCATCCCTACGGTCATTCGGTCACTACTAGTTCTTCATATTAAAAGCTATTGTTCTACCTTTTTCTCTCCCTCCGAAGATACCCGACGAACAAGTACAGTGGCGTGCAGAACGGCACACAATTACACAGCTTTGGCAGTAAATTTTAGCAGTAGATTTTAAACATACTCCAATTATATTTGATACATAACGACCAACTTATTCAAAAAATTCGAAAATAAAGCAAGAATGAATTATTTAAATGTGAAGACGACCAGATCCCAACCTCAAATTACTCTTAGTTTACTTACCTTACACAGGATCACCTCCTCCTATTCATTCGGAAAATCACTTACCACCTGTCCAAGGGGGGCAAATTCGAAAATAATTGCAAGAAAAAATTGTATCAGATCCCAGCTTCAAATGATTCTCTAAAAACAGTATACAGAATCACCTCTTATTATTCTTTCGGAAAATCACTTACCACCCGTCTAAGGGGGGCAACTATTTTCGAATTTGCCCCCCTTTGACGGGTGGTAAGTGATTTTCCGAATGAATAGGAGATGATTCTTTCTTACCTTACTTTCGAATTTTTTTAATAAGTTGGTCGTTATATTTGAAATATAATTGGAGTAGGTTTTAAATCTACTATTAAAATTTACTGCCAAAACTATGTAACTGTGACCCGTTTTGCACACCACTATACTTGGTTGTCGCGGGTATATCCGGACAATTTACTGTGAAAACCTACTGCAAAGTTCACCTAGTGCATTGTTTTATTTTTGTGGAAATGCGCTAAAAATAATGGAAAAGGTGCGGCGGAGAAACGTTATTGCTGTAACAAAGATAAATTTTATGTGTACTTATACGACAAACACAAACAATTAGGAATATTAATATTTACTTCTCATTTAATTATTTTTTCCTCTGTCGGAAATTTGAAAAGTCCGCATTCGTAGTGTGCAGAGAAACTCGGGCATTTCTATCTGAAAGTTACAGTTTCAACTTTGAGCATTTGGAAATGGCACATTACGCTTGCAAAAATTATTCTTGATTAGAACTCAAGAAGTGAGCCATTACCTACCTGTATATTAGGCAATAATATCAAGTTGTAAAGTTAATGATGACGAACTAAAGCCGTGACCGATAAGGGTCGTTATCAGAAGAAGCATTGGATTGAGCAGTGACGTAGAAGGGTCAATGGCTCACTTACAGGAGTTCATATTGTGGGATTCCATGCGAACTATAAAACTAAAGCAAAGGAATGGGTTCTACGATTTTTTCATAATAATTAATTACTTGTGAATTTCCACTTTATTTAATGGCATCTTAAACTTACCTAATGGATAGTCATTCTTGCTTTATTAGTAATTTCTTCTCAATTTCTTTAAATGCGTTTTGTAGCGGGATACCTGATTAGAGTCATTTTCCGAATGTCGCCCCGAGGTCAATACACTATTTTAACAACAATTTCTAATCCGTATATCTTAACTTTATTTAACAAACGTACAATGTTTGTTGAGGCATTTTGGGGTGCGTAACAAAAACGTTCGTTAGTACTCGAAGGATTTGCAGATAAACTCCCAAAATAAATTTAGAAGGCTATTAAACATAATATGAGCAGTTTTATAATGGCAAATTATCGCAATGAAATTGCATGTGTTTGCTTTTATCGTATATACTTACTCGTACATTGTTTTATTAATTTGCATTTAAACTCCCTTGCCTTTAATTGTCCATTAACTTTAAGTGATTCTCTTGTTTGTGTAAATAGTAAACAGAAATTAGTGTGACAAATGAGCTTGCTACACCCTAAAATAATCTACCTAATTCATGTATGAAGGAATCAAAATACGTACGGTTCTCTCGAGGCGACAATGAATTCGTGCTTGTAATCAGTGTGCACTTTCAGGTAACTTTATCGTTTCGGAGCGGTTGTGTGGAAAACCCTCGTGGAAAATGTAGTCTTCATTTTCCGAATTGCGACAAATAGGTTTGTTAAACCTTTTCTTGTTGCTTATTTTCATTTACAAAGTTCTAAGTGTCAAATAATGAAATAACATTTCCCGATATTTGCAAGTACATTCATATTGAAATTTGAAAATGTGGCATATATCGACTTTACTCATTCTACTCTTTTAAACCCTTACGCGGATTTTTTATTCTATTCAAAGACGTATTTTACGGATTTCAAGGGCGCCTTATTATATATATGACCTAAATAACGAAAACTGCGAGGAAAACTGTTTCTGTGTTACTGTAGTCTACAACCTTTTCAACATTTGACTGCAGATGCTGGTATACCGCAGAGTTGGGCATTACACACCCAGTACAGCATTTACTGACTTGGCTGTGTCACTCTATAATCCGGAACTACTCTCTCTATAATCCGGAACAGTGCCGGATTATAGAACGATTGAGCTTATTTGCAAAATTTACTTTTGCGTTCGGCCCTGCCCTACTCTTGACAGCCAAACCACGTGTCTTTTTGCTTTCGTTGGCGCCTGCCCGAGTAGAGTGCGTAGGTGGCTGCGCGCGTCGGTCACTTAGACAAGATGGCGGACGTTTTGTACCTACTTTAGTATTTTCTGCTGTAGGAATAGATTCTCGACATAGTACCTACATGTAGGATATAAAAATGATTCATATCCCATACAAATCCAATAACCCGGCATGGCGAAAAATTTAGCTGCCGTATTACCGAGCGCTTACTTTAATTTAATCAATTTCACTGAGGAATTCTCGAGGGAGAAATCATAACTGTTATTTTAAAAAATATTTCCTCAATGAGGAATTATTTCCTTTTCAGTCTATATTTCCTTATATGTCCCCTAGGGAAATATGTACCTATAGACTTCAGACTTACAATGCATTCAACCTATATATGGAATTGGGAATATGGGTTATATACAAACGTTTTAAGGGCAATAAACGCATATTAACTGGTTCTTTTGTAGCTTAAATTCGTGTGTGAAAGATAATAAGGAATTCAATTGAATTGAACTTAAAGGAAAAAAATGCTTCAATTACATTGTAATTATGAATTAAATTAATGGTGTATAGACAGTTTGGTGAATTGAGCTTGAATCTTAAAAGGTTCAAAGCCGCCGCATAAACGGCCAGTTTAGGTTAGGGTTGTTAAATGAAAAGAGCTTGAGATTTGTCAAAGCGGTTATTTGTTTTGGGCATATAATCTTCGATACTTCGTTGGCACTTACCGTTCGGTTAAGTGCCATCCAGATTAATCGCAAACTTAACTCTCTCTGCATAAACTGGGAAATATAAGGATACCTAGTAACAATTAAGTCCAGTGGCGAAGTCCGTCTTATCCAAAATCAAATCGGTAAATGAAATTAAATTTCCCCTCACAATACATAATATTTCTCTGAATTCCACAGGATTACGTTAAACTCACAGTTAATTTCCCCAAATGAATAGATGTCCTGATTCAATAATGATCGAATAACTTGGTTTACTGACTCTCACAACGATTCTCAACAAGTAAAATGATATTCCGAACAAAAATTCGTACCGATAACGACAAGTAGGTATAAGTATCAATATAAGAACAAATCTTACCTTGAGTAATGCAGGACCCCGGAAGTGAGCTCAATTCCAACGTTCTGTCCCGCAAACATAGAACAAATCGAACTTCCCAAGCTATAGTTCGGTACCTAATTAACTGATTTATGCCTGAAGGGCCTTGATCTACTTGTAATTCGGTTCAGTATCGTTTACGATTAAGAAATGTTCACCACTCATATATCAACAGAGATTACAAGAATTACAGTTCATATATCGAAGCTGAAAAATTAATTACATGCAATTGCATATCTACTTGAAGAGGCAGATGGTTTACGGGAGTTTCGGTGGATTGTTTTGGTCCTTCAGAAGGAAGCATGTTGTCTTCGGTCTTTTGAATTTTTCGTTGACCCAGTGACCTAATTCCGATAGGGTGGCTCTATGCCAAAATGGCCGCGAGCTGTCTATAGATGTTGTTATAAGCTACGGGTGTCGGTAATAGCCTAATAGGTTGTGACCTCGGTTGTGACCGTTTTTTTTCGAAACTCTGTACGTTGCTTTCTGAGCAATTACGGAGGGTCAGCTTTTTGGTATTTAGTTAATTTATTTTACATTAATTTTTATCTTTGGTTGTAACATTTGAATTTTCTAATTTTTCCTTCTCTTCTTTTCTCCTCTGTGATTTGACATTTGCACTGTTCACATTTAAAATCTTATCACTCTTGGTGTGAAAAAATCAATAATATACAGTTTTTGATAAAAAGAAATCACATAATGATAAATCAGGGGAATACATGCAATGGGTCTTTCGAAAATTTTACTCATTAAAAGATGAACGGTTTGACACGCTAAGTGGGAGCAGGTTTTCTGCGGGAAATCTTTTCATTTTGCTTGGAAATATTCGTAGTTTCTGGTTCGGATCCGACTTCAGGCATGTATACTTGGATAGTGGATGGGATTCGTAGAGATACATTGGTAAAAACTTAAAAATAAAGGCGAGGTTGAGCACAAATTTTTCTGAGAATTTATGGTTTTTAAAAAAATATCCATATCAATCCTTTTGGAGTAATTTTGGGAAATCTCTTTATTTATCTTAGATGCTTTAAGAATTTTACTATACACAGCTATTTGGACATTTTAGATCTTCTAGTGGCTTTCAACCAACCTTGTTCCCAATCTTCTTAATAATTTTAAAACATTTTAAAAAATCCTTCAGTCAGTGCTTGAAAAATATGTTTTGCTCTTTGGAACATTCTTTGGATTTGCAAGTCATACTGCACGATAGTGACTTCTGAATTAATTAGCAGCGGAAAAATCTTTGTCAATTTATAGCTGAATTACTATGTTGCCGATTTGAAAAAATGTAACTTTGCTGATATTGAACTACGTACCTATGTACGTATGTAATTTTTGTATTATTTTGAAAATAACGAGGAAAATAATAATCGACTTATTTTTTGTTGCCAAAATGTGTAAGGGGTTTTGTATAATTTTTGGACGATTTATTAATTCTCCTGTGCGTTAACCAAATATATACATGATTCATGAATAATATACTTCGAAATGTAATTTTGTCATATCTCGTCCAAAACTCGGCATACCTAAAATCTACTACCTATATGAAGCAAGTTATATTTTGTAGGAAGTAGGAAATAGCTGCATATAAGAAGCCATTTCATTTAGATTGTATGGCACGAGCTAAAATCATTGGCCGCTAAATAGTATAATTTTTAAGTTATTAGAAAGGCCATTGACCAATAAAAAATTATAACCTTTGAAGTTTAGATGTAATTGCAGATAGGTTTGTCCGCTTTCACTGCACTTATGAATGCATCCACCAAATTAACAGATTATATAACATACTCAATGCAAACGTAAAAGATTTTTGGTGTATGATAAATTCAAACCAAGCTTTAATTGTGGAAAAGTTAGCTATAAAATTCGTAACTTTTTTTTATGGCAGAGAATAGTCGTGATCTATGTTTCTTGTCGCAGTAACTAAAATTCGCAAATTGTTTTCAGCCAATTTAATCATGCAGAAAGTGTCCCAGTTCGTGTCTTAGCTTAATTTCAGGTGAGTTCTTCAGTATAAAAATGTAACCACAACACAAATTAAATAAGTAACCACTATTGAACAGAAACAAAATTTAGATTTTACAAAACAAGCAGTGAATATGAATGTCAAAAATCAATCACATAATGTGCGGTTTTTCAGTGAGACATATATCCGCCCATTAGCACTAACTGATCTGTCTATGTCAATTGGAGGTAATTTACACATTATTAACTGCAATTAGTGAGATTCAACTGACATATTTATCTGTTAACTAGCATTATTTGACACATATGCAGTGCTAAATAAACCGATACAACGAAATATCGAAGGATCCTCAGTATTACAATCACTTTTAACGACAATTTATTTTAATCTTACAAAATACATTTTATAGTTAACAAAAATGCATCCAATTCATGTCTTGGGCTTTGAGATAATGCTCTTGGTTTTTTTCCCAACGATCTTGGTGCATAAATAACGATTTTGAGATGTTTTGATCAAAATCCATGTGGTCCATAAAAATAGATCAAATTCATGTTTAGATCATTGAGATAATGCTCTTGATCTTTTTCCCAACGATCTTGGTGCATAAATAACGATTTTGACATGTTTTGATCAAAATCCACGTTTTCGCCAAAAATTCATCAAATTCATGTCTTGGGCATTGAGATAATGCGCTTAGTCTTTTTCCCAACGCTCTTGGTGCATAAATAACGATTTTGACATGTTTTGATCAAAATCCACGTGGTCGCCAAAAATGCATCAAATTCATGTCTTGGGCATTGAGATAATGCGCGTAGTCTTTTTCCCAACGATCTTGGTGCATAATTAACGATTTTGACATATTTTGATCAAAATCCATGTGGCCTCAGAAAAATAATTTAACATTTTTGAATCACACACATGCGGTTATCAAACGTGCACGTTATCAACTCTTTCAGCATCAAGATAATGCGTTTGAAAGCTTTTACAACTCTAAATTCATGTGTAAAGAATAATTTTGGGTACATTTTGCTCTAAAACTTTTGACCGAGACCACAGAGAAGAGTTATATTGAATTGTTACACATCTAAGAGTCATAGGGAATAATCTAGCGAACCGAACTCGATACATGACCTAGGGAATGAAATATGTTAATTTTTATTTATTGAGTTCGCAGTTTTTCCTGTTCCCGATTCACTCGAAGTCGTATAACTTTTGTTCCTGTTGAACCAGCTTCCTGAAAATCAATAGCGTCCGTTCTTAATGTCCAACGTACCCGTTTACCAAATTTCAACACAATCGGCCACTTTTAAAAAGAGTTAGAGCGCACACGGACGGACGGACGGACGGACGGACGGACGGACGACAATACAAAACTATAAAGGATCTGAGGATCCTTAATAAATAAGACTTAATAGTGCTGATTGTCAATTAGTTCTTATTGGTCGGAAGATGTGACGAAATGTGGCACAAACAATATGAAATTTTTGGTGATGAAAGATTAAAATAATTAGCACATTCTATTCCTTTTCTTGGAAAAAAAATAAATCTCACAGTTGCTGCGATTTTTGAGATCTTCGGAACCAATCGGTGTTAAACTTTTGGCCGTGAAGAAATGTTGACACTTAGAATATTTCATAGAGACATACTTTACTTCCACCATGTGAAGTCTTCTAAATATCCATTTTATCGAAAAATGTTTCAAATAAAAGTTAATTTTTTATCACGTGTGTAAGATTCTTTTCTTACCGATTGGAGGTAACCTTCTGGCGCTCTTATAGAGATTTCTTGTATTACCTAGTTCTTTATTTTGCCGTTTTAGGGGGCCTTCTAGTGTTAGAGGTTTCTTTTACCTACTTCTTACTCTTGTTTTTAGAGTCCACACTTTGTACCATCCTGCATTTAATGCCACCCCTCCTTCTTTAAGTTATCTTGCTTGCGTAATTGTATTTCTTCTCTTTAGTGATGTGTCTCTGGCGTCAAATTGATTAGATGTAAATGTCTCTTGGTACGCCATTAGTTTCCTGACTTCGCGCCTAACTTTTGTTTTGGATTTACCATATTTATCTTTGGCGTGGTTTCTCTTTCTTTCTTTGATGTCTGTGGTGGCTCTATTGAAACGATTTTACGGATCTGTATTACTTAACCCTCAAGCTAACCTTCTCTCACCCTTTTCTCTTAAGTTTTCATTGTTCCTTCTTTTAGAATACCTTTCTACGTTGATCTATCTGGATTTTACCTACTACCTACGCAGTGCGTGTATGATATAGCATTTTTATTTGAACCCGCCATCTTATTAAGGATTTGTTTTGGAACGACATGCGATAGATCAGATAGATGGAGTTTCTACTACCAACTTGTGAAACTCTAACTACATTAACCATTAATCGATTGCATTCTACCAACATTAGCACCTACTACGAGAGTTGTTCCTGCATTGTAACTGCAACTGCAAGTATAACGAAACCCATTAGAGATTAACGACCCTCTAAATCGCTCTGTTATACCTGACTACGTATTAATTCTGTGACTACGAACATTCATTTCTGTTAGATCGATTACATTGTATCCTTCATTAGCTGTATTCTACTGCTATTAGTATCGTTGCTTTGTGAATTAGTTTTGGAGTTACCGGAACTTTGTCCGAAGCCGATATATACAAGTTTTAGTTAAATTGTTCGTTTATTCCAAAGAATCTTTTGTTTGGATCAATAGAAATTCAGTATAAAGTCATTCTAATTATTGCTTCTTATTGAGTATTAATTACAGTTTTTGTAACATGTTTGCCTCCGTGTCAGACGTTAGCATTGCTATATCGCAATATTTTATATGCAGCGCGATTCACTGCCCCTTTTATTTGTTTGTTGTGTTTATTGTCTGTTACAGACTTTTATTTTTTTTACATAAATAATGCTATACTTTAGAAGTGGTTGTCAAGGAAGGATGTTATTGTGCATTATTGACGCATTGTAATTAATTCATAGAAATATAGGAAACCGAAATATGTAAGGAAGTTAAAATAAGGGGTCTTGTATACACAATTGCCATCGGTGCGAAGAACACATTTATAGAAAATTGCGTTTATCTACGCAGGTAGATACATGAAAACTTTACCTACATATAAGTGGCATATGTTCAATTTGTAATATAAAGTCCCTATTCAGATTGTATCATATCTACAAAGCACAAATTGCAATCTATAAAATAAGAAATAAGAAAACTTAATTCCGGTGAGTTGTTTCAATATAATAAACATGAATTTGCCTAATATGTTTATCGCGTCTTAAATGCTTTCCATCTCCCACGATCGAAGAGTTCAATTTGCCAGGGGACCCAAGCCGTGAGGTACATTATTGCCGGGATTTTCCACCGCCGGGATGTAAATAGTCGCCGGGAAATCTGTGCCGGAATGGGAATCGCCGTGATGACCGTGGCAGTCTATTCCATGCATTGACATGGTTATATAGCCCCTAGTCCCTATGTATACAAGAAAAATTTCCTGTGTCTCTTTAAATATTCTATTATCAAAGGTATGTTACGCTATTAGCAAAGCAACAAAAGTATTTATCAAACGTGAATCCCATTGTGTTGAGTACACAAATCAAACGAAAGTGGAACCCACGCTTTGATAATGTTTGTATTTCGTGACTTTTTTTCTTCTAATCAATTTTCGGTCGCTCTTCGTACTTTGTGGAATGACCTCAAACTACTCAATTTAGTTGTTGATAAAATGAAACTGTTAGCGGCGCATTAGACCATGAGACTGTAATACCTAAATTATAAAGCAGAAAATAAAAGTATTTGCCTTGCAATTAGATGAGAACCTACTTCTAAAAGAGAAAGTAAAGAAAGTACCGTTAGATGATACACTGTGATCACTACTTTCGCTTTCGCAATGAATTAGAGAAAATAAACATTTTTCTACAATAAACGATTACAGTAAGTTACAAATTGCAGCGGTATACGCGTAATTAAAGCAAAATGTGTAATAATTAGCATAAGTCGGTGGCGTGCGTAACCTTTAATCGGAACTAAGATCTTACCCTTCGATTACCGTTCACTTACAAAGAATAAAACGCTCTCCCCAAAATTACACATTCCGGTCTTTTTAAGAATTTGCAAAAAAACTACTTATACACTCGAACTAAGAATTTTAGTGCTTCACGGTCAAGAAACTGGTTGTTCATTTGCTTAAAAGCAACGGTACTAACAAACAATAATTGTTAAACCACTTTCGTGCATCTACGAAGATACAGAAATGCATTATGCAAGAAAACAGGAATGTTGTTCTTGCACTCCGCTTTACTTACATTATGGGAAACATCTACTTAAATGAAAAGGAACTTCCAAGTTTAACCGATTGGCGAGAAATGACACAATATTTAAATATTCCAATCAACTTACCTACAAAGATAATTGACCTTCGCATTTCCTTCCTTGTCGCATACTAAACATGGTTATCAAGTATTGGTATAGTAATGCTGATTCCTTCAATGAATGTGTACCTATTGTTTGTTATTTTATGATAATTGATAGTAGGTATAATAACAGATCGTCTCTAGTGGTCCTTTTACTTATATTTGGAAAGTATTTTTACGGCAACACTCACTCGTCCCTTTTCATTCCCTTAAAATTGGTCTCCGTAATCCATAATCATATATAAACCTCTCGCCAGGAAAGATTGCCGGTCATAGAACCCTTGATCCTGGTCTACAATCTATGTTTTTCTAAAGATGTGAGCGATTTCCGGGATAGTATCGTGTCAATGTTGAATAAAAAGACTTTCAACATTGGCACGATCCTATTCCGGAAGTCGCTCTCATCTTAAGAAAAAACGTAGATTATAAATCTACACAAGGGGTGCTGTGACCGGCAATGTTTCCTGGCGAGAGTTATATACAACATCGGCAAACAACGTGATACAGGAAGTTTTTTTTTTTTAATTTAAAAACATCAAACTAGTGTTTCATTTTTAAAGGCGCATCTGTCAATGTTGCTTAAAGGTAGTAATGTGTCCACTTGCAGGTACTCAATGTTAATTACATCAAGTAGTACGGGTTAAATTCGTTGAAAAAGGAGTTCTTTAAATAAAACCATAACCAACTATGGTTTCCATTACAAAAAATAAGTTTTGTCATAAGACAGTTTTATTTCCATTTCCAAAAAACCCTCGTCGACCACCATGATCGAGGGTATTGAGGCTTATAGAGAAAGGGCTGTAGAGTATTATTTTGTTGGGTGATTGTAAACCTTCGCCACGCGTTAAGTCTTCCTTTTGCTGGGGGGTATTCCATATCCCCCAGACCCCTCGGTGTTATTTCCTTTGCAACAGAATCTGATTCTTTTTCAAAAACTATCATGAGAGGGCTACTGGGGGGTATGGAATAGCCCCCAGTCGATGACCGTCAATTGTTATCTCTAAAAAAACCACAATGAGGTTACCGAGTTCTATAGAGAAAGGGTTATGGAGTCTTTCTTTATTCGGTGGCTGTAAACCCTCGCCTCGTTTTAAGTCTCTCTTTCGCTGAGGGGTATGGAACAGCCCCTGGTACTACGTTCTTTGCAGTACTTCTTAGGCCAACAGAACCTGATAATTCTTTCCTAAAACTATCATGAGAGTGTTACTGGGGGATATGAACTACCCCCCAGTCGACGACAGCTTTATTGCCATCTAGTATTTCTTGTTGGGTGGTTGTAAACCCCCGCAACGCGTTAAGTCTTATTTTTGCTGGGGGGTATGTCCATACCACCTAGGCCAAGGGTCGGCAACCTGCGGCTCTTTTGATATAAAGTTGCGGCTCTCCGTATTTATCTAAAGAAATTAGTTCCTTTGTTCGAAATTCGCCTTTTTAATTAATCTTATTTGTTTGCGAAATCAAAAGTACACTTGCAGCAAATAATTATCTAATTTGTGACACTTGTTTACTTTCTGGCATTCTTTTGTTTCTTTTATTATAGCAGCCTACTCCGATGTATAAACATGTAATTAATTAATGAGTAGGTACTTTTGTGAAAAATATTGAATAACATAAAAACTGCGGCGTTTAAGCACAGGGCACCCCTTACATAAACATTGAAGAGAACACAAAAGACAATCGTATAGCGAAATAAAATAGTGGTAGTTCCATTTGAAAAACAATAGTTATAGCACTTTGCAGGTCCGTAGCCAGGGGGTGGCCAGGTGGGGCTAGCCCCACCTAGAACGTGGTCTTACCCCCACTGGAAATTACAGTTGATGTTACCTTTACAAATTGTAGTGGAAGTCTTTATCAAAAACTTCTTAAGCCCACCCTAAAAAAATACCAGCCACCCCTGCTACTTTATTCTGGCTACGGGCCTGGCACTTTGAACAAATGGCATTGAAACAAGTAAAAATATGCGGGATGTTTCTATTTAAAAAGATCAGTTAGTTATTGACATCGTAAAAATGGGTCACCATGTACATTCAAAAATAATTTCTGTAGATCCGCAACCACCAATATTTTTTACCAGATATCAGCTATGTAGGAAAAACCGACGCACTGTTGCAGGACCCTGTATATATCCAAATATTATAATATTGAATCAAAAATTGTTGTGGCTCTTTAAAAACTGGGAAATTTTGTAAATTGTAATTTTTGGCTCTTCCGTTTCAATAGGTTGCCTAGCCTAGACCCCCCGGTGCTACGTTCTTTGCAATACTTCTTAGGCCAACAGAATTCTTTCCCAAAACCTATCATGAGTGCTACGGGTGGTCTGGGGAGTGAGGGTATTGAATACCGCCCAGTGGACGACAGTCTTATTACTTCAAAAAACCACAATGAGGTTGCTGAGGCCTACAGGGAAAGAGTTATGGCGTTATTTTTTTGGGTGGTTGTAAACCCTCCCCGCGCGTTAAGTCTTCCTTTTGCTGAGGGAGTATACCATACCGCGGTGCTACTTTCTTTACTGGCTGGGTGGCCTGATCGAATGTAATTTCTTAATCTTAATCCATATCAAATGTGCTGTTTTCAATGGGAATTGTCTTTAGAGTTGGCTGTTTTGGTACTGCTCCTCATCAGAATCTACATATTAATTGTGTTCATGTTTTTTTTTATTAAAGTGGAAAAATGTTGTGCTATTAACACAAATACAAATAGGGAACGATTATTGTTTCCTTTACATCCACTGTCCCATATCATGTGTGTGCATACCTCCATTGCAGTAGCAATATGGGAAGGACTCCAAAAATCACAGATGTAAAGTAAAGATACCTACTCGTCTTTTTAATAAAAAAATCTACATTAAGAGTAAATAAATGTCAATTTTAGCCGAGTTCTTTTAACGTGTTTATTTACCTGTATGTAGTAAGCCATTAATTTCGAAACGTACTATGTGAAATTGTAAAAAATAGACATTTTTTGGAATGTTCACAGGGAACGAGTCCAAAATTGAATGAGGATTTCTATGACCATTTAAACACCTAGGACCTTGCATTTAGATTTTTTAAAATTTAGAATGAAATGATATAGCTTACCACGCGCATTTTGACCATTAGTTCTAAATCATTACTTATGCCCTAATTTCGATGGTAACTCTTCTAAAAGTATTAATTCGATGCTTAAGAAGTTAATTGGGTGCATTTTTACTTTACGTGTGCAATAATATCTGATTTAATATGTGAATCGTTTACCATTACAATTTTTACTTGTTGTACGTTTGCATAAAATGAATGGCTATTTTTATGTGTACATTTGTGGGACTTTCAGTTACTAAAAAGATGAGTGAAATAATATTTCATTTACCGGCACCGAAATCAGGTAGGCGTACATATCCAATAAAAGGTTTATTGCATGACATTCTTTTGTTTGGGATTAGTTTAAATTGTTGAAAACCCGTATCTCAGTTAATGGAAAAAGATTTCATTTTTGTTACGTAAATGTGGGTATTTTTATACCCTTTCATTGTGTTCGACTGTACCTAATTGTAAATGTACTGTTCTATTTAATATTGGAGAAACGGCTAAAAATCTATTACGCCGGCCTAAAGCTGCATCTGGTGACTATTGCTGTGTGAAATAGCAAACAATCACTAAGCTGCCAAAGCTCCCTCCATTAAATAATCATGATTTATACATTTCTCAAGGCACGTCCAGCCTTCGCTACAATAAAGAAAATCTTTATAAAGACTTAATTTTATTAATTTAGGCATCTCAACAGCCTTGATCACTTACAACAACTGCAGGTAATTAATTAAACAAATTTTGAATAACACCTAGCATATACGAATAACAAATTTAACATGAGGACTTTAATCCTGGGGCATAAATTTAGGGTTCGATAAAACACAAAATAATTTATTAACAAATTAAATAACATTTAATTGACAAAGTTGAAAGCAAGAGAGGCTCTTAGGGTCTGTTTACAGATACCACGCTTGAAAGCGATAATTAAAGAAATCTTAATTAATTACAGTTTTTAATAAACCAAAAATCGGGTCGTTAGCTGCTATAGTCTGGCGCATAAATAACTAAACAAACATTCGCTGACAGGTTTAAAAGCTTCACTTGTTTTCTATTAGGCGTAATCTTGATAACACGAACTGGTTTTGTTGAGTTTGATGCTTACATTTTCTGGCTTTTCAAAATGTGTTTCCATTTGAAAAAAAATGAGATTATACGTAGGTACTTACAGATTTTCAATTTGACATTTTATTATTTTATTATTTATTACACAACCTTAAACATAATCACATTATTTTAACTTCAAGCTGCATCAATGTACAGTGTCGGACTGGCCAGGCGGGATACCGGGAAATTTCCCTGTAGGCCCTTTCGATTCGCCTTGGGTGTGCCCCGGCTCCCGGGCCGGGCCCCTACGCATAAACAGCAGATAATGCGGAACGTATCGATTTCACTGATTTCAGGAAAGTGTATTCCTACATCGCACATTTAGCAGCGTCCTTGTTCCATAATAGAGCGATGGGAATTGGGATAACAAGTGCCGAACTAGGGAAGGAGGAGAGAAAATGGGAAGATCGAGAACAGGTGCGGCGGTGTTTATTTTTAGAAAATACTTACTGAATAGGGCAATGTGAATAATAATCGATCGATCAATTTAGATTATACAGGGTGGGCCATTAGTGTGTGGGTGGAAATTGAATATCGCAGTTACCATTAAACTGAGAAGGCCGTGACTATGCAGTGGTACCAATCATGACATACTAACATACGTGGAACGGCTAACGTTAAACTTTTTTTGTGTCAAAGGACATCAATCCGTCAATTTTTAAAATTTCAATCAAAGGTAACTTGATTTTTTAAATAGAACTACGAAGTTTTTTTTATCGCATCAAATGTAGGATTTTATTACCTTTTGAACGATATAAGCAAGTCGATATTTATCTTAGCCTCTTAGCAATTAGGAGGCTGTTAAAATTTATAAACAATTGAAATGATAACAAATTTACTCCAAATAGGTAAAACAAAACAAAAACTCAAAAACCATAAAAATCTAAATGACAAGTTTAAATGAAAATAAGAGAAAAATAACAATTACTTTATTGAAATAATTGATATTTTTCTCTTATTTTTAATTAAACTCGATGGGTTTAGAAAATCATTCTTTGACACGACGAAGCGCAGCTGGCGTTATGGATATACTCTTTTGTTATTGAGACTTCATTGCATACAGTTCCTTTCACGTATCCCCATCCGAAGAAGTCCAGTGGTGTAAGGTCTGGACCTATCCACTTCCCATGAAATTGCTGATTCAGCCATTCTATAACATTTCTTCTACAATGTGCACCAGAACATTTTGTAGAAGAGCACAAAATTGAGTCCTTAAAAATTCATAATAAAAAGCGCTGTATAAAATATGTTATTCAAATTCAATTCTTCTAACAACAACAATCAACAACAGAATTGTAAATGTCAATGAACTAAACTGACATATGTTGTTTCATTTTATTTTGTTTTAATATTTTCCAATATGGCTTTCGTGGATTATTATTCAAATTGATTTATTTAAGCTCACGCATTGGTTCAAATGCAAAATTCATTATTTTATCTTATAAAATGCACCATGAAAAACAAGGGTTTTTGTTTTGTTTTGTTGGGGGTAAATGTTTTATCACTTGAATTGGTGTTTATAATTTTTAACAGCCTACTGATTACTGAGAGGCTTTGAAAATCGAAAAACACTGAATTATTAGAAATTGTTGAATTACAAAAAATAAGTAAGAGATACATACCGGCATGCTTATATCGTTGGTAATAAAATCCTACATTACATAATATGCAATA
Source organism: Photinus pyralis (assembly GCF_008802855.1). Classification (NCBI taxonomy): domain Eukaryota; kingdom Metazoa; phylum Arthropoda; class Insecta; order Coleoptera; family Lampyridae; genus Photinus; species Photinus pyralis. Next base: position 19,291,959 of record NW_022170403.1, read on the forward strand.
ACAAAAACTGTGTAGTGCCATTAAAAAAATCAAGTTACCTTTGATTGAAGTTTTGAAAATTGACGGAGTGATTTCTTTTAACCCTAATTTACAGGTCTGGGGTGGATCGCACCCCACAGCCACTTTCAATGTCCATAAGTTTTTTTTCTTTCAATATTTTAGCTTGGGAGCTCGAGTACCTTCCAAGTTTAGTCTTTTCTATCGTTTTTGGCGTTTTTGGCGTTCTTAGGATTTGAGGTTTTATTTTATCACTACTTTTAGAAAAACTTTCAAGTTTACAGGTCTGGGGTGAATCGCACCCCACATCCACTTTCAATGTCCATAAGTTTTTTTTCTTTCAATATTTTGGCCTGGGAGCTCGAGTACCTTTCAAGTTTAGTCTTTCCTATCTGGGGTTCGTTCCACCCCACGCCCGTAAACTTGAAAGTTTTAGTCTTTAGTGGTCAGTAAAATAGGGTTAACACAAAAGAAGTTTAACTTTAGCCGTTTTAGGGGTATTTGTACATTTCATGATTACAACCACTGCATAGTCACGGCATTCTCAGTTTTAAGATAACTGCGATATTCAATTTTTACTGGACATCTACTTTTTGAAAAAACGACGAATTGCAGCTAAACGACTCATTTTAGATATAATGTGTAATACATAAAGTTACACTAAAATTGACCAAGGAATCGAAATATGTAATAACTTAAAATAATATACAGAGGTTTGCGTTTAAAAAATGCAACTTTGATACAAATTACCCTGTATAACAACTGCAATTTCGCTGAAAATATAAGTTGTAGCCTTAAGAATCCTTCAACGTTCCCCGACAATACATTTTAATTATGTGCGTTAATCAACCCACAATCTTCCACCCACACACTAATGGCCCACCCTGTATACATTGGTAGGGTGTGGGCCTTTTGTTCCTATTTCCCGGTGGGCCTTTTGGGGTCCAGTCCGACACTGTCAATGTACAATACGCACAAAAAGCAGTATCTGATAAGAACTATGTGAAATAGTTCTTGCAATATTTTAATTTGTGTAAGTCAATGACAAAGCTCATACTATACCCACAAAGCGTACTTCTTTTTTTAAGTACTCTAATCTACAGTGATGGTACAGAACTATAGCAATCCATGTTTCAAGATTACGGGAAATTGTAGCAACCTTTATAAACCAAATCATTTTTACTGATGCATTATTCGACATAACTTTTGCAGAAAAAGTTTTGCTTTGACCGATCGATCTCTCCCTGGGCAGAGTATCGGAAGAGTCTACTCAACCTCAACACAGTGCGAATTTCTCGACTAAGTCTCGACAAGTTGCAGCGAACTGCGTCTAGAATTAATATTTTCTGCACATTGTGTATGCATCATTTATATTTTATTTCACGGATGACCACTAATGATTTTCCTAAAATGCCTTAACTTAGGATCCCGCATTCTTAAAAGGGTGGGGGAATAAAAAACCGGGTTTCGACGAACAGAAGATGTGCATAGTTTTTATTATCCTTTAAAATTTTCAAATTAGATTCCGTATTTACACGCTAAAAGATTCTTAGATGCCAATTTTCGTCAAGATTGGAATTTTATACGCCTCTTTGCAACCTTGGAAAAATCTGAAAACGTATCTACATTTGCATCGGGATTGAATTTTTAATTGGATTAGACGGTTTTTTTTATTTAGATCGTATTTTAAAAGATAATTCGAACAAGTTAAAAAGTAATCGTAAACGATTTACATAAAGCGCATTTCCACTTGCATTCATTTCCCATTTGTAAGATGCAACTTCTGTTAAAATCGTAAAATCCGGCCACAAATATGAAAGATAGCGTTGCACATGGGCAATCCATTGTTGACGTGCTACTTCAATTTCAGTTTATGCGAAGAATTTTATTTCAATGCTTTTCTAAATAAGAAAGTTGGAACTGCGCATGCGCAAACCTAAATTTTAAAACTAATGTTAGATTTTCCTTTGTTCCAAGCGCCTAAGTATCAAATTTCATTTAAATTCTTCCATAAATAAAAAAGTTGGCACTGCGCATGCGCAAAACCAAATTTTGAAATTGGCGTTTGATTTTCCTTTATTCGAAGTGCCTATGTATCAAATTTCATTTAAATTCTTCCATAAATAAATAAGTTGGCACTGCGCATGCGCAAAACTAAATTTTGAAATTGGCGTTTGATTTTCCTTTAGCCCAAGTGCCTCTGTATCAAATTTCGTTTAAATTCTTCCATAAATAAAAAAGTGGCACTGCGCATGCGCAAAACCAAATTTTGAAATTGGCGTTTGATTTTCCTTTATTCGAAGTGCTTATGTATCAAATTTCGTTTAAATTCTTCCATAAATAAAAAAAGTTGGCACTGCGCATGCGCAAAACCAAATTTTGAAATTGGCGTTTGATTTTCCTTTATCCCAAGTGCCTATGTATCAAATTTCATTCAAATACTTTTATAAGTAAACAAGTTTGCAATTCGGCTTATAAATGGTCGAGATGCGAAAAGGGCACTGTGAATTTTGAATCGATTCGATTCAACTCTTGGCATTGCGTATTATATGGCTAAATCTATGCCCATATTGAATTTCATGCAATTCAGTTCATAACTAACGGAGATGTAAAAGCGATCGAACTTTTCTAAACAAAGTTATCGTTCACACGGACAGATAGATGGACAGACAGACCAAGGAACAGACGGAGAGACCAACCGGCAGGCGACAGATAGCAATGCAAAATTATAAACTATCTCTAGGATCGTTAATAAACGGCAAAAGTGTAAAATTATGGAACATGTAAAAAACGGTTTTTTGTTTTTTTTACAATAACTTTTTTTGTAAGCGGTACAGAAAAAATTCCTTCCTTGGTAAAAGACTCGACACCATAACGAACCAAATAGCGAAAAAAGTAGAACAATAGCTCTTAAGATAAAAAACTAGTAGCGTCGCAAAGTTAGCGGACGGACGGACGGACGGACGGGCGGACGGACAAAGTGGCCACAATAGCGCATTTTTTTTTTATTTTTGTGGAAATGCGCTAAAAAGGTGGTGTTCAAAGTGCTTTCCGTCTAAAATGGAAGTATACTTTATGCTGCGTTCCAAGTGGCATGTTGGTATCAGCTAAATGCACCATTAGGTATACCTATTTCAGATGAGAGTCCTCCTGAGTAGAGTATATGCCTCAGTAGGTACCTTCTGTTTCGCTATGAATAAAAAAAGTGGATTGTTTTATTAGGAGGGCAGTTTGGTGATGACTCCATAAATTTCCCAGTCACAAAACGCAACGAAATTCAATAAAGCCTGTCATTTTTTATTGCCAACAAAATCCACTTTCTGTGTGTTTGGAGAGATCCAGTGAAACTGTGTTGCATTGTTTGACTTTCTTGGGTTGATTACGATAAGTTGCCTGCTATACGCAGGTTCTCTTTTGCCGTTTCCGCTTCTCTGTACCCATAGCTTTTCTTTTCATATCAGCGTATCATCTCTCTTCTGTCAGATCGTCTACCATCTTCACTCGTCTTCTTCCTCATTTCCTTGTACCCTCCACGGCTCCTTCGATCACTCCTTAAGCAAGCGTAAGAAATTTACCCTGTTCCTTCTCCTCACTGATTTTCGGATACTGAACCCAGAGATCGGAGTTGAGGACTATTTTACCTCCGGAAAATTTAACATTCGAAGAATCCATATTTCTTGCCAATTTACATTGCCACTTCTCAAGGGATACCGTGAGTTCTTTAATGGAGTGGTTTCCCCTGTCCTCCATCCTGACGCCGGTTACCCCGAATTATTCCTCCGCCTAAACCTGTACCCGCTCATGCGCCCTCCCAGAGGCTGGTGGCATTTGATACTTGACTTCTTATCCCAGAAGTTCCTCGATCGTTAAGGCCTTATCAATGAAAACAGGCTACTCCACGGGAAGGTATGAGGAAGTGCTCCTTCTATACGTGCGACGCGATGAAGAAATTATAAATAATGTCGGTTTAAAAATAGAAGGGCTTGTGGGCAGTTCAAATATTATCTAAACTATTTTAGTTGATACTTTCGCCAGGGTATTGTGCTTCAGTCATCAGGGTTTTTACCTTACAAAAGTGGCACAATTATATTCCTGTTTGTTAGCGAGTTGTAGTAGTGCTTCACCCAGTTTATTCAACAAAAAAGTCCTTGCAACAATTTAAATGCTTCCGAAAAACCTACATTTCACTGGTTTTCTTGTTCCCTTCCCTAACTACAATTTTAGTGTCAAAAAGTCCACTCAAGCGTTTGTTAGCAACGTTAAGACACAAAAATTCCAAAAAACCCACAAAATTCAGATCTGGACGTAATTTTGAGTCTGCGTACCTTTGAACATGAAAATAACGAATATAAACTTTTTCAAATTAAAACGGCCGTTCTTGGAATAAAACAAGAAAAATCGCCAGATATCAAATTAATCTGATACGCACAACACATTCAATCAAATAGCCATTATACATATTATACTCAAAACAAGATACGAAGAAACGCATACGATTTTCAGTAGGGGAATTTTTTGTCACTCAGCTCGTATTCGGAAACACGACTTTAATCCGGCTCATCTTCAATAGCATTGATCCTTGAACTCGTAGGAATCGATAAGCGAAGGTTTGTCTCTTTTCGTTCTCAAGTTAGACGTGTATTTTGTCGAAACCCCCCATACGCCAAATTTCGTAGAGGTCAGAATTTTTTCACCCTGGTTTAGAGAATGGGGGTAGGAATTTTGCAAAATGTAAAATTGCGTAGCATAAAAAGTATTGCATTTTGTGGTGAATATTTAAAAATGATTTGGTGGAAATTGGGCGAGGAGAACGCTAATAGACCAACCACTTACCCGACTTCACACGTTCAAAAATGCAGCTCAAGAAAAAATTTGGAAAATTTGAAAACAACAATCACATCACGACATGGTTCATTCAAGCCCTAGAAACGTACTTGTTTGGTGAAAGTAGAGGTTTTGTCAATAAGAATATGAATAAGATACAAGAACATGAAATTTCTTGTTTTTTCAGTCATAGAGATGCGTCTGTATTGTAACTAAGACGCAATTCTTTTTCTCTTCTTAAATACTGAAAAATGCAAAATTCATAACAATCATTTGTTTTTCGTGCTATTATGAAGGTGAATTAGGTGGACCTTTTCGCATTAAAACATAAGCCCTGACACCCATATAATTTTTGACTAGACTTATTCATATTTCTCAGATGAAATACATATAAATCTAGTAAGCGTGAGCGTAAGGTCTTGCCTCAAAGCCAAACAGAAGAGAAAGTGAATTATGTAGTTTCATTATAGAAATTATAGCCAGATAAAATGCACGAAGCTGGTTTTAACCTAATTAAAATCATCGTTCAACTGATAGCTCTAAAGCTAAACAAATGGATGGATTAGCAACGGTTCTAACTAAAATCAATTAATATATTTCCAAACAAGGCGATTTAATTATAAGTAAAGGTAGCCAATTTATAAGGTCACGTCTTCAATGAAAAACTAACGTATAGGTAAAAAAGTAAGGTCTAAAAATAACACATTTACTACTAAGAAAAGAAAGATGATGAATCAACAAATAACAATGAATGTGGAAAATTTCCCGGTACCGACATAAATTACTCAAGATTAAAAGTTGACTTTGCAAGTGTTCAAACGTGAAAGAATATTGGGTTGTTTTACAGAGGAATTTGATCGCGCGATCTTGACAATGAAATACTTTTGAATGTGTGTCACCTACTTTTATTATGGGTCGATCTCTTCGATATCGCGCTGAGTTGATTTGTAATATTAATCTGCAAGTTGTTAACAAAATTTGCGTAATTAGCGAATGGACAAAGACACAAAAAGCTGTAAAATGCAGATTAGATGAAATTCACTTCGTGGATAATCTGATTGGATTTCATTGTTCATCAAAGTCTGGTTTAGCAAATTTTGTGAAACCGATGACAATTATTAATAAAATTTTTGCATTGGTCAGTAGTTTGACTGAGTGGAAATATCAACATCCGTTGAAAGTGTACCGAAAATGCCCCGAAATACCCCCATGTTTTTTTTTGGATGAGGGTTCGGTATTACACCACTGTGATGTATCTGCATCTGATAAGTTGATGCCGTATAGTGTCGATTCGCAAACGAGTTTCAATCAAATAAGATTATCAATATTGAGAAAACCATACCATAGGAGGGTAACAACCTCACCAACCCTTTTGAACGTTGGTCTATTGTTTACGAGTAGCTTTCCTTACGAATTTAGCATACGTTGAATGAATCCTATTAATTAAGTACAATTAATTATTCCTTTGATCATCTCCAACCTCCAATGGGAGTTTTTATGTTGTAGATACATACTTGCCATTAGCGCACATATTTTACTTGAAAACCATAGGCAACTACGAAAATAGTCATCCGCTGAATCGCCTATTTGCCAAATATGCAACTATCATTACTCGGTTATTCGTTTGCTCGATTAATACTGACGATCCTTCTAGAACACTCTCGAGGCGCCATCAGGTCGATAAAGGATAATCATCGGCGATAAGGAGTAAAAGTGGATATGCGACTTATTATATTATTATTAGTGATGTGGATTGTAAAATAACGATTTGTAAGTTACATAAAAAACGGTTATATTACGCGTAACTTACAAGAGGTCGGTTTTTTTATGTAATTTATGTCTTTTATGAAACTTACGTTTTTAATTTAAAAAACCCTAATTTTTGTAAGTTACATAAATGTAATACCTATTTGATACATTTTGATCGGTACTACCACAGACCATCAACGGTACTACCAACGTAAACGATTCACCGTTGAATTTAGTTTGGTTTAATGAAGATGATACAGCCTCTAATTCGCGATCTGGAGCTTCTTCCTCCAAACGACGCGTGATGGCGAAATACCTACTGCTTGGGTATTTTGTTTAATACACCAAAATATATAATTTAACAAGTGTTTTTATTTTCAAACACTCACAAAATTCAAAAAGGTTTATACAATATTGAAAAAAAACATAAAAAACATAAATGACAGGTAATTTTACAAACATATTTGTAAATTACATAAAAAACATAAATTACTGGTAATTTTACTGTAAAATTACGGTTTTTTTTTTAATGGTAAGTTACGTAAATTACATAAAATACATAAAAAACATAAACAATTGGTAATTTTACACATAATACTTAAAAAAAAACGTGTAATTTAAAATCACTAGTTTCTAGTCTATAACTTTTGATTGAGAAGTCTGATCGAAAAAGTACGAATTGATTTGGATTCTACGCACCCAAATTAATAAGAAAAAGTGTTTTCCCCAGAAATTTTGGTGTAGTCGATTTTTGGTAAAAATGGAAGGTTATACACTGCCTTTTTTTGAGCCCCGAAAAAAAAAATTGTCTCAGATCGACCCGGAAAAAAATTTTCTTATAGAATGTGGCCTGTAGAATCCATAATTTCAAACAGTTCCAATATTGGGCTACTAGTTCAAAAGTTACAGCCCTTTGAATTTTCTTTCGAAATTGGTTTCTAGTCTATAACTTTTGATTGAGAAGTCGGATCGAAAAAGTACGAATTGTTTTGGATTCTACGCACCAAAATTAATAAGAAAAAGTGTTTTCCCGAGAAATTTTGGTGTAGTCGATTTTTGGTAAAAAAGGAAGGTTATACACTGCGTTTTTTGAGCCCCGAAAAAAAAATTGTGTCAGATCGACCCGGAAAAAAAATTTTCTTATAGAATGTGGCCTGTAGAATCCATAATTTCAAACAGTTCCAAGATTGGGCTACTAGTTCAAAAGTTACAGCCCTTTGAATTTTTTTTGAAATTGGTTTCTAGTCTATAACTTTTGATTGAGAAGTCTGATCGAAAAAGTACGAATTGTTTTGGATTCTACGCACCAAAATTAATAAGAAAAACTGTTTTCCCGAGAAATTTTGGTGCAGTCGATTTTTGGTAAAAAAGGAAGGTTATACACTGCCTTTTTTTGAGCCCCGAAAAAAAAATTGTCTCAGATCGACCCGGAAAAAACATTTTCTTATAGAATGTGGCCTGTAGAATCCATAATTTCAAACAGTTCCAAGATTGGGCTACTAGTTCAAAAGTTACAGCCCTTTGAATTTTTTTTCGAAATTGGTTTCTACTTATTATATAGGTATGTGAAACATGATATGCCTTTTGGTTTTTTCGAGAAGGTTTTTGCTATATAAACAAATTGAATTGTGGTTTATCCTAGTGTCTAAAACATTTAATTTAATTAAAGCGGGGATCCAACTAAAGCATTTGAAGTATAAAATGCAAATACGAAGTTAGTTGTTGAGTCCTAAACAAAGTGAAACATTTCCAATATATCCACGCAGATAATGAGAAATCCATCTTCTAATAATTCCTTAGTCACGTTTGTACTAACAATGGTATCTAAGGATTTTATTTGACAAATGAATTTATTAGGGGATGGCCATCGTGGCTCTAAAGGTTTTATTCTTGTACATTTTCGTTGTAAAGCATCGGCGATTCTATGATTCTGCATTAATTTTTTGTGTAGGAGCACTTAGGCGGAGTTATAGTTTATGTTTACGTGTCACTTAAACTTTAAGGCGCAGCAACCCCGAGGAAGTGTTGGATAAAGATCCCTTTAAAGTTCGGTTTCAAATTTCAATTCAATGTTGTGTAATTTTCATTTATTTATTTTTATTAACAAATAACATTCGTACTTGCTTATTTTATAAAAGCAATATACAGGGTGGGCCAATAGTTTGTGGACGGATCCTTGTGGGTTTATTAACGCACATGCTCGCCGCTTGGATTTGGTGGGGAACCCTTAAGGTTACATACAATCGTAAATCCTAAAATATGATCATTTCGATCGGAATCCATATACAAGGGAAATACGGTCCGACATGACAATCGGCCGGCTCTCTATAGGTACATTCGCGTGCTCGCGAGTCGGACAGATATGTCCTCGTATCGGGCTGACGGACACAGCGCGAAATCACGGTTTCTAATTTGGAACTTAAACCAAACACAACTCACTTCGTTTATATAGCAAACAAAAAGATTCTAGAGAATTCTCGAACAAACACATCACATTTCCCGGAAAGAACGCGTAACATTAGTCTTCATTCCTAATCGCTGGTGACTAACCTATTATAAATTTGATCGCGACCTAACGGCGCCCCAATGTCGCTCTAGATTTCTAGAATATTCGCTATAATATCACGCAATTATTTGTACACTTCATCCATTTTTGAGAGATCGTTTTCCTTCAATATATCTAAGCTCTAGAACAGTATTGCATCTAACTAGTTGAAAAACATGCCGTTAGGCCAGTCACAGAACGCTAGATTCTGCCCTTATCTACTCAAGTGGAGTTTCTGCGAAACACCCTTGAAGTTTGTCCCGTTGTCACTTATAAGCTTTTTGGGTGCACCTCGTCTCGCTATGAATCGTCTCAAAGCCGCAGTTGCTGAGTCAGTGTCCAAACTGAACTGAGCATCTAAGGCATCTAAACAAGACTACTCCAAAGCGTTTCTCCCTTCACCTGATGATGCGAAATCATTCGTTTTTCATCCGCTACATCCTCATGTAGCTTGCTGAACTTGAGTGAGAATGTGAATACCTCTGGTTTCCAAAATAATCAAAGTACCTTCTCGACTTGGGCCTAATCACCTCGAAACGCCTTTCCATGATTAACCGTTCTCAGGTTTTCCCGAACGACATCCATATCATTTTAAGAGTTTGAAACCCACACCCAGGAGCAAATCTCAAATTTTTATTTCAAAATCTGCTTAGCGATCTTCCTCTGGGTCTGGGTTTTGGGTGTCTTCCCAGAGATCTACTTGAAAAACATCTTGTCCCCATTTTTTCGTCTCAAAATTTTTATAAATTTCTTTAGAAAACCATTGTAAAATATCCTTAGTATTCTCAGGTAACCTTTTAGAAAGAATCTCTTTGAAACTTTGGAAGTCCTATTTGATTAGTAATATAAGAATTATAATATAAAACCTTTTTTGAAATCATCCTACAAATCTTGAAATACTTTTTTTTAGGAAACTTGAGTAGCGAAAATGTTACCTACTACAGAATAATTCATATCTTTGGTATTACGGTTACATTTTCATTATGTTACAGTGTATCTAAGGTAACATCTTTCCATTTAGGCATTGATAAAAAAATGTTGAAATCAATCTTTTAGGTAAATCATTAGGTAAGGTAGTTTATTTTGAGAAAAGCCACGCTTCAGTCTTCATTGTAGATAATAATTCACAACATTCTTATTTATCAATCTATTTTGCTGTATTGTTAATCAAAATTTCTGGAATTTAATCCTCTACAATATTTTGTATATTGCTTCATATGTGCAAGCTACCCATACGAAAAACGCTTGGGTCTAAGCATACTTTATACAGGTCAAGTGGCATGTTTGTATCCCCTAAATGCACAATTTTGCGAGAATCCTAAGACCACGGAATAGAAACATTTATATAAATGCAATAAACGTAAATGCATTAGCATGTCCAACTTTCAACACTAACTTTTGTTAGTTTATTATTAATTAATTTTTACGATTTAATCGCATTCACACCTATTTGCATATTTTCGATTACTATAGTGCCTCTGCAAAACTACTATCTAAATTAGCGAGAAAAATTGTAATTAGGTGACCTGACACGCAAAACTTTTCACATTGCAATAATGAGAGGAGATTTAATGTGAATTTAAATTAATCAAAATTAGATACCAATAGTTCATTGAACTGTGCTATTGAAATGGAGTTTAACATACAATGAATAGAATTATATCAAATTTCGGCAATTAAATAAGAGGCAATGACCAATTATATCTTTATTACACATGCATTTAATTTTCATTCTCTGTTCATTCATTGTATCTAATCGGCGTTTACAATTATTTATTTGCAACCATTGACGTTTACTTATATAACTCTTTTTACCTTTTATTACTACCTGCATAGTACAGATTTTACAAAGCTTTATCCTCCCTCTCGTGTCATTATTCAAAGTCAAATGCATCTATCTACAAAAAATTGGATTGTAAATAGGAGTAAGTTTCAACCCCTAAATTCGCATTTGCATTTGTAATCATAACACAGGGGTGAAACTAATGGCTTTACGTAGGGTTTTGGATAGACTCCGATTTTATAAATTTTTTTGTATTGATCCACCCGAAATATATTCTGACTGCCACGAAAGAGACTGAAAATTTTTGACTGTTATTTTTCGTTCTCCTCTTCTCTAATGAAAGATCTTACCTGCATGGTGTCTTTCTTTTGTTTGTCGGTGATGAGATTCGTGTTATTACTTCCAGCCACCTTAAAAGTTTAATTCCATGTGCCTCACATTAATTCGGGGGTAAAGTCCAAAACATCATCATACCTGGTAGAACATTCAGGGGCAATTGCGCTGTCAAAATTAAGTATCCCTTAAAGTTAAGCATAGATTAAATACCATAGCAACGATTGTCTTAATAATCGTTACCATAGATTTTAAGTTCGACTTAACTTTAAGCAAGGCTTAATTATGTTGGTGCAACTGGGGGTCAGTAAATTGTGCAATAAATTTTTGCAAGTGGTGTGGTTGCTACCAGAATTCAATGCTTTTACCGTGGAAAATAGTTCTAAGAATAGAATGTACTTGGATAATATTTCAATGTGATTAGACATTTAGATAAATTGATTACATTTAATTTTTGTTGTAGCACCTACTATAATTTATTTGACTAGTCAGCTAAGAGAAAACAGACTCATCACAGAACTACAATAGGGAAATGGAATAAGGAATATTCTCGTTATTTTCTATGCAATAAAATATGAATAATTTGACTAGATAAATTATACCTTGTCATAAGAAGTCATTTATGATTTATAGCTACCTTCATATTGTCTAAAATGTAATCAGGCATTCTCAATTTAATTTAGTCAATTGTCATTTTTACGTGAGAATCCTTCCGCTGATGTCTTTAATTTATAACAAACATACAAATATAAATTTTAAAAAAAAGTTACTGATACGATTTGTACATTTTGTTTTAACTTCCCTATTCTGGTAACAAATATAGATAAATGGGGGATAGCCATTGTACATACCAGAGATCCTTTATGAAATTGGGTCATCTTTAAAAACACTATCAATAGTATTTTTGCTGAAATTAAAAATCAAGTTATCAATTGGCAATTATCATTATCATTTATGTGAGTGTTAATTAACGGACTTGGTATTACGTCCTCCTTTTCTTTTTGGACTTTCAAGGCAATATGTAATCAAACATGATCAAAAAATGCATTAACATTTTTAAATATTGAGAAAGTGCGTCGCAAGTGCTTCTTACACCGAAATTACCATTGGATATTTTTTTGTCATTTTCACCCTCGGAAACCTCGTGAACGTCACCCCAAACGTAAAAATCGTTCTAAAAACATATATTTCCTGAAATTTGCCTCAATTTTAAAAATTATCGCCATTTTCAATCCTAAGGGACGGATCTTCCGGCTCTGCGACTCAAATCACTCCAATAGGTCTAGGGAACGTGTGTACGAAGTGGCACAATTTTAATACGAAATGCCGTTTGTTTCCGCGGGCCGCTTCCACTATTAATGTCAATTGCAATATTTAAAATATAATCCACTATCCACTAACCCCTAATTTGGATGTGCCCGTTCCCACTACGTTCATTTAAGGGTTACGACTAGATATGTGCAGGTCAATCACATTTGATAGTGTCCAAAACCCTTAAATAGGATTTATGCTGTATTGTTATTGCTATAACTTCCCAAGAAATATGCAAAGGTCTTGCTGGTCGGTTTTGCTAACTTCACACGGGTTCATTCATTGTGCCATCGTGGCTCATACACAGGGCGCGTCTAAATAACGAAAAAAAGTAACATGTCATTGCATCAGCAGTTAATTTAGTCCTGTGGAAGGGCGAATGGTAATGTTAATACGCAATACTGGATTTGATTAAGAAAAAGGGAAAATTGCGATTTGCTTTGGAATACGCATAACACCGAATGGAACTCGTCCCCCGTGCCCGCGGTGTGAAAAAAATTAATTAAAGCACGCAAAATTATTAATTAATTTTATTTATTTGGAAGAGGTCGTGCATTTCTCGTTTTCCTAGTTTAAGAAGTGAAATTTTCTGTAGGAAATAAAAGAACATACAGTTTTATGTTCTTTAGACTTGTATTTTACTTGTTGTTTCTCAGTTTTTGCCACGTTATTGTAACTGCGTGTAAAATTTAGTTAATATAATTAAAATCAAAATCCCAATCGTGGTTTTTCCATAAAAGTTTTAAAGGCATTTTGGTGAAGATGGTTTTCGATCGGATAATTGATGTCTGCTAATCAATGTTCCATAGAATGGATGAAGATTTTTCCAAAAACATCTGGTCTTGCGGTTACTATACTTTGTTCTGAAAGGATTTATGACTAAACACAACCCTAGGTACCTACTGGGATAACGACAATTCACAAGGGAATTATATCAGAATCTATTTGATGAAGTGTTAGACCCTACTAATCACACAATCTTGGCAGTCTTATGTGAACGGTAGTGCGTCTAACGATATCAAGAGTTGAAACATAGAATAACACATGAATGTATATAAACGACATCAGACACTTTCGTTAATGTACATGATGAATTTCATATTCGCATATTATAAGTTTAAAACGGGGTTAGTTGGGAGTGCGGGGGTGAATGTTAAAAGTCAGATAAAACTTCCACAAGCGATCTAAATAAGCGCGTTTTTGTAATTTTTGATTTTTTTATCAAAATTTCAAATTTCCTACAATTCATTTTGAATGAAAGTCCTGTATATGATTAAAAATGGTGGGTAATGAAAGTGTACTTGCAAGTAAGCAATGTGGTTTTTGTAAAAAAGGTGCTGTTACCAAGATAGTGAAGTGTACAAATTGTAACACATGCTTTCATAGAAGCTGCTCCGCAAAAAAAACCAAAAACTGTTGTGATAATCCCAACCTCGTTGAGGAAAATCTGAATGATAACATGGATAACCTAGAAAACACTATAATGGCAGAAGATAATGCAACTGATACTATTACAATGGATGCAATAAAGTTTGAAAATAAATTGCTTAAGCAGATGAACCTTGATCTCAGAGAAAAAGAGAAACTATATAAGGAAAAAATCGAGTACCTGGAACTAGAAATCACTCTTTTGAAAGACCACCAAAAAAAAGAAGACGGTAATACAGGGGAGATAGCTTCGGTTAAAATAATCTCCGATACAATCAGGGATGAACTAAAAACTTTCCTTGCTGAAAATTACGCTAATCTATCTCGTGAAATAGATATGTTAAAATTGGCAATGGAACGCCAGACAAACGATGCTCCAAAGGATACCAAACACACGACAAAAGGGCAGACTAGCTACAAAGATGTTCTGATAGCATTGAACCCTCCACATCCCAAACCGGCAACTCCAACAATAGTAAACAAGGAATCGTCACCATACTGCAAGCAAGCGACATACCAAGAACAGAACATTCTACAGCTCGAAAAAACCCAAAGAAACATAATGAACAAGGTACTACACCTGCACGATACTGGCCACAATCAATACGCAAGTGGGAAAAGCCCAGTGGGCAGTGAATGTGAGAATTTTACACTAGTCGAAAGAAAAACAAGAAAAACGAGAGCGAACAATGAAAATGCAAGTATCGCGGTATCAACGCTTCAAACCGAACAACCCAAAGCTGTTAAAACGGAAATACCAAAGAAAGCATTTCCGAAACGAGTTGGAACAGCTGCATGCTCCCAGGAGGGCTTTTCGGGCATACAACGAAAGGTGTGGCTTTACATATATCGAGTAAAGCCTCATGTAAATGAAGACATGATCCATGCCTACGTATCCAGCAAAGACGAATTAAAAGACGCAGCAGCGGAGGTAAAGGAAATCCCCTCAGAGCCTGGTAGATTGAAGAGGTTTGTAGTGTCAGCACCATTCGCCTTAAAAGATGTACTATACGACACGAACTTTTGGCCTGAAGGAGTCGGTATCAAAAGGTTCGATTTTTCAAAACATCCCAACGTGGCACCCAGAGGAGCGGATTTTCCCCAGCATTAAGCGCAGGCAACAATATCATCAACCAAACTACAACGATGAGCATACTCCATATAAACATTCAGTGTTTAAGCAACAAGATATCTATCCTTGATGCTTACCTAGCGGATAAAACCATAGCGATACTTTGTCTAAATGAACACTGGTTACGTTCTAGTGAACTCGAGTGCACATGTATCGAAAACTATAATAGTGCCTCTTCTTTTTGTCGGAAAATATATGCTCACGGTGGGGTTGGCATATATATCAGAAGTGACCTTAATTATACCCATTTGTCTTTAAATATTGCAAAGATGTCTCTTGAAAAGGACTTTGAAGTTGCTGGAATCTGCTATAATGGCATCCAAATAATAACTGTTTATAGGTCCCCGCTAGGCAACCTGGACGTATTTTTGCATTGTATGGCTGATTTACTACATAAGCTGAAGTGCACACAGGGAATCATCATCACAGGAGACTTCAATGTACACTTTTCTAGACCTGATTCCAGAGTGAGTAAGATGCTCAACCTATTTCTATCTTTTGGTTTAAACAAAACTGTCTTTGAGAACACGCGTCAGGATTCATGTATAGACAATATTTTTACTAACCTCGATTCTCACAAATACAATGTAAAAGTCCTGCAACCAGATCTCTCAGACCATAGTGCCCTCATGATCACTTACACCGCAGTTGTACCGGAGGATACATCTTCCAAAGAACGCATTATCTACAAGCCAATTACACACATGGGACTATCCAAGCTTTATAACACCTTGGAACAAACAGACTGGTCATTCATTTCCAGTACTAACAAAACTGTAAATCACAAGTTTGCTTCATTTATTGACATTATCACAACAGCATGTGACATGTCTTTTGGAAGCAAATCTAAAGTAAGTGCTCGTAACAACAGACAGTCATACAAAGTACACTGGTTTAACCATCATATAAGAAAAAGGAGAGAGGTTCTTCATTTTCTAACATTTTTAAACAAGCAAAACTCAAACATCGTCAGCAACGAGACATTAAAGGATTACAGGAGGATCTACAGAGCTGAAATTAACAAGTACAAAAAACAGGCTAATGAGTAATGATAACCACATGAAGAAATCTTCCAACACTCAAAAAGCTGCATGGGACATAATACAGAACTACAACCCAGTAAAACAAAGACAAATTCCAAACACTCTGACAGCTGACATATTTAACTCTTTCTTTAGTGATGTGGGTACTAACATAGTGAACAATTTACCACAAACTAGTGTGAATCCTTTAAAATTCCTTGAAAACTTCAATATTCCTGGAAACCTAAATTTCTCATTTAGGGAAATAACGTACAATGAAACACGAGAAATTATTTCAAAACTAAAAAATACCTTGAGTAGGGACCCATACAACCTCAATTTAAAAATCGTCAAAACGGTGCAAAATATAATAATTTATCCCCTTTGTAAACTCATCAACCAGTCTGTGAACGAAGGCATATTTCCTGATTGCCTAAAAATTGCAAAAGTGGTTCCAGTCCATAAAACAGGTCCCAGAGATGAGGTATCAAACTATAGACCAATCTCCATCATCCCAATTTTTGGTAAAATTTTTGAAGCGGCGATGAAAAAACAAATACAGCAGTATTTTGAAGAGAACAACCTATTCAGCACTTGTCAATTTGGCTTCCGCAATGGCAGGTCAACTACTACAGCCATAAATTACTTGCTACAGTTTGTGAAGCAGGGGTTTGAATCTAAACGAGTCTCACAAATGTCTCTCTTTGACCTAACAAAGGCATTTGACTGTGTGAGCCACGAGTTACTGATCAAGAAACTTGCGAAGTATAAATTCGATGCGACCAGTATAGCACTAATTCGTTCGTATCTCAATGATCGTACCCAATATGTTACACTTAACTCACTTAAATCCAAGAATGCAGCCGTGAAGATGGGTGTTCCTCAAGGATCTGTATTGGGGCCCATCCTATTTCTTGTTTTCATTAATGACCTGTCATCACTTTCAACAGCACCACATCAGTACCTAACTCTTTTGCCGACGATACCACCGCCCTTACTACAGCCGACAGCAAGGAACTCCTGAGTAAATCATCTGAGAAGCTACTGTCAGGAATAACCCAGTGGTTCACGAGCAATGGTCTAAGTACTAATGAACTGAAAAATCAATCCCTGCTACTGGGCCTCCATGATACAGATAAATCTCCCCCAGTGAAACTGTTAGGTATATATATCGATGGCAAGCTGACGTGGGCAGAGCACGCCTTGTACCTGTCCAGTAAACTGTCTAAAATGAACTACATTATAAGAAATCTAAAGCCTAGAGTAACAAAGCAGGTCTTACTACAAGCATACTATGGGTACATCCACTCCACATTAAGCTACGCAGTACTGTGTTGGGGACATTCCGTCCATGCAGCTAAAGTGTTTTCCGTCCAGCGCAAGTGCATAAGAATCATTGACAACCGCAAATATAGAGATTGTTGCAGAACATCCTTCACCAAACTTAACATCCTTACACTCCCATGTATATTTACCTGTCTAACACACGCAAAGAAGGCCCTTCCAACCCTTCGTAAAAACAGTGATAAATATCATTACAATGTACGGACTAAAAACAACCTTGTCGAAGACTACTATCGGACGGTAAAAGGACGAGATATTAACTATTTCATGAAGAAATGTTACAATGCTCTTCCTGACTACATCAGGGATCTGGAAGAACAACAATTCAGAAAAACAATCAGAGTGTTCCTTGGTGCCAAAGCATTCTACAGCATCGATGAGTACTTGAACTACAAGTTCGATGGCTCTGAATATTAAAGTGGCAATTGTGCTTCCCTATACTGTGACGTGTGGAAATATTTTCTGTATAAACCCCACCAATAAATATTATTATTATTATTATTATATTAAAAGTACCCGATAAAAATAGTTTATTAAGTAGAAGGTTGGTAGCACTTAATCGTTCATAACCGTATTTTAGAAATGCAATTTTCGACGAAGTTTTGAAAATTGTTTAAACTATCCTACCAAAATCTTAATTTATAACTGAACAGCTTTCTGGTACTACTTTTCTCGTGGAAACTGGGCCAATGGAAACATGCTATTTTGCAAAAAGTAGTTTATCAACACTCAGACAAATTATCGACGAACAATCAATTTTTACCATTAGCACATTAGCAAGGGAGGGGTATTTCATTGGGGTAAAAAATGAGCCCCCACTTTTTAACGGAAATACACGTTTCGAATTCGGTTTCGAATCAATAGTTATTTACGTAAAAATCCGGAAAAAGACACATTACTGGCGAGTATATATTGAAGTGCGAGGCCCCTTCGGGGACCAACTAGATACCTACTTTAATTTCCGAGTCAAGTAATGGTCATTTTACGGACGAGTTTTGTATTAAATTTTACCCAATATCGTACTTTAATATAAAATTTCAATTTTTATGTAGAACTTTTGATTAATGTCAATCTGTCAATGATGACAGGAGTCATTATAGATGTTTAGTAATGTCACAGATGCGGCCGGTAAAGTGGCGGTGCGGCCGGTAAAGTGACAGGTGCGGCCAGCAAAGTGACAAGCGGCAGGAAACGTAGTCTGCACTGCGTCTATCATAGAAACTAAAACGGAAAGTAGGCATGAAAATGAAAGTTTCAGGATGATTTTGGGTAAACAAAATTTTGATGATGTCGATGTCTGAGTAACTTGCTTCCAAGATATATATAAGCATGTAGCCAGTCAAGTCGAGTAATAAATATCACACCAATTTACCCTACAACGACCATGATCAAATTAAACATCCTGTTTATAATTATGATTTATTTTAATGAACGCCTAAAATTCGTGAATTTTTTTACCTTTTACATTTATCTACACTACAACGTATCATCATTGGTTGACGTAACGTGCATGATTTATTTAAACGATAATTATAGTGAGAAAATAGCAATTACCTTTAATTTGTATAATTTGCATAATATTATTATTTAACTTCGAAATCGATCAATAGTTCATAGCGCCCTACACTTATAAATCGATTCTTCTAGCTCGATTTTTATTATTCTGATCGGTTTGGAAGCCATAGGTCGGTTCGTATTGGTCATACAACAGTAATTAAAAAACTATTGTCTATGTTTTTTTTAAAAACTACAATTTTGTTCTGCACAGTTTATTTTATAAAATGCATCTTTTACGAGCTCTTCGCGAAGAACCAATTAAAACATTGATCACTTCTATGAAAAACTAATACCCTCGGTCGCAAATTACTTTAAAAGTATTAATTTTACTAAAAAACATGTATACATGGTGTTCCTAAATATGATTACATACGGAAGGGGCTAATTCTTTGACTTATTTCATGACTAAAAGTTCGTACAAACATCGATCCACAAACGTTTCGCTACCGATCTACAGGGTATGTTATAATTGCAAGAATTTGTAAGTTTTTTCTTTGTGTCTCCTGCAGTTTTTGAGGTATTGTCAATGGTAGTGAGAATCTACAGGGTACTGTTTTTTCAGGGGTCATGTTCCATTTTCTGTCCCTAAACTTTTTTTGCGGTGTGCTGCTAGTAGATTGTAAAATAAGAAATTAATTTCTTGCTCGGTTTAGAAACTTGTTGGTCTCCTGTAATTTTTTCGTATCTGCGCCCGTTATCAGGGGGAAAAAAATAAAAATCAATTTTTTGTAGTTGGCTAAGTGAAAGTAAAACTTTAAAAATGGTGCACATGGTTTGCGGACCTATGTTTATGTGAACTTTTAGTCATAAAATAAGCCAAAGAATTAGCCCCTTCCATATTAACATCACATTTAAGAACACTCTGTAGATCACTTTTACTGAGAACTAATTTTTCTATCTATTCCTATGGTCAAAGTATACAAAATTTCCCCTCCCGAGATAGGGTGAAAGCACCCTTTGGAAAATATATAATATACTTAGATTTTGATCCTTAGGCCTTTACCTACTGTTTAGTTAACGGATTTATTTTGAAACAATTCAAAACCTTCGTTTCCAGGATTATATGTAGGAATTAAGTTTCTAACAGGGTTATGATATACAGGGTGACTAATTTGCCGTGCACACAGACTTGGGATCTCAACTCCTTCTGAGTTAAGATTAAATGGGCAATTACAAACGAAAATGATATGCACATTTTGATATATACGTACCTGACGTAGAAATAAACCGTGTGTAAAACGGGTTTGAGAAAAACCCAGAGCGGTGACTCTACGGGATCATTGGATTTGAATCGGCCCAAGCGTTTGCTAGTTATTGTGTTCACAGACAGGCAGGCAGACACCATCGACACCCCTAAAAAGCATGGTCTGCCGCATAATGTCAAAATTCATTACAGCTTTAAAAAAATAGTTTTAGTGCGTATATAAAAACTGCTTCTACGCCACTGATACCATTTGACTTTTTAGGGGAATTTTTCAAAAGAAAATAATTCCCTACGTGATGGTTTTGTCCGTCTGTCTGTTCCCCGTCTAACTCGAGAACGAAAAGAGACAGACAGCGATGTCAAACCTTCGCCAATCGATTTCTACGAGTTCAAGGACCAGTGCTATTGAATATGAGCCGGATCAAAAGTCTGGTTTCCAAAAACGAGTTGAGTGGCAAAAAATTCCCCTACTGAAAATCATATGCGATTCTTCGTATCTTGTTGCCTAATAAAGCAATAGGCCGTTAAGCATGGAGATTCAATGCTGTATACAACAAATAGCCACCCTTTTATCGTCAACATCTGATGATTTTGAAATATCAACTTTGTGATGCTTTAAGACGCTTTCGGGGATCTTATCCTTATCGAGTGATGTTTAAAAACTTTAATATTTTTTCATAAATTTAGTGCGATTGTACAAGAAGCAAATTGCTTATTTATCATAAAATCCGTATTTATGGACGCTTAATATAAATGCGGTATTCCCAAATTCAACTTTGGGTTGACTGAAAATAACCAAAGCTAAATCTTTGCCAATTTAACCTGTAAACTAAAGCCTCAGCATAGGGCATTGTTAATACATTATTGTTTAGACATTTTTTCAAAAGTTAACTATAAGCCATAGATACCTACTAGGCGAGGTCCGTGGGCTGCGAGGGTAGATCGATGGAGAGTCATTGAACTTGACGTGCGTATAAAATCGCAATGTAAAATTCCGATCTCTTTATCAGGGATAGCTTATCACAACAAATTCGCTTATTTTCTTCTGATCTCTGTTACTTCTTTTATTGTTGGCAATCCATCAAACGTTCGGAATGTAAATTATTGCTCATCGGAGAACGCGCCCGGAATTTTATTTTAAGACACAAGTCGATTGGTTCAAGTTGTTTGGCATTTTACGCCTTTTCGCACCCTTTTTCTTCGCAATCACGGATACTTTTCGAATTTTCTTCTGTTATTATAATTATAAGATCCTGTATAATCTGTACATTTCATAAATTTATGTCTTTTTGATCTACGTTGGCACCAAGCGCGAGTATCAAGATAATCTGTCCATAATTGTTATTCTAATAACAGTTTCGCAGATCACGATTTTGAAAATATGAGATTTTTTGACATGCGTGAGTATATAGGCCATAGGGTGGAGTGGAAATGGGATCGTCAAAACAGCCTCAGGGCAGCGGTTCGTTTTCCCATGACAACTGTGTGCTTCTTCCGGAACGACAGGTACACAGTCTTTTATTAATTCTAAACTGCTCGTCTTGCGTCTTTTAATTACAGGGTGTAAATGTCAATGGATGGATACGTGAAGTGCTAAACGGTAAAAATAACACGGCAGCTTATTGTTTCTTGTACAATTTTTAGCATACACTTTAGTTCCTTTCCTGTTATCAAAATGGGTATTTATCTTTGTTGATGAAGGTCTCCATTTTTTTTTTGAGTGATTATTAATATATGATGAAAATTAATTGAGACTCAAAAATTGTTTATTTTCTAACGGCTATCGATTTCGACGAGAATGTCATCTTCAGGCCGAGCTGAAAGATTTTACATGAAACACGTTTTTCATGTAAAATCTTTCAGCTCGGCCTGAAGATGACATTCTCGTCGAAATCGATAGCCGTTAGAAAATAAACAATTTTTGAGTCTCAATTAATTTTCATCGGGTATTTATGCATAAATTTGTGCATAAATGAAGATTTTGCCATCTACACCTCGCCCTTTACCAAAAAGATGACATAAAATTGAATTTTTCCCCGTGAAGTGAAACTGTTTTATTGTTTTTCCAAAGAAAATTTGTCAATAATCGAAGATTTTGCTCTACCAAACTTAACCAAAAAGAAATGGCGTAAAATTTAGACCTTTGCCATGCAATCGAATTGATTTGTCGTGTTTTCCGACGGATTGTGTAGGTGAATGAAGAGCAGTCAGAAGGGCCGATTCCTGCAAAAGGTGGTGTAAACGATTTAATGATTTAAAATGGTCTATTTGGGTCCAAATAACTTGTATTTGAAGAATTTTTTTCCCCGCACAACTTTTGGCAGCCAAAAAATCTCGAAATGTTCGGACTTTTTTCAGTTTTTCGCTTAAAACTCTAAAACGGCCCATGTTTTATGAATAACGCTTCTTTAGTAGGTAAATTAAAGAAAACAAAATTCTGCGTCGACCACTACCCCCCCTCCCTAAATATTGTAGAACATCAATCAGAGAGTTCAAAAAGTACCAACAATTTAAAATTGGACCAATTTTTGAAATTCGTTGGAAAAAATGGGCGTTTTTTGATCGCTTGTAAAAATTTTTCTATTGGACCGATTTTGTTTGTTTTTTTATAGATGCAGAATTTTGTCTTCTTTAATTTACTAAAGAAGTGTTATTCTTAAAATAAGGACCGATTTGGAGCGAAAAACTGAAAGAAGTCCGAACATTTTGGGGTTTTTTTGGTTGCCAAAATTTGTGCCGGGAAAAAATTTGTGTGCACTCTTCAAATACATGTTATTTTGACCCAAATGGACCATTTAAAAAAATAAAATCTTTTACACCACCTTTTGCAGGTTAAAATTATCAGCATACTGGACTATTAATCATAGAGTATATCATTTTTCTGAATGGATTACGCATGTCAGAAAAAGAAAATAACTTTCATGGCAAGAAGCAACTTATGATACATTGGTTATAGGCGAAGAGCGTCAGTTAATAAGATCGAAAATGCTATTTACGGTGGCTAAAAAAAGCGGGAGGGGAAATTACTAAATAGTCAAGTCAATGAAGGTTTTTACTTCTCTCTCAGAGTGTACGCCTCATTTCGATTTTTTTATGTTTTATATCTGTCTGAAATTAGAAACATTTCAATGTAATGGGCAATTGGATGTTCATACTGCTGGAACTATAGTATTGTAATTATTTTCCTCGTAGACGTCCTGTTCCGGTCAAATGAAAAATCTCAATGTCGACATCAAATTAATAATTTAGGAGGCTCATTTTCATTAACACGTGACATAATTTTTGGACACGACAAGAAAAATCTTACATGAAAACTGACCGGGTCGCACAATGGATTCGAATAAACACAATTAATTGATTGACAATTACAAACATTTAATTAAACACATAAAAGAATTTAAAAAATTTAAAATCCCTAAAAAAAAGAAAAGCTTACAAACCTTGTTGGGTCATATTAACCCTCACGCAGGCGGCCAACAATTAAAATAAGAAATCTAGATAGCAAACGGCACGAAAAGAGAAAAGAGTATTTTAAAATATAAATGAGCAACAGAAATGCTTATTTGGATCTGACTTTGGCTGGAAAACCTTGCAGTGAATCGACAAGTATTTGTACCAATAGAACGAGACTACATACTACAAACCTCGTAATTCGTAAAATGTGTTTATTTTGTGATAGAACTCACAAGAAAAAGAAAGAACAACTATCAACAAAGCTAGGCTGCCAAATAGCAAATAGTCAAATTCGGATCCAAATAAGCATTTCTGTTGCGGATATACGAAAAACGACATAATTTGGGCCTTGATTTGGCCCCCAGTTTCAGGATCTGTAATTGGTTGCAATAAAATGGTGTACTGATACCTTTGATTATTCTACATTCAAAGGTGTATAGCTGTATACTATACTATGTGAAGAAGCATCGGTGACCTTAAATAAATTACGGACAACCCTCGTATATATTCTTCGAGAAAGCAGAGTGGGAACGCCGTTCCTTCGCGTTCCCGCCCCTCTACACCAATGCCCTCGCCAATGCCTACACGCAATGCACTAATTTTACAATTGACATTTTGCAATAAATTTAATAATAATAATAATAACAAAAAGAATCATAAATTTATGTCTTACGGAACAGGACAAATTGCGAGTTTTCTATGAAAAAAAATTATTTCACATCTGCAATTTTAGTTTCGTTTTTCCCTAATAAAAAAGTTCTGACCTACCTAAAACAGTTTTTTAGGTTTAGTATGTGGTGTAATAATCAATGAAGTAATACGTTTATTCGGTAGCTCTAACCTATCTAAAGTAACTTATTTTTTTGTACACATAAATATTTCGTTACATGGCTGATAACCTGATCAATTCATTTAAAATGCGCTAATATCGCTCGCCTTAAGCCGAAAGCCTTTTTTTTTCATTTTTTTAAATTATCTTGATATTTGCCCAATATACAGGGTGTAGCATCTAGGACCCCTCGGATCATATTTCCCTTACCATAAAAGACACCGAAAAAGTCTTAGACCACATTTGTACACAATTACTGCCACCACGTTTCTAAATTATTTTTTATTCACGTGCCGTATTCCAGTGGCGTATCAAACTTGCGTTTTTTTTTAAAATGGAACACCCCATATTTTATTACGGATTTGGAAAGTACTTGAAAGGTACTTATTTTTTTACGTAACATGCTATGACCTTAACTTCAACGACGCTGTTATTTACTCTTCCGAATTACTTCAAGAAATTAAGCTGAAGGTACCATTTGTTAAGCTCAGGAAAAATAATACTATTTTTGCAGTTATCAACACCACTTCTCCACTTATTAGGATCCTTATCACTTTAAATAAGTTTTCCTCAGTGAATTAAATCGGCTTTTTTCACGATCCCCTAAATTTAATAGTTAATCAAATTAGTTCATAAGCCCTAATGTATGTTCATAGCCCCAGTGCCATGTAGTAGAAATTTCTTATTCCATATGGTGTCTGGTTAAACAAATTTTTTTCTCAAAATTTGAGAGTTTTTGGAATTTTTGTTTGAGAGAAACTAAATGGGTTAAGTTTGAATTGAGGCGCATGTTAAGACCTCTTCCACTGTCACATAATTTTTTTTAGGTACTTTATCGAAAAAATAAAATTTCTGATTGACTTTCGCCAAATGTCATATTTTTTTCTCTCAAAAAAAATTTTAAAAACTCAAATTTTTAGGGAAAAGGTTATAACAGCGAAATCGTTAAGGTTAAGGGTATAACATATTGCACAAAAAATTAAATACTTCTTATGTACTTTCCAAATCTGTAATAAAATATGGCATATTCCATTTTTTAAAAACGCAAGGTTGATACGCCACTGGAATACAGCACACCCTTGGCGAACAAAAATATTTTAGAAATATGGTGACGGTAATTGTATACAATTTTGCTCTAAAACTTTTTCGGTATCTTTTATGGTAAGGGAAATATGATCAGAGGGGTCTTAGATGCTACACCCTGTATACGTGATTACGATTTATTTTGTATATTCCCCATATCCTTCATATCCTTTCAGTTTTACCTAAAATGTTTGTATTCTACTGTCTTGTACCTGATATTTAAGCTGCTTTCTTAGTGTTTGTTAATATTTCATAATTAACTCTTCTGGTTAATCATTCCAAATCACAGTACATAACTCTTTCACATAATTTGATGCGATGCCGCACAATGTTATGTGGTAATCCACCCTGTATAATTATACTTACATAAGGTCTCGAAGAACGTGGAAAAATCTTTCCGGTCTGCCAAGTGAATAAATAATAATAAAGTGAATTAAACTTTTAATTTACGTTGCACAGGTTATATGAGGTTGCATTAACCACGCATTATCAAATTATTATGCATACTTACACAACATATTTTTGCTATTTATTCTAATTTTCACGGGCTGTTTTGTGACTCCGATCCACGCTAAGTGTTAAGTAACATAACACAAGTATTAATTTAACAGAACGTTTGCACGTTAAATAAAATCGTAACGATTTGGAAAATTGTAGTTTAATGTTCCTGCAAATTTGATTAGTTTCATACTTCGGTGTTGTAAGATACTCGTATCGACAATAAGTGTAATAGCCTTCAATCAAAAAAGATAACGTGCTTGGTTTACGGGAGTTGTTTAACTTTTAATTAAACACAAATGAAAGGATAATTTGCATAAAATTAATTTTAATTGTCGATCATAATTTCAAAGTGAGCGCTCAATATTTTAGTTTTTATGGAAAGTGTTTAATTTTCACTATTTGCAAATGAATAACGTAACTTTCGTTATGTCACGTTCAATCATGACAAATACGGTGACAATATTTTTCATTCGGGACTCCCTCATTCACTTCATTTGTTCCCTTAGTGAAGGGGATAATTCGTTTTTTCATTGAGTGTTTTATACTGGCAACTCTTACCTGTGTCAACTAGGGCAAAACCTGGTCTTGAGGAAATATTTTGTTCCCAAAATGTTTTTCTGATTTTATTATTTCATGCCATTGCAAAAACCACAAATTTTCATATCTACCGACAGAATTTTCTGCACCTTCTTCTAATTACCCTAAACAACTGTTGTAAATTTAACGACAGCTACCTATTCTGAAATTTGGTGGTATTAAAATTAAGGACAGGCAGTTCTGGTTCATCTGATGACATTCGATTCTCTCTACTTGGTTGACCGTTTTAAAGAAGGGTCGGTTGCTCCACCATACAGTTCAACGTAAGTTCAGTTCAGGGTTCAGTTACATTTTTGAATTTTAACTAATCACATTTCTTCATTCAATAAATCAACTGAATTGACGTTCGTACTAGAACTGACCCCAAAAGGTGGTTGATATACCTTTCTAACAGGGTGCTAATTTTGATTAAAATTCAATTTCTCTCGTAAATGTCAATAAAAATTCGCACCTTGTACCTCGCTTATTTGTACGAAAAAACATTTAGCAGCGATTGCTATTCATGTAGAATAAACTTTTACAATATGGCCTAATTAAATTTGAATTAGCCATGTACAAAAGTGAATATGTCAACTAAAAGGCGCAAATTGATGGCCTAAGCTGCATGATATCAATCGTGCTTTATTAAACAGAAGATTTCATCGTTGTGAAGATGATCATGCAGCGAAAATAGAAAATCTGATTTTAGATATAGGTCAAGTCAGAGACTCTATGCTAGGTCTAGACGATTTATTTTAAATGCTGATGCGGATGGATTCGGTGCACAAGCAAACTATTCACACAGATGGACGTTAGCTAAAGCGCACCGCATTATTTTAAGTTCACTGCTCTCGACTTTTGTTAATGTTATTGTAAACTAACAAACTTCAAACAAGTCAATTTTTCTAACGTTAAACGTCTTTATTTATTTATGCTACCCAATATTTGTATATTATTTGATTTATAATAGACAAGTTGCAATCTTGGGAAATTAAACTTATTTTGCAATGTACAACTTCCGGGTGTGTTTCTTCACTTCGACTGGAAATAGTTTTACGAGGGATAAAATTCTCACAACGTCTCGGCTGTTAAACACACACACACAAGTAGGTTTTGTCAAAAGACCCATTTGTTGTCAGATACATTATTTTGTCCTTCCTTCTTCAACGCAGACGTGAACAAATCATCTTTAATTTTTGTTGGCACATGAATCGCTTATAAAAAAAGATTTTTTTGTTTGGTTTTTATCTAATTGCAGAAGATACCGCGTACCATTTTTGAAAATTTGAACGTTACATAATCCAATATGCATCGAGCCCTGTTATTTATCATTATAGTATTTATAGTTGACCTATATATAGGGAATTTTTCTTAAATGTATACATTTGTATGGGCTATGTATTATATTTAAAAGAAACGGATAAAATCCATGGAATCATGATAATTAGGTAATATCTCGGCATGGAATAGATAACTGTTGGCAACAAACATTACACCCGACAAACTGGATTTGTTTGTTCTTAAATGATGCATAATATAGCTGAGTATACCTACTAAATTTTATGAAATTATTAATATTTTTATGGTCCAAAGGAGAATTTTCGTTCAATTTTGTTTCTGAATATCCCAAAACTAATTTTCATGTCTAAAAATTTTTCTTGGGGGTAAATATTGTAGCGGCGAGTTTTCATGATCGGTTGCGGCCAATTGAGTTTTCTATGTGAAGCCGAACATTATGGTGAGTAATTACCTGTGAGTAAATATTTTGGGACATTTTTACGGATTTATTCTATCGAAGAGATAAACGTGGAACTTAGCGTGAACTTAAAATCAATCTAAAAGAAAATGTTAGGTAACTATGCGTTTAATAATACGGTAAACGGAGTTTCTCACGTAAGTTGTCTGTGTAGAAAACGAAACGTTCGATAAATCGCCTCTAATTAAACGCCAATTGTTGAATGATTCGATAGAGAAATATGGGAGCTTCAACATCTTCCTTACATTCTTTATTTAGTATATCCGTTTCAGAAACGCTGAATGAAGTTAATCAATGATTCAAAATATTAGAACGGTAAACATGCAAACGTGTTTTTGTGTTCCAATTAAGACTACGTTTAGAAAATTTAAAAAAGCGGACCCGTTTAAAAGTTATTTAATACTCATTGAGAAGTGCCGAATTCCAAAAAATTTATTACGAAAGTTATGAAAAGAAGTTTCTCACTTCGATAGGACAGACGCAAACAATGTCAAAAGTAATGAATTTTGTTAAATGGCCGCCATATTGGATTTAGATCTTTAATTATGTAAAAATCCGATTTACAAAAGAAAGATAATATTCACGTGTCAATAGCCGCCATTTGGAATTTAATTTTTACATAATTGTCGTAGGTATTAAACTTTTTTTCATAACTTTTATAATTAAGGAGTTACTTATTTCTTTCAGTTTTTTTGTTAAATAACTTTTAATTACCCGGATTTTCTCGGATTATTTTAAACAGCGCACAAAACTGCAACACTTTTCCCACTTAACATAATTTCTATCTCCAATAATAAAAAAAAGTTAACCTTGCAAAATATTCTGTGTCATAGGTCCTCTGTCAATCTACATTTTTCAGTTAGGAGAACGGGATCTAGACACCATCACAGGAGAGAACGTAAAAATTAACACTGTTACTGACGTGCGCACAAACTCCTACTCCTACTTTATTTATATATTTATTTATTTATTTATCGATGTTATGATTTTGTATTGTATTATTTTTATCTTGTGATTTGGGTGTGATATAGGCTTTTAACTTGCATTACAAAAGATGGCATTGTGCCTGGCTCTTTGATAATTTCATTGATAATTTTCGTACTGTTGGTGTACGTGTAAAGATGTGCCAGAAATATGGTCTATTCCCCGGAACTGTCCAATTGTGTGCTGTTTTTAAATTCTAGGTCTTTTTGAGTGATGTAATCTGTCTGTTGTGATAAGCTTTTTTGTATGTTGTCTTCGGTGCGTACTCACATTGTTGTCATCACATGAGTAGAAAAGTCATCCTCACCCAACCACTTTCTGTGATGTCTCAAGACCGTGGATTTGGTGAGGGGATGGCCGGGGTTTTGTTCGTGACCTTGGTGAAGGCGATTTCTCAGTTACCTAACTAAGAAGTGACCTTGTTTTGTCGTGCTCAAAAGCTCAAATTTTATCAACATCTGATGGATACTTTAGGAGATGACGTTGGGATGTGAAAAGGGTAACGCTACTATTAAAAAATGACAACTTATTAAGGATCCTCAGATCCTTTATAGTTTTGTATTGTCATCCGTCCGTCCGTCCGTCCGTCCGTGTGCGCTCTAACTCTTTTTAAAAGTGGCCGATTGAGTTGAAATTTGGTGTACGGGTTCTTTGGACATTAAGGACGGACGCTATTGATTTTCAGGAAGCTGGTTCAATAGGAACAAAAGTTATAGGACTTCGAGTGAATCGGGAACAGGAAAAACTACGGGCTCAATATAATAGAAATCAACATATTTCATTCCCTAGGTCATGTATCGGGTTGGGACTTCCGCTAGATTATTCCCTATGACTCTTAGATGTGTAATACTTTAATATAACTCTTCTCTGTGGTATAGGTCGAAAGTTTTAGAGCAAAATGTAGCAAAAATTACACTTTATACATGAATTTAGAGTTTTAAAAGGTTTCAAACGCATTATCTTGATGCAGCAAGAGTACATCACGTGCACATTTGATAACCGCATGTGTGTGATTCAAAAATGTTAAATTATTGCCATATGGGTTTTGATCAAAATAATCAAAATCGTTATTTATGCACCAAGATCGTCGAGAAAAAGACTAGGGGCATTATCTCAATGCTCAAGACATAAATTTGATGCATTTCTGGCGACCACATGGATTTTGATCAAAACATGTCAAAATCGTTATTTATGCACCAACATCGTTGGGAAAAAGACTAAGAGCATCATCTCAATGACCAAAACATGAATTTGATCTATTTTTGGCGACCACATGAATTTTGATCAAAACATGTCAAAATCGTTATTTATGCACCAAGAACGTTGGGAAAAAGACCAAGAGCATTATCTCAATGATCAAAACATGAATTTGATCTATTTTTGGCGACCACATGGATTTTGATCAAAACAAGATTAAGAGCATTATCTCAATGGCCAAGACATGAATTTGATGTATTTTGTAACATTAAAATAAATTATCGTTAAAAGTTATTGTAATACTGAGGATCCTTCGATATTTCGTTGTATCGGTTTATTAATTTCAAATTTGACGAGAAGAGAAAGCAAAAGCGTTCAAGCAAAGCAAAAAAGATTATTTATTTACAATAAAGTTCACAAAAAGTATTCACCCGCGATAGGATGCACAGATAGTATCACAATAATCGCGCAATCTTTTAGGAAATAATGAAAGATGAATACAATTGGTAATACGCTAATGTTAAAGCGTGTGCGGACGATTGAAGACTAACAAGAAATAAAAAGTTTTGGTTTCACACCGTAATTAGGTCCTTTCACAAACAAAGTAACCTTGTAATTGAATGGTTCTTCATTTGGCTAAAGTAAAATGGGTTCTTGTCCTAGCTTCGTGCGGAAATAATTCGCGGACTCGTGCTCTGATTAATCGAATATATTGACGGTTTCGCGGATTTAATTGAACTAATGTTAATTTTTTTCTCTCAAATTAAACTTTGATTTTGATCAAATAATTCATTCTGCACGCGATTTAATTAAAATTCTGGGATCGAGCTCAATTTCGTATGCAAAATTAAATGACCGTGCAAATATCTACATAAATTTCGGTTTTTGGTGCAATCCTGATTACGGACTCGACCGTTATGGTATAAAATCGCCGCGTTTGCTTTTAAGCATTATTATGTTCCAGTTGCTTGTAAAAGATTGAACAACTTTCGGTCTCAAATAAAATATGGAGGTACTTATTAGGAAGATATTTAAAATACGTTTCAGAACTTGTAAGTTTTCACGATTATAGTCATATTATCGGTGTAGGTGAATACTTTTTGTGAAGTTTATATGTAAACACAGAACATTTTTTGTTTTACTTGAATGCTATTGCTTTTACTTCTTTGTAAAATTTGACATGAATAATTTTTGGTAGCCCAACGGTATCTCCTAAAGTATTCATCCGATTGTGATAAAATTTGAGATATGCTAAACAAGGTTCCGAATGCTTTAAAAGTGCCCTTTTGGTATTATAGTATTTATATTTATGGGAACTCCATGCATCACCAAGGCCACGACCTTGTGACGTCACCAAAAGTGGTGGGGTTAGGTGTTTTTTCTACTCACATCGTATCTCAACATTCCTGAATGCTTTTGGAGGTGGTGTTGAACTCTGTTTTTCGGCGTTTCTCTAAATTTCTCTAGAATATTTTTTCGTTTCTATTAAACAGTTTGTTTTGACATTTGTCGTGTCGTGTATAATGCCAGTTTCTAGTTGCTGTTTCCCATTCGTTTTATATTATTTCTCCAACATTTTTGGGTATAGGTTTTGAGCGGTTTCCATGTAGATATTGAGTTACTATTCCTATTGTTTGTATTAAGTTGTTAATTTTGTTCTCCAGTCTTGCTTGCCACTTAGGTATTATTTTTTTTCGTTAAGTTTAGGCGGCGACTACTGTGGTCATTACCCTATAGGCCTATACAATGCGTTCGACATAAGAGGATCACCTCAATATCTCTCATATTTGGCGAGATACGAACAATTTGTTAAAATCATCATTGTCACACCGAAATAGAAAAATATAATTTTATATATGACATTAGGATCTATCTGATCGCATATTTAAATTTCCGGTATCACGTCCGGTTTAACCGATGGAATTTTTGTTTTTCAAATGCAATGTTTATATTTTTTACGATATTTGAAAAGAGCACGGTATGCTCACATCATCGTTCGGCAAATACAATAATTACCGACCTCTGCAGAAAATGTCGCTTTAGAAACAGTTAAAGACCCTCATCCTTCGTTTAGTGGAAGCAGGACACGGCTTAGTTCGAGCTGGATATAATGCAGTTGAAAAGGGAATACAAACTCGTTGGTAAATTCTTGTTTTTTGAACATATAGG
Source organism: Photinus pyralis (assembly GCF_008802855.1). NCBI lineage: Eukaryota > Metazoa > Arthropoda > Insecta > Coleoptera > Lampyridae > Photinus > Photinus pyralis. The sequence continues at coordinate 19,324,736 of NW_022170403.1, forward strand.
TAATTATTGTTCTGGTTAAACTAAGACAAACCGTTCTTAACGTCCTACATACAGGGTGGCCATTTGAAAACGAAACAGAGCCTATTTTGGGGACCTCAAAACCTTTACGAAAAAATCCTCGGACCCGTCAATTTTTGATTTAAGAGGGAACCATTTTTTGCTAGTTTCGCCTCCCTGAGGGTAAAGCCATAGCGGGGCCCCAAAATTTTAAATCGAATGGGGGATCGAGTGATACCTTATTTTGAAGGTATTTTTATGTGGATTATGGCCCTTCAGTTTTAAATCAATTTTATTTTATATGCTTAAAGCTAAAATGATTCAAGTAAATGTTGAAAATGTTGGCATTCGACTTCCATACAATAATACAGGTTTTGTTCGAACCTTTCCCGTACATTTTGAAAAACTTCTGGTGTAATTTGACGACATTCATCAATTATTCTTTGTCGCAAGTTGGCTGACTACCATAAATTGTAGTTTTTAAATGGCCTCATAAAAAAAATGTGAGATCCGAACCACTGTTATTCCTTAGTCCTTCCGCATGAGGATTCTTGCGTTTTGTGTCCATAGATAAGCGTAATTTTTCATCTTTTTTGCTGCTGAGTATAATTTCCTCCGTTCAGGGCTGAGATCTTCGTTGAATATATACCGGACCTACAGCTTGTTGATACCCCAACTGCTGAGTAGATAAGTTTCTCTTGACTTCTCTTTTGGTGATCATGTTCATCTTGTCTTAATCCCGGAGGGACAAAAGTGACACTTTAACTCGCACTTTAACCCTTGTCATAATGGAGTGAAGCTTAGTCTGGGAAGTACGAAATAGTATATTATATACCAAGGGACTAAAGTGTGTGTTTTAATCTCGAGGGTGCAGATTGTTGCCCGAAACGTAGTTGAGGGCAACAAGCACCCGAGGAATTAGGACGCACTTTAGTCCTGTGGTACCTATATAGGTACGCTATTTTTTGTACTCCGGTAATCAGATTATTAGCTACAGCAATTTCAATGTTAAAGTGCAAATTTGAAAGTAAAATTTTGTTTGTTTGTGGGATCAATATACCTTGTAATGTCAAATAGTGACCGTGTAATGATAAATTTCAGTTTGATTTAAAGATAGGTAAGTACTAGTTTAAAACTACGGCGTAGAAATGATCGTTTAAAACTGAGAAAAAGTGACACTTTGTCCCTTAAATTAATGACGAAACACGTTGATTTAGTCTGAGTACAAAAAATTAATCAAACAATATCTCTATCAATATTATAATTTATACAATTGACTCCTAAAGCCCTGATTTATTCCTTGGAATAACAATCGCCAAGTGTGAAAGTAAAACTGTAACGCAAAATTAAATGTCATATTTAGTATTTACTTTTTCATTCAGAAGATAAAAGAACCTTTTGAACATGATTACTTACCTAATTAGATACTTTATACTTCGCTTACAAAGTTAAAGTTTTGCAGATTTATATCAAATTTGAAACATCGTGTTGTACAAGAAAATTCGCTGTTTCTTTACTTGCTTATGGCTTTTGGACTTTTTTAATAGATGATAACTATACTAAATTACTAATTCCTTTACCTTGATATTAAATTTTCATGCTTTCTTTCTGCAGAATAGAATGCATTAAGAGCATTAAGTGGTAATTAAATTTGTTCGCGAACCGTCGAATTTTAAATCTTTAAACCTCAAGTGGTTTTTGGCTTTGCAATCTAAACCACGAAGATGTTATATCGTCATCTGTGCTGTAATATCTTACAAATGGTTCGCTTTGTTTTGGACGTTAAAAGAAAATCTATGTAGCAAGTAATTAAACCAAAACTAATAAAATTTTTCATTTCGGTTCAGTGGCATTAAAGCAGAATACTTTCTTTTCCAATAGAACATTAAACATGTTGCTTCGCTTTTATCTCTAAATATCTTTTTATGAGTTGTCTTTGGAGCGAAAAGTGAACTTCTCGTTTGAAATTTACGACAAGAGTAATAATAATTAACGGAGAACTTTTTAATTATGTAACTTCTATTTGTAATGAAAACGTACACGTTAATAATTGTTATTGATTTTTACAGTTACCTTTTAACAATATAACTAATTTATCGTGCTTTATTAGCATAACTGTATTGTGCTTATAATGTTCGAGCGCAAAACGTAATTTTATTTTGCTTTGGGTTTTATATGCAGTGTGAAATATCTATAGATCCTGATCCAATAAAGTATGTGTGGTTGGGAAAGGTCCGGGAGGACAACGACCTTTACAGTACACGACTTCGTAACCCCAACGTGTGCGTCCTGCCGTTCGCCTTTGATTCACCATTTCGCTATGGTCTTAGGAGAGTTTTTCCGCTAGTTTTTATTCCGGAGGCGTTACATTTCTGTCAAATCCACTCTAAAAATGGCAACTTTTTACGCTCTCCAAATAATGTAAACATGCCGCCTTTTTTTTGCAGTGCTTTTGTGAAACTATCTATAAATTTTGTTCGCGAATTTTAACGATTCTCTTATTTTCGTATGTGAAAAGGAAAGCACGCCTTCAAAATTACTTTTTTTATGGCGAGCTACCGAGAGGAAGAAATGTGGAATTCGATAAGGGATAGCGGGTTTTTTTCAACTCGATTATGAAGGAAAGAAATTACGGTCTTCGTGGAGAACAGCTGTTGCAATTGCGTAATTACATCGATTGAAGTCGTCGTGTAATTTATTGAGGCAAAAGCGGCTCGTTTGCTTTATAAGATCAAGGGTAGAAAAATGGAATGATTGAATGAAAATACCATCTCTTTTGTGTTCCGGGCTGTTATTGCTAGCAATACCGTGTAAATTAATAACATTCGGACACTAATTAAACAATGTAAGAATTTTCCGCTGGTAGTAATCGAAGTATATGCCAGATTTTTTTGTAGTTTAGTTAGAATAAAGTGTTTTCTAAAATCATTTACAGTGTCTTATTAGTTATTGTACTCAATCATTCACGGTTTTATAGAGATTTCCTTCATTTCTTAAAAATGCTTGCGATTGCATACTAACTAATTTTCCTAAAATCACTACCAATTTTCTCATCTGCATCATATGTTTTAAGGTGGCGTTTACAAAAAGTGCAAAAGTTGCCTTGCGATTTCCTTCATAACTTTGTTTCGAGGTAAAAAAATAAACTTCTGTTAACAATCGATGGTTGCTAAGAGTTTAAGCTTGTCAATGAAGTTAAATAATTGTGGAATAAAGATATATATTTTATATGGGAGTTTTTTAACAACTTATTTCCTAAATAACGGCGTACCTAAGTGCAGGAATTAGCCAAATATTTTTGTTTCATGCAAATGTTGGAATATTATATTTGAATGAATGCTATTTCAACCAAAAATTTGTACACAGAAGGCAGTTATTGTGGAAACAAATTTCCAATTTTTCAATGTAAAGGCCACCTTAAGTTATCTATGCTTGGTTCAATCTAAACATGCATCGTAGTATTTATTTTATTTATGTTCTATTTTACTAAAAATCCAAAATATTTCAGTTGGAGGAACTATATTTCCAAAATCCCTCCCTCGAAATTTAAAAAAAGTACGTTGTGATTACTTTCATATCCATACAGACATCCAGATACTAAATTTCGTTATGTGAAAGATTAGTATTTTTAGCTTCCTAGCTATCGATCACCGTTTTTTGGACATGTTAAAATTTGATCAAATGTCGTAAAGAATTTTTTTTGTCTGTATTCATGTACGTACATTGACAATAGTAAATAATCTCGGATGAGCAATAATGTACAAAATAATTTGTATCATTAAATGTTTGATAATAAAGCATGAATAAATAATAATGAATAATAAAGTTACATACAGAAAACATGATATAAAAATAGGTTAAAAGAAAGTTGAAAAACAAAGAACTAGTTGGGGTGCAAAAGCGGGTAGCTTCACAGCTTTGGTGATATTAATCCCCTTCTGTTAAAAGCAAGATGTAAAATTATTTGACCTTGGAGGGAAAATTCAACATTTAAGATTACAGAACATAAAGAAATTAGTGAACCGCAACATATATCCCACATACCAACCGAAGGGTTTTTATGTTAGCAGAATCTTGCCCCTCAGACGGACAACAATCGACCCTAGTGCGGGAATTCCCTCCCTATAGTTGACATTCGAGAACGGTCCCGGCATTAAGTGTCGTAACTAATGTGGTTTCACTTATATACCACCCCCTTGATCAAGGCGAAAAGTGTTAGTTTACAAACAAGTCGATAGACACATCACACTTCACCACGTTTAAAAGAATGATCAAAATTGATAAATGTAACTTGGGTTCAAGACCATGTAATCGTAACATAAACATAAATTCAGTTGAGCAAAGAGCGAGTGGCATTAGGGCGCTGGAAGATTCGGAAGTTGAACATTATTTTTGTATGATAATAACATTAATAACCATAGGGCTGATCTAATGTACTGCGGGCCGGCGAGTACGGATATCGGCAGTGGACGGGCACAACTCTAATTAAGTCAATTAAAATTGTTTTAAGAACAATCGACTTTATGTTTATTACATGTCAATCTTGACATCACACTCTTCGCGCCCTATTATCCTGTGCCGGAATGGCCGTCGCTCGATCGTCCTCGCGCCCTATGTTATGTCCTAGACCGTAAATTGACTAGCGCTTACACCAAAAATGAGAAAGATTTGAAAACAATAAAGGTTAACGGTATTTCCCATCCACTAGATGAATTGAGGTTAAATCATGACGATTTCAAAAACAAAAATTCAACATTATAAAAAAATATAAAATGTTGCATACAAATCACAAATATACACTGTGTCCGAGACAAGGTTGTGTATTAAGGGGGTATCCAAAACCATAAAAGATACGATGATGGTCAAATTAGAGTGCGACGAATAAAACTGAAAGGAAATAAGAAATCCAGCACTACGGCTCCAGCTGCTCTCGGTGGTAGGGGTGGTTCGACGATACTGAAAGAAATAGCTGGAAATGCTCAGAAAATTTAGGCGCCACTAATTTTTCGATAGTTCCAAGCCGTACAGGAAAAACTAGAAACCTGCTCCTGTTGGTCTGGAAATGCAGGGCGAAGGGTAGAACTATAAAGAAGAGAAATAGAGAAAAATAGCGGGAAAGAAAAGGTATTTATTCAAGGAAATCAAGAACTAAAACAGATATTGTAGGGCGAATGATTATGATTGATAATGGCACGGAATGATAACGGGGAAATAACGGCAAAAAAGAAAAATCGGTACGAGATCTCGTTTCACAGTAAGACAAAAAAATTTGACTAATTACTTAATATGATGTAGGGCGGCTGAATTAATGTGATGGTTTTTTTTAAACTAAACAACGGTTTTTTTTAGACAATAAAATAGGTAATTTGGAGATTGCTTAGCTGTTCTGGCTCCTTTGAATTTTTCAGCGGTTGTTCGGTCGACTCGGCGGTTGTAGACCAGTGGCTAAATACGGGGAAAATAAGGATAGGGTTGAGGGTAGAAGGGAACAAATGGAAAAGAAATTTGAAGGTATCGAAAGAAGATTGAAGGCTGAAGACGGACGACTGAAGATTGAAGACTGGAGACGGACGACGACGAAGATTTCTTAGTAGTACGTATAACAGGTAGGATAGACAAGAAATACCTAAACTAAAAATACAAGGCCCTAAAACAAAGACTCAAATCACAACGCAACACTAGCACGAAAAGGCTACTTACAAGATGGTGTGGGCCTTAAACGTAGAAACAATATATATTTGGTATGCTTAATTAAATTGGTGGAAGGTGAAATAACGCTCGGATCCTAAAAGACAACGAAGAAATAGAAAACGATACAAACAACAAAAATACTTACACAAGGGTTGAAATCCGGCGAGCAAGGGTAAAATATATTGTAACGGAAACGCTCCAGACATGACGTCGCCTTTGGCGCTCTGGAATTTTCTACGCGCGCGATAGTGGGATTTGTATAGGAATATTCCGGTAATTACGCGAATGTTCTGGACTTACATTGCTTGCGTGTATAAATGGTTGCGGACCGAACATCGCGGCAGTCTACTACCGAACGAGATCGAGTACGTATGAAACATCGAGCGCGGAAATATAAATTGCGAAGTGTGTGATATAAATAGTCGATATAAATTGTACGGTTTTTATAGTGTTTTAGTTTTGTTTAATAAATATTGATATAAATCGAACCCGAATTTATAAATCACGTTACAATATATTGGTTGTAAGTAGATGGCAAATCACAAATACAATTGTGCCGCCTCCTCTACTCTTAATCCCCAAAGTAGGGTTTCTAAGGACGAAATACTAATTCCTTGGAATAAGTAGAGATTATTTCCCGAGGGTAGAAATCCCAAAATTATTGGATTAAAGCGGCTGCAAAAATTCCGCACCTCACAAGCACACGACAGAATTGACAATAGACCAAAACGGAAACGAAAACGTAGAAGATTTTGAAAAAAACGAACAGTAATACCAATAATTAAAGAACATACAAAGTTAGCGGGAAAAGAAGAATAGATTTTTGAAAAGAGCGGGAAAGAATAGCGTAGTTTAGACGAAATACTAACAGATGGCCCTGAAACGAAACAGAGGCGTAACATTGAATCAAACAGTATACACATAAGCTTGGAAAATTAGTAGAGTGAAAACAGTAAGGAAAGAAGAAGCGTTTAGATTGTGAGAAGGAAGATAAAATTATAAGAAAAGGGCAAGAATCGAAAAGGAGTGAAGAAGAGATTTAAGAAAATGGGCACGCCTATGAGACGAAATTCAAAACAAAATAAACAAATTCCTAACCTAAAATCAAAAAATAAAGCAAAACTAAACTAAAAATGGACCTGTAACAAGAGAAAATTAATGAGATATTATCATGTATAAAACAAAACTAGAAAATTCCGATTACTTCCGAAACTATGCGAGAAAATCCAAAATTTGCCAATTTCGTTTTTTATTTGAACAGATTCAAAAAGTAGAAACGCTTTCTCATTGCCATTTTTTGAGCTCTACAAGACAGCGTTGAGAGATTTTTAATAGAACGTTTAGTTTCGGAGGAATCATCATCAACTCACTCACTCAACGGCACACCAAAAAAAAACAAACAAAAGTTGGAAACTGTTGGTTTCAACAGGATGGTGCGCCCGTACACATCGCGCTAATCGTACGAATACGTACCTATCGGACATATTTTCCATTAAATTTGTGCGATAAGTGTAGTTTGTTGTTGTTTAGTTACTATTAGGATTAGGTTTCACAGGTGTTTTTAACTATTATGAATTCTATATCTAAAAGAAAGTGTACCAAATACCGGGTACCTGACCGTCCACCCGGGCCCACTTCTGCGGTTTAGAACTACTTTTAGGTGAATTGTTTTATCTTTCATGGTATTCTAATTAAAAGTCACAACGAAAGTACCAACTACCGCTCTCATTTCTTGCCCCTTCTGAAAATAGGTGGAGGGGGGGGGGCTGGTTTTATCCTTCACGGTACTCTATTGGAAGGTCTCAACGTAAGGAATTTAATTAATTTTTAGCAACCAAGGGTACTCATCAAGAGAGATTGGGACGTCTGGAAGAAATTTGTCAAACCTTTAAAACAGAATATCTCGAAAACGGTGTGTTGGAGAGGAATACAACAATATACGGCACACAAAAAAAAGACAAAAGTTGGAAACTGTCGGTTTCAACAGGGTATCCGCGCATGCACCCGCTAATCGTGCGAGAATACTTATCGCACACATTCCTGCAAAATAGTAAATGTGTCCGAAGGTATTCTCGCACGATTAAGGCGTTGTGCGCAGGTGCACCATCGTGCTGAAACCGACAGTTTCGAACTTTTGTTTTTTTGGTGTGCCGTATATCGTTCTATTAGTAATAAAGAATGCTACTCAAAACAGTGTGTACGTTTTTTACAGACCATATAACAAAAGAAAGTAGAAAATATCCACATAAGAAGGATAAAATGCGCCACGACGCCCGTCCTCAAATGTTTTTCTTAAAACCCATAACATGGAAACAAATGTAATTATGCAACCACAAAATCGAAAAGGACCTACCTAAAAGTTTCTGCTATGGTTACTGAGAAAGAAATTATTGACACACACAATCGAGAACGTATCTCCCAATTTCAACTCTTGATCTATTTGGAAAAAAAAGTTTTAACTGTGGTGTGAGGGGGGTTAGTATTGGTCACAGTTTTGTGTAGATATCAACTTTTTGAATAAAATTGCGAACTAACACAGCTGCTGCTTTTCAAGAACCTTTGGAAGCGTTGGTTTTCAGCGAGAAAAATGGAAAAGAATTCTTATTCGCATAAAGCAATAAAATGTTTCGTGCCGTTAGAATATAGAAACGCAGAAAAAAACGCACTTAAATAAATTAAAATGATGACGCACACGCGCTGGTTTCACGGAAAATTAAAATAAATCTTTTAATTAATGTTATAAAATAACATTAAAATAATATATTGGACCTGATATATAAGGCAGTGAAATTTACACATCAATAAATCGCAAACTCCTATACAAAGATGTTGTTGGTATGTGGTAACTGTTGAATAACTAACAGATGTGCGCACAATTTCTAAATACTTCAATTTTAATCTTAAACATCGCATTAGAAACAAAAAGGATGCCCGTCGAGTCTAATGGAAAGTAAAAGTGATCACGTGCCACATACTTTCTCTAAGGGTTAATAGACTTTTGTATAATAATTTATTTACGATTTATGTATTTATATGGATGTAATTAACAATTGCATGTGGGGCACACGAAAGTTGGATTATGTTTTTTAACATTGTGTCTAAACTATTATTAATCTTACACTTAATATGAAAAAGTAGGTTGTATTTTGTAAAGTTAATAACTTTCTTTTACGGATTTTTGGTACCCATCTTAATAAATATAGATCAATGAGAAAATGAAGTTATTTACCAGATAGTAATGGAAATTTCACACATATTGTTATATACATATAGATTCTCATTATCCGTGATTGTTTCATTGAAATCGTATCTGAAGGCGGATGTCTTTCGTTGCAAGACCAATAAGACCCTAAATGATCATAATTATTTAAATTTTGTTTAAAAAGTTCATCAATTTTTCTAAAATAACTCCACTTGGGTTGAGTTAAGAACATCAGTTAGAACTACAATAAAATGGTATTATGAATTTTTCAACTATGAGTAATAATTGACTCTTTGCTGTAACACGGGCTACATTTCGCGAAATCCTCGATCGTTTTACTTGGTTTTCACTTTTTACTGTAATGTAAGTTTTTTTTCCAAAATGTATCCGATGCTAACTCAACTTTTTCCGTATTAAAGTGGACTTGTCCGTTTCCAACCTGAAAAATTAGAATGATCTCTTCCGCCTTCGACTTTACCTTAACCATACGGCGTCTAAAACTACTCCTTGAGTCGTCCAATCTTGGGAAACTGGATCACCCTCCATTTAGGATTCGTGGAATGCAAGTTGGCCCATAGAGGGGAACCTTGCTGTTTGTGAAATCCCAATGAATGCTCGACGTTGCGTAACCTAAACAACCGAGTTCATGAAAGGATAGGATAGGAATTAATAGGCTAATAGGATAAATTGGCTATCTATTTTCATTAACCAATAGACTGCGCCTATTTAACCCCATCACGCGCGTATATAAGTCATTAATTAATCAAAACCGACAAGATTTCAAAATCGGCGTTTTTACGCTGTTCCATATCATTATACGTAATTCTGATTCGGCTGTTTTGGTCACGTAAAACACATTACGATTGCATTATCGCCCGTCAAACTGTCACCAGTAACTTTTCACATGCGATTAATCGGTCACGGCGCATGCGGTAACCATAAAATCCAAAGAATTTCAAATAACAAATTTGATCTGAAGGGCTCACCCTGTATACTTTTCATGATACTTAGTATCTAAAACCTTAACGAAATTCACCTCTAAACCTTTAACTCGCAAAAACACGCTTAAAAATCGTTCCAACTACCACAATCTGATAAAAATGCTCCTACACCTATGTGTCTGAGAAACTTAATGCCGTCTGTAATTTAAAGGAGGATTCGTTTTATGAAGTACTCCATTGTAGTTTGTTACTAATTACGCTGAACATTGAAAATAAATTTAAAAAACAAACTAGGCCTTTTTATTATAGTTTTTCTTTAGGCGATCGATTTCGGGTGATATGTATTAAAACGTATCTAAAAATTAATTAAGGAGGATGATTGGCAAACAGTGTCGTGGAAACCTGAAATTCGTATAAAATTTATAAAATCAAATCTATCCTGCACCACCAAAGTATGCCTAGATTGACAACTCGAAGAAGTCATACTTTTTCTCTCCCACAAATAAATAGCAACATCATGACGTATTGGTCTCCTATGTATGCAATCTGTAATAGTTACAATACTATAAGTTCAATCTGTGACATTACTCACTCATCCTGGAAGGACATTCATTCGAACATTGAGTATGTAACGACCGCAACTAACTAATTATAGTCCAGTCAACCTGTGTCGTAAAACACCCGTTGAAGGAAAAAAATAGTATAAAGCTAATTTTTTCCCCATCGACTACTACCATTTAGACAAGTGTTTAGCCAAAAGTCCCCACCCCTACCCCCCTTGCTTCCCTCCCTGTGCCCCCCTAAACATGAAAAGTGTAAGGGTTTCTTAAATCGCGTCTCTCTCGATTACTAAACAACATATCGGATTGCAATTTGTTTTATTCTCTTTGCTATAACATTGTCTACAAATAAGTTTCAATTGACTTTCGTCGTAACTTTTACCGTTTGTTGGTAATGACTATGAAAAGGTAAAAAGTGGTATATTTTTCGGCACGTAATTTTACTTTTTGTCGCAGAAATTTTCACGCCGACATTTTATCAAAAAATGTTGCCTACAAAAGTTGTAGCTCCCATTATTACCTTTAAAATGATATGACATAGTACGTACTTTGTTGAAGAGCCTGCGAGATTCAGCCGGTGTAATGCAGAATGCGTACCCAGTCGTGGCGGGCTTCGCCGAGGTGGGCCCGGCGGCGCGGCGTTACAATGCTAATGTTGTTGTATAGTGAGTGTTTTTTTTTTAATTTTAAGGTGCACTATTGCATTTTCTCTAAACAAAACCTAAATTCCACCCTTTTTCAATTTGTGTCAAATATTAATAAGTCCTTGTATACAGCTAAAAATCGTATTTTAAATAGTTTTCTATTACCCAAAATCGTCCTGAAACCTTCATTTTCATGCTTACTTTCTGTCAGGAAATTTTAGTTTCCATGACAGAGGCAGAACAGCCTACGTTTCCTGCCGTTTGCCACTTTACTGGCCGCACCTGTCACTTTACCGGCCGCACCGTCACTTTACCAATTACCGGCCGCATTTGTGACATTTCCAAATGTCTATAAAGACTCCTGTCATCACTGAGACTGACATTAATCAAAAGTTCTATACAATAATTGAAATTTGATATTAAAATACGATTTCGGGTAAAATTTCATACAAACCTCGTCAGTAAAATGACATTACCTGACTCGGAAATTAAAGTACTCGACAGTAATGTGTCGTTTTCCTGACTTTTATGTAAATAACTATTGTTTAAAAATGCATGTAATATTTTTTTATGTTATTTTAGAACAAACTAATTGCGGTATCTTAATTTGAAGTAAAAAATATTTTCAGATTATTCACATTAAAAAATAAATTGATTTTGACCATTTCCGATTTCCTAAACTTCCAGGACAAGTTCTTCATTTTCCTTGACTTCAACCAAAGTTACATTACTGCATGATCCGCCACAGCTCCCACACATTTCTGTGCAACAAGTGATGCTTTAAAGCAGCTGCCATTACCTTTGCAAGACTTTTTGCAGTTGCAGGATCCAGTTTTGAATCTGATAGTATGCTCGATAGACGATAAGCGTGTTGTTCAGCAGCACCAGATGTTGGAGGGAGGGATGCGATGTTAAATTTGGATTTTAATGACATTTTTGCAACAGCTTTAAGTTACATTGAATATCAGACATGCAGACCTTGTGCATCCATATTTTTTTCAAGAAAAAAACCTCTCCTACCTCTTTGAGAATATTTTTGTCTGCCTGTTTTTCATAAAACTGTCATTTGATGAACTTAGTAACTTGTATGCGTTGATTTTGGAAGAGCAATAGTGTCTCCCGACTCCCAGATTCAAAGTGTGAGGCCTACAGTTCTTGTCGGACAGGATTCCGATCTTTTCGTTCTATTCTTAGGGCTACCACAGTGCCAAAATGTACAACTATTCTTCCACAAACCCTCTGGCATACCATCAACCTATGACATCGGCAAGACCCGTGAAGAGATTGGTGATATGAAGGATGTGATATTATTTTTTTTATGCTATCACAGAATGTGATACCACGTCTTCTTTATTCGGCAAAGGCAAAATCAACGAGAACAAATCGGAAATGGTCAACATCAATTTATTTTTTAATAAAAAAAATTAAGATACCGCAATTATTTTCTTCAACATAAACGAAATATTACATGCATTTTCAAACAAAAAACTATTTAAAATACTTATTAATATTTGACACAAATTTAAAAAGGGTGGAATTTAGGTTTTGTTTAGAGAAAATGCAATAGTGTACCTTAAAGTTAAAAAAAAACACTCACTATACAACAATATTATTGCAATGCCGCGCCGCCGGACCCACCTCGGTCCTCGACGAAGCCCGCCACGACTGGGTACGCACTCTGCATTACACCGGCTGAATCTCGCAGGCTCTTCAACAAAGTACGTACTATGTCATATAATTTTAAAGGTAATAATGGGAGCTACAACTTTTGTAGGCAACATTTTTTGATAAAATGTCGGCGTGAAAAGTTCTGCGACAAAAAGTAAAATTACGTGCCTAAAAATATACCACTTTTTACCTTTTCATAGTCATTACCAACAAACGGTAAAAGTTACGACGCAAGTCAACTGAAACTTATTTGTAGACAATGTTATAGCAAAGAGAATAAAACAAATTGCAATCCGATATGTTGTTTAGTAATCGAGAGAGACGCGATTTAAGAAACCCTTACACTTTTCATGTTTAGGGGGGCACAGGGAGGGAAGCAAGGGGGGTAGGGGTGGGGACTTTTGGTTAAACACTTGTCTAAATGGTAGTAGTCGATGGTGAAAACATTAGCTTTATACTATTTTTTTCCCACTAAAAACACAGGTTGACTGGACTATTGATTAAGAATTTTTGTCTGCTTCGAATTACTTTTTTTCTTCTCCTAATTTACTTAAACCACCGTATATGTGTATCTTATATTTTTGTATTTTGTATGTAATTGACTTCATATTGTGATTTTTCCTTTAATTGGATATTCTGTTGGGCAATAAAGCATTATTATTATTGTCGGTGTTTCTTGTGAGAACTCAGGTCTAGCCTGGTTAACTAATCGCACGGATTAAAATCAAGTAACGATTAGTGTCTGTGTCTGTGTCTGGTGAAGTTATGTAGGGTCCTAAAGAAAAATGAAAAACAAAAAATAAAATAAATATTCGCACACTCACATTGGAAATCTAGAGATAGTATGTAATTCATACTTACCAACATAGCTATTAATGTCCACAATAGTCAACGCTATCAGGAAAGAAGAAAACATAACAAAAATATCATTATAATAATTTCTGTACTTTTATTAAATAGAGTTTATTGTGTGTTTCTTTGGCTTTGCGTTTGGGTTGTATACGAGTGGGTTGTGATAACGTGGTGTGTTTATGTGAAGAAGGAGTTTTGTGTTTTTTAACTGTGCTAGGACGTGTAACTTTATTTGGTGGACCTGTCTTTGTGGTGCATGTTGCGTTATTTGTATTTATGGTGTTTCTTTGTTCTTGAGGTTGTATTTCTGTGGTTGCTTGGGTTATTATTATTATTATTATTATTATTATACTCACCACCACTCATCGCCTTCCATTCCTGGTGCTCTACTCCTTGAAAAACAAAAAAAAACCTTGAATATCGCGAATCACAAGACTCCCTCGCAACACGGTTGGTAGCTGGAGGGTAGCTCTCGGGATCGCCCCCTACTACTTCAATTATAAAAACGTATCTAAAAATTTTCACCAATCGGGAAAGAAGTAATAATTTATTACAAAATAAATTCCTTTTAGTAATGCAATCGAAATAGCTCGATTGTTTTCGAGAGTAGGATAAATTTAAAAAAAACACAGGAAACAGAATAGGAATAGAAATGGTTTCCCTCAACTTGTAAGGATTTTGTGTGATTACTTGTCGGAGAACCCCCGTAATATCTAAAGTGGTTTGACAGAGGGTTTTAGGTACCTACCGGTAACTTTTCGCTCGGCACGCTGGTCGTAAGCAGGTAATAGTATGTTAATTTCCTTAAGGTGGATTGTATATGAAACAAAAAGCTTTTCTATCTTTGACGATTCACCTGTAGTTTTGACTTCGAAGTTGGGTTATATTCCGAATTACACTCATCTCGTTTATTGAGGATTTAATTGGGGAATTTCACACGTGACTTATACAATATCTGGCGGTTGAGCCGACGTAAATTAATTAATTCACAATCGTTACTCGTTATTAATTCGTTTACACACCTTTTCGTGGATTAGAGATAGGTGCGATTGAGATTTATAGATGGGTGTTTTGTGTGGTATTTTTCCTGAAGTACTTCGCCGAAAAATACCAGTAACGTATGTAACTTATATTTGAGTTTACTAAAAAACTTGAATATTCCCGTCGAGCACTGGAACCCCCTGTTGAATAAAAACATCGTAAGCAAATTAGTAGATTATGTAACAATTCGCGATTGGGAAGCGATTAAAGTAAGAGGTAACTTACCTACACTGCAAAAATTAACCGAGTTGCTTAACAAAAAGTGTTAACTGCTGGAGTCGCTCTAATCAATCGAACAATGTCTCAGTTCGAGAGTATACCAATTGCAAAAGTGTTCCTGGGGGGTTGGACGTTTAATTTGTTTTTTTGAATTTTGAGTTGAGTTTGATCAATGATTTTGAATAGTGAAGTGTATTTTTTTTACATTTGTGGGGATACGTTACTCAATTTTGGAGACAATTTAACCGGTACCCTGAGTTAGTTCGCGGTTTATGCGGTGGGTTTGAGTTAAAGTAGCCCCAACCTAATTCTACCGTTATAAACTTCCAAACATCTTTTATGGGTGACGACACTAAGTAAATTTCTGGCGTGGAAAAATTAGAATGCAACACTTTACTGACAACCCTCTCTGGTAGTGAGCGGCGAAGAACAATTCCCTTCTTTTACGCAAACTAGAAATCTTAAAGTGATTTTGAAAAAAATTACCATTTTTCTATAATTTCGCTTCACTTCACTCGATTATCTTGTGGTCGTCCCCTAGCTTCAAATTTTGAACCAACTGGTATAAATAGAGGCGGCACTTGTGATTTTTTAAAGATATCATGGATATTATTTCTTTGTATTTCCAAATCAATTTTTGCTCTTTTTATCTTCCAACAAACTGCCCATATGCTGGGTGGGAACATTGTGGCATCATGGGCAACCTGTATACATTTTTTCAAAAATTGTTACAGATAGTTATTATTTAGGTACGCAAATCTTGAAATCAATGCGATTATATCCAATTAGTCCAAATTTAGCGTAGACTAAAAAAATTAAATCAGGATTTTCTATTTAAAATAACGATAAAACCGGAAGGCGTATCAAACTGAAAGCAGAAATCTATTCCTTTTAGTTTTTTGCAAAGTAGAATAGTCGCTTAAGCTCGTCGTTGAACACTTTATATGGTTATGAAACAAAAAAAACGTAATACGACGGACGGACAGATAATAAATAAATAAATTTCTATACAGTATCTACCTTTTTAAAATTCCTTAAAAGCTCTAAACCAAAACCGTCTCTTATTTTTATGTCTGTTTTAAATGCCACCGATAATGCCAAATTTTTGCGTAGCCGGTTCAGTATTCTGCAGAATTCGTGACGAGCACAATTTGTAAAAAGAGTCATTATATCACTCAATGCCCATTTGAAGGCGTGAATTCTATCATTTCGCATTCCTCACGCAGCAAGACATGAAACTAATACGTCCGCAATGCATTAGAAGTTATACCCATTAAGAATATTGTTAATATCATTTACACGTTTGCAAAATCGTTTGAGTAAGTTAAGCTCCCTGATTTGACTGCCAGCTGAATGTTTATAAAACGTTTAACAAATTTGTTTTTGGAATCTCATGTCCCTAATTTACTTTTTTCTTAATAGAAACCACACTTACATTCTCCAGATATTGACCCATTTTACTAGAAGTACATAAACGGTGACCACACAGGTTCTTCACCTCGCGGTCACCGATGCACCACACCGTCGGCCCCTCTCCACTAAGCCGCAAATACGAGCAATCCTTTTGCGGCCCTCTTTGTGAATTATGTTCACTAGATTCAGACATAAAAGTGATTCTAATAAAATGCAACCTCGATGCATGCTATATCGTCATATTACATAAGGGCATTTCATAATCTCGTTAATAATAGTGTAGTGCATGACTATCTTCCACTAATCAAGTTAAGGGTAAAAAGAGCAATTACTAACTAGTGTATGTTTGCATTGTACCGTTAACATGTTAACTAGCTCTTATTGCATTTCTGCCAGATTCTAATTATATTTATGAGTTTTTCACTTTTTTTGTATTTGCAGAAGAAATACATTGCTCTACTGATTTTAATTTAGTTTATGTGTAACCTAACATGGGCTGAAATTTCTTTCTTGTAATCCAATAATTCATACGTCAAGTGAAATTGTTTGGCTTCCTTAATCATAAACGATGAAACGACAATCAGAAAATTTTGCTTACAAAAATTCTCATCATTGGATGATCGTAAAACTTTGGTTTATAAACCTTTAATTTGATATACGTATATAACACTACTTTAATTTGCCATGCTGGAATACAGGAATATTGGTTTATTCATTTCCTCCTAAAAATTATCCTGCTATATGTACGAAAAATTTGGTATTGTTTATTATGACGTATATCATGTTTAAATGAAACTGGTATAAAAACGTTAAAAATATGTCGAAATGTGGGTGTTTTAGTATTGATCTGACAAACGTATATAATCCGCTTTTAATTTACCATATGCTGGAAAATTGGTTTGCATACCTGCTGTACAAATAAAAATATGTATATTCTATGTTTCAAATTGTGTATGTCATATACTCGTAAGAGTTGTTGAAGAACATTGAGAATATGTAGACAAATAAACGTCTTTTAACGTTAATTTCATAAACGTATGTAACACCAGTTGCCATTCGTATATTCATTCCATCCAAAATACCAAAAAGTATAGGACTATATGACCATACAAAGCTCCATGCACAAAATCACAAAGTTGGTTTGACCAGGAGTGTCGCCCACTCCGAATATCCCGAAATAACGAGGTCATACAAACCAAAATTGGAACATATAATTTTTATGATCTCACCTCATACACGCAATCTGCCACAAAGAAAAATCCCAATAGTCACTTACATTGATAATGTGGGAGACACAGTAGGCTCGATCAACTTCTGAAAATTCCAAAGGATTAACTACACAAATTTTCATTAACACCTGCCATAAATCTTGGACCCGAGAAGAAAAATATGACATGAAACTCTATCCGAGTCGCACAATGGGTTCGAATAAACACAATTAATTTATCCACAATGGTACAATTTTATTCCGTAACACATGAAAAGAAAATCAAACAAAATTCCCGAAAGAAAGAAAATCTTGCAAAGCTTGTTTGGAAAAACTACTCCCCACGCAGGCGTTTAGAAATAAGTAAATCTTAACAATACTTACAGTTTTTTTTTCTCTTTTAATAATCTGATGGTTCAACGGTTTGCGATAAACAAGGCCCACTCCCGAATATAAATAGCGTAAAGAAATATAGTCTTTCCAACCGGCGAGAAAATTTAACGAAACACACCACTTCCATCAAAGAATAAACTCTTTCCTTCGGTATTTAGAAAAATGCGCCAATCATTATCAGACTTGATCTGCACAATACCCTCGTACAACGATAAAAACACGCGCGTCAATTAAATCTCGTCCGATAAGAAAATCTCTTGTCGCAAACGACCAGATGTGCCTACAGTTAAGCACGCAATTCCACATTTTACAAGTAATTGAACAGATCCAAATAAACAATACGCAATTACACACAGTTCTAAAAGAAAAAATAACACTAACAGGAATACAAACTCAAATGAAATAAACCAATTCTGTGTTTAAACCGAAACAACGCTTACAAGACTTTGTTTACGAAACAATACAAGCACATCCAAGATCCTTCGAGTTCTTTTTTTTTAAATCCAAATATTGTGGTCGGACAAGCTTTGCGATATTCAGGGGCACTTAACTCACACACAAACACTGGACCCAGAGTTAGATGACAAATTCTGAGTTGTTGAATTTGATGACAAATATTCGGTAGGTGTTCAGACGGTATAAACTTTGAATAAGAAGAGAACCTTAACAAAAGGTCTCACTGTATTTAACTGTTTACTTTTTCAATTTGACGAAACTTTTTCCGTAAACGGATAACGCACGTTAAACTTCTTACACTTGCTTCTGCACAAATTTGTTATAAAAATGACGAACTACGTGTTCAATTACTAAACAAATAGGGCCGATTGCTCGAAATTTAGCCAGAACAGGTACGTTAATTAAATTAATTTTAATCCTAATTACTAATTAGTTAATGTATAATAACTACTATATGTATAAACAAACTCTTTGAATTTCGGAGGAATGTCATTGATTTGTTTAAATTTTGTTGTTAGATGGTTTAGATACTGATTGTCTCAATGGTCATCATTTTCAGGCAGATTTTTATTTGATTCGGTTTTATGTGCACATGTTCACAATGCATAAGCGGGATAAAATTGGGAACTTATCTTAACCAATCTGGTCTAAGAAACTTATGCGTATTGTTTTATGTCCACTTTGTGCGAAATGTGTGGAAAATACAATTACACTACTGTTGAATAAACTGTTACCTACACACACATAAATTAGAAGATCTCGTTGCTGTACCAAATCCCTTAAATCAAATCGATACATAACTTTTTTTCCATTTAATTTAGTCTTAGACTATTCTAATACACCTTCCATAAATAAATTAAACAATTTCTGCAGTTATATGAAAAGAGTGTAGATTTTACATTTGTTGATTCCTTTATAGTTACACCTTTTACATTAAGCTTCATATACCTAATGATGACGCGTGTAATGTAACTTGTGTTTCATTTTAGTTCTATTACTCACGTTACGTATGTTTCAATGTAAACATAATGTGAATTTGTACTTTATCTTCCTTGATGAAAGGAAAGCTCTTGAAAGCTCGACTAAATAACAAGAGAGTAAACTGAGTGGCCATGATTTATCGTTTTGTAAATTAAGCTCACAAAAGTGGGTAATACTAATAAGTAAATAAAGAAGGGATGTTTATTTGCACTGATGAGTGATAAATAGAATTACATTAAATTCACAAGAAAATTCTTCAAAGAATCCTATTTCCACTTTGTGCATCCAAAGGTTACTATTCTCTTCTTCATTTATATGCCTTTTTTTATACAATGTACGTTAACATGAAATGCACCATATCTTGTACTTACAAAGAAGAAAGTGCGTTCATGTAACGCAATCCAGCTTCAATTTCGGAAACGGGACATTTATTAGTGAATTAGTGAAATAGGAGAATCATGATATAGAGTATTGAAATATAGGTCGTAAAGTTGCGTGGGTATTTATAAATTTCGGTCCTAATTTCAAAGTTTCATGTATAATGAAAAGTACGCGATTTTGACCTTCTATCAAGTTATGACCTTTCGAAGAACTAAGTCGAGGAAATCCACGACTAAACTTCAAATTTTCATAAAGTATAGTAAATTACTTGACATAACGTTCCATCGATGGTCAACACAATTCACTCAATCTGAAATTAAATAGAAACAACGTACTTTAGCCCTGATTTGGCGGTCATAAATGTACGAAACTACACGACCTCTCCTCACTGACTAACGCAAGGTTAGTATGCAAATCGGTAATTTCTATCACGGTCGTAGGGTATGGCGATACATCAGGTCTTCGCGGTTTTGGATAAACGATTTATCATCATTGCTTTAATAACCACTTATTGTTTGACGGATGAACATAACACTCCGTAAAACTTCCTGATTATTAGTTGATATCGTCGAAAGGCCTTCTTTCACGCCTGTTAACATTTTACCTTCAGAAGTAGGTACTTTCTTTCGTGCACAAGCAAAGAAATCTAATTCGATATGAGATATACGCACGTCTAGTATCACTTTTCGAACAAGAACGTTTTGGCCATGAAACAAAAGATCTACAATGTCGATTGTTTATACATTGACAAATGACAAACTCCTTTACCGTTATTTGCTTAGCTACTTAATCTACGACTTTCAAATGACAAATGTTACTTTTTAGAGGGAATTACATTTTTTGGCGCTGTGCGTATACAAGGTGACTTAAATTGAGTAAGCTAGCATGGCTATCTTTGTTTTTATTATACTTACAGGTTCGGTTAAATTGGCAAAGTTGTGTAGTTTTTGATGCTAATGGATATTCCTCGGCATATTCCGATGCGATATTCTGAAAAAAATCAATCGTTTCGTAGATAATTGAAAAAAAGTGAAAAGCACCATTTTTAAAAAGTTCCAATTTTTTTAGTAACAAAGAGAGCCATCGAAAAAAGTTTCAAATAAAAGTTGCAAGATTCGATGGGATAAATTCAATGGATGTAGAAAAAAAAACATTTCAAAATGGCGGTTGCATCAACTTCCTTATTTTAAATGCACGGCATCTTGGAGAAATTTAAATATATCGCCTACACCCAGTGGTTTTCGAATAGTTTGAGTGTTATAAAAATTTTAGTAAATGCATGCTATACCTAATATCACATAGATACTCGATATAATTGCTATCTTTTAATCTCGGGTCACATGAAAAATCAATGCATTTGCCCCACGTTGGGCGAGTAAATAAAAATGCTGTGTGCAACATGCAGTGGCCCGGCCAAAATGAACCGTATACAAAACACCTCAAACCTAGCTAGCTCTCTTATTAAATGTAGATTCTCTCAGGACACATCCCCATCCTGACACAATAAAAAAATTTCAAACTTGGCGTTAAATTTCCGATTCTACAGCAACCAATGGCCACGATCACATTCCTTAAATTCCAAAAGGATTACTTACTAAATTTTGAAGACACCTGAAATGAACTTTGGCCACGGATAAACAAAATTAATCATAATTAAGAATGAGACATCTATCTGGATCGTTAAAGGGATCGAATAAATACACGATTTACATGATTTCACACAAACAAAATTTATTTAATTAATTAATTAATTTATATTTAGCGGACGATAACTTCAATGAAGACCGCTACCCAAAACTGTTACGTACGATTTCTTCAAAACTTTAACTCGAACTTGGTTGAACTCTTGATTACAGCATGCTGAATTCTATTTAACAAACAAGATTGTTTGCACGACGAAAACATTGCCACCAAAGTATAACGCAGAAACTCACGTCATCTATACTTTCAAACGACAGCAACTCGGCCTCACAATTGACAAAAGACTTGTTTAAACGGACAGCACCACTGGCCTCGAAATTAGTTTGTTGTTTTACAGTAATGTGTCATTTTCCTGACTTTTATGTAAATAACTATTAAGAAATGGACCCATCTAATTATACAATGACAGATCTCCCACGTTAATATTTTAGTTCATTTCTCGCATTTTTACGAGAACATAACTTAAAGATAACGCAAGAAATGATAAACATAAATAAAAATGTAGTCTTTTCAGCATTCATATTTGTTTTTCTCTATAAAAAAAGTAAATACATTTTGCTCGCGAAGTAATTAGGATGGCAAATATTTGAACATTGTGGATTTAGCCACATTGCGTGGCGCAAGTCATCACTCTTGTTCAGATTATCCGACAGAAAGAAATGAAAAACAAATTAAAGCAATGATTTGTTTTTTAAGATCTTTCCTTTTACGTCTTTTAGTTGAAGTTCTACCTTGGATTGACTTTTTCGATCGCTTGTTTGTGCGTTAGAGACGAATATCAAATAATGAATAACGACACTAATGCTAAATTGGTGTCAATAGAAAGTTAGCATTGTACTAGACTCTTACAGATTCCACATTGTTTGGTAAACTTTGACAAACACTTTTTACACAATGAAATTACTATTAATAATACTGTACAATAAGGTCAAATCGACGTGAAATTAGAGGAAAGGGTGGCGAGATGTAAATGAAGGTGAAATGCATAAAAGTAGCTAATAGCCATCGATCTCAGAGAGTCCGGTAAAATTAAATTGGGACAATTTTGTTAATGACTTACACAAAAAAAATGGCAATTTTGGTCTGGATTTTAATGGAAGACTTTTCTTATCATTTACAGTTTGGTAAGAAATAAACAGCAAATTTCGTAATGAATTAGTGAAAGCCTAGGTCTTTGCGATTTTGCTTACCTATGAAACGCAGCAAGCTGGTTTTTTCAATAAAATTAGATATAACTCTCGCCAGGAAAGATTGCCGGTCACAGCACACCTTGTCGATCTATGTTTTTCTTAAGATGTGAGCGACTTCCGGAATAGGATCGTGCCAATGTTGAACGAAAAACCTTTTTGTTTTTTGCATAATGAAGTTTTATAGGTATTGTAGATAGTCTTAGGGTAATGCACTTATCAATTTACCTCCTCCTTACTCAAACTCCGCTAGATATTAGCATTAAGACTCTAGTTCTAGTAGGATTTTCATCAAAAGTCTGCTCCATTACTCCCGAGCAGAATGGCTTAGTAGAAAGGATGAACAGGACCGTAATAGAAAAAGAAAGATACATGCTGATTCATTCCAATCTTTGGAATAAGTATTGGGCCGAAGCTGTGAATTTTGCATTGTATTTTGTGAATTGTTTACCATATAACGGATCGACAAAAAAAACCACCTGAAGAAGTTTTTTGCAGTTATTCATTCTCCAAAACGAAAAGAGACACAAACTTGATACGGAGGGAAAGTAATGATTTGCGTAGGATACTGTACAGAGCGTTTTTCGATCCAATGACCAAGAAAGTTGATGTAAATAGAAATGATTCTTTTCAAATGAAAACGTTGATAATAGTGCTTAAAAAATGTTTTAAAAAAGGACGAACATTTGACAACTCCGTAAAGAACAATTCTTGGTCGGTTTTTCACGAACTTTCTACGAATATAACTAAGTTCCGATTGGATGAATGAAGCTGATTTTTTTACAGAATAAAGATAGGTACTTTGACGGTGTTTGTTTTTTAAGTTTTTTTTCTCTAATTATAAGATATGTTAAAGATAATCTTATACCTATCATTAGTCTGTAAAAATCGCAAAAAAGCCTATTGAATTTGGAGTAGATTCAAGAATTAAAATTTTATTCTGTAATTAGCGGTCCTGGCGAACTTCGTACCGATTTTGAGAAATGCTGTTTCCCCCGTACCCAGTTCCCGCGGAAAGAAACCTAAATTCTAAATGTCAAGTCTTAAGGCTGTAAAAATTTTTTATCGTTTCCGTTTCCGCGGGCATTTCGGAAAGTGTTTTACTAACTCAGACTAGAACTCAGACATTTTCGCGGACTCATCGAAATCGGATGAACTGTTAGACATGCATAAGAGACAGACAGACAAACATTCATTTTTGTTTATATAGATAATCAGCCATGCGGTGTATCACTACCGTTAAACTTAACGTGCAGATTATCTCTCAAAAACGTCATTTTGCCTATAGTAGATAACACAAAATAACGTTTTTTTGCAGATAACTTGCATGTTAAGTTTGACGTTTCAGATATATTACAGGGTTGAATAGCAGAACCGATGAACGTTGTATCGCTTATCTTGGCGAACCTCGTATATTGACATTTCCATTACAGTGTGCACATTTTAAATCATTTGAGGTTCTGCGAGTTAAGAGATGCCGTCTCAGGATATGGTGGACCACCACCATATCCTGAGACGGCAAAATCACATTGTGCACATGTTAAATATTTGAAAAATTGTTAACACGTGACTACATAACTTTATGGTACCGGCACCTAAAAAGTCTATATATCTATATCTATATAGCGGGCTATGCGCAGATGACTGCAGGAGAAGCCAACAGGCTCCGTGGCGCACTAATAGGTGTAATAATAGAATATGAATAGTGGTGGCTTCTCATCTTCTTACGCGCCCGGTACAGTAGTTCGTTTACACTGTGCACATTTTAAGTACTTTGGCAACTTGTGTCTTAAGAGATGTCATTTCAGAATATGTTGAAGATTTGTTGTAAAACTGCAATGTGTACATTTTAAGTTTTTTGAAGTATTGCGGATTTTTTAAGCGGCAAGCGTTTATTACGTCATTATTCAACTCTACTTGATTTGAATTTGTTTTATGAAAAGGTGAATAAAAAATTTGTTTAGGTGTGTATCTATATTCTATAGGTATATCTGTATTGTTTAAAATTTTAAAAAGTTATAACAAAAAATATACGTGTCTGTAACAAAATTCGTCTATAGGGTGGTTCAAATTCATGGCTCACCATTGGGATGTCCGTAACGGTGAGGGATACAGTAGGTATATTTTAAGGGAAGAAAACTTCCCTCTTTTTGTGACTAAAAAAACTCATTTGAAATTTTTGAAAAATCTTGGAAATAAGCGAGATATCACGGAAAAACTGCAAATATCAAATTTTTCCCAAGATTAAACGGTCCGAAATGGACAGTTCTCGTTGACACCTTTTATCGGCACATTGTTTCGGAGAACTGAACCTGATATCAAAATTTACATAACACGTTAAATGTAGGAGCTACATCAGTACAGGCTACTGCTTTCTTATGTATTGAATGTCCTTTTATCTCATTCCGTAAAAATCCAATATGGTGTCCATAAGAAATAAGAAAGTCGTATCCCAACATCTACATCTGATTAAGCGACATTTAACATTTTGAGTTTTTCGGTGGTATCTCGGTTATTTTCAAAGATTTTTCAAAATGCGTTGTTTTTGACAACGACTTTTTCAGTACTGCCCTGAACTTTCGCTATTTAAATAGTCTACTTTTTTGCTTATTTACTCTCCTGCTCCTCTGTCCTTGAGTGTTGCGGTTTTCCGCATTCCCTTTTTGCGAATGTGAACTACCAAAAACCCTTCGAAGGGTGCGCAGAGACAGGGGTGACTAATTTAAGTAAGGAAACTGCCAAACGGCATTTGTCCAGACTTTAATACTTTCCTTTTTATTACAGGTATGGATCATGTGGATTAATCAATAAAAGTGAACAAAATGAGTAAGTAAATATAAGTTATTCGAAATATTTTATAGTAAGTTACTTGTTATACAAAAGTTCTGTCTTTTCCAAAATACAGGGTGTCCAACGATGGACTGGATGGCAAACGTATGCGAATAAATTTTTGAAACTTTTAAACACAAGGGCCCGTATGAATAAAAGTAAGCAAATGCTTATACTTGCAAAATTCAAAGTAAATACTCGTAACTGTCCCTTCATATTGGACTGTTTAGCATGGTTTAGCAGCGCTGCACTGCGTCCTGTCCTTCTGCTTAGAAGCGCTGCTAAGTCGTCCAGTGTGAAGGAGCACTTACGAGTATTTACTTTGAATTTTGCAAGTATAAGCATTTGCTTACTTTTATTCATACGGGCCAAGGCCTACAGTCTATAGTGAGAAATTATGGGCACCTTGTAATTACAGCACTAAATCTAAAATGAGCGGTATTGTGTTGAAATGGAAATACAGGGTGCTCTCAATCTTCAAAATATGAAACATTTTGAGAAAACTTACAAACCCACGCAAGCGAGTGATTCGGTAAATTTTGGAAAACTTATCCTCAGTTTCCTATATAATAATTGCGTGATGTTGGACACCCTCTGTTTTGTAGTTAACAACAGCTAACTTTGGGATGAGGAGAAAAATAGAGCTAATCGTCGTGTAGTCTGAAACCTACCGACTACATCTGCCCAAATGATGTCATAATTGTTAGTTATGGATTAATTTCCTTGGAAAAACGTCCAAAGGCCCAATAAGTGAATTTTGCATTTTTGTTTTCTAATTGTATTCGAAGGCTAATCAAAAATCCACTTAATTCTTTTCGTTAAACCTGCTCTTTTTATTATCCTAATAGAGAAGTAAGGTCGAGAAAGCTTATTAATGATTTCCTCTCCAGAAGCTTCATGTACCTATTTTTTACTTAGACGGCAGATTATGATTAATGTCCAATCCTGTAACATTAGAGAGTTTGTACAGGGTGTTCATATGAAAACTTTGTCAAGACTTGTAAAGGGGGTCAACTTTTTAACCGGAAACTACTTCATCCCCTTTCACCCTCTGCCCCCCAGGGTCATTCTGTCGAAAATTTTAAATGACAAGTGGTATCGAGTAATAGCTTCGAAGTCCTGTATTTTGACGTTTGCTTTTTTAAAATCAGTCGATAAGTTTTCGAGAAAATTAGAAAAATCGTTATTTAATTTATTTAATCGACCTGTTTTATTTTGTTCAGATATAAAATAAAAATAAGCGAAAATATCACTTTGTTGCTATGGGAAAGAAACAATTTCATTTGCAGTCAGTTACCTTTGTAACAATCTTGGGATAGTGAAAATTAATTTATTGATTCAAATTTTACTTCCAGAATGGTTTTCTCGAAAACGAATCGACCGATTTTAAAGAACCAAACGGAAAAATAAAGGACTTCGGAAGACCTATCAAACAAACTATTACTCGATACCACTTGTAATTTAAAACTTTTAAGAGAATGACCCTGAAGGGCAGAGGGTGAAAGGAGGTGAAGTAGTTTTTGGTTAAAAAGTTCTCCCCCTTGACA
The DNA here is from genome assembly GCF_008802855.1 of Photinus pyralis. Lineage (NCBI taxonomy): Eukaryota > Metazoa > Arthropoda > Insecta > Coleoptera > Lampyridae > Photinus > Photinus pyralis. The sequence continues at coordinate 19,351,646 of NW_022170403.1, forward strand.
AACGGCGTGTCTCGGCGTTATTTCTTTAATCAGTGGTTTTCGATAAATCCTTGGTGGAAAATTTTCAAATGAAACCCCTGTATATAATTTTAGTTGATGTCAATTGAAGCTTCCCCATTACCTATTCGGAATTTTGTACTAGATGGGATTTTGTGATAGGCATATCATACTTTCCGAAATGAAATCCTATATAGACATTCTACGTGCACGACTCTCTTCTCTGCACATTAGTTCCGTGGCGACTTTCACGTCAAAGTTGATTAGATGTACCTGGCCATACACCTTTGACTTTAGCGAGTGCAACTTCTCGTTCTAAAACTCAGGCGCGAATTGTTTGAAACAAAATTCGATGTTGACATTGTTTAAATATATTCTAGTTTACGTAGTGCTATATGAATTAATGAAGTTAATATATAGAAGAAATATAGTTGAACCTCGACCGACCGTCGACCTCCCCAAGAGGTTCCTATGGACTGTAGCGCATTTTCTTTCAATTTTTACTGGAGTGATCTATTATGCTTGGTTCGTTTGCAGTAATGGGAGATAACTTGAGAAATTCTGATTTTAAAGACCACAATAAATTATGCAAAATGAGAGCGGGCCTCCTCGTGGTACATATATAATTTTTCCAATCAATTTGGAAAAAAAATCTCCTTTACCTTTCTAAATTAATACTGCATTTTACGAAAAACTTCAAATCGTAATTAATCATTCATCCCAAATGAAAGGTGGATTGCTCCTGCACTACATTAAAATCGTACATTTGGAGACGATTTATATTTCTGTTTAGTATCACGCATTTCTTGTGAGTAACTCTAATTGGTCTTTCAAGAACAAACGTTCCGCCCTCATGAGCGGACTGTTCACGATCATCCCCTAGTGTTACGCACAAAGTAGGATATGAAACCGAAATCAGAAAACGCAGCATCATGCTATTTAAAATATCGTCTCTTGGGCAATGACCCACTATACCATATAATGTTCGTAACTTTCACCATTTCATTTCTCTTGATTTATCTATTTTCAATCTAAAGTACAGTTGAATGGAACGTTTACTAATTTAAATCAAAGTGTAGTATAATTGACCTAAAAAAAATGTGACCCCACGATTTTAGACAAAAATGCTTGACACGAGAGAGCCATCGCCAACAAAGCGCCTAATTTGTTTTGCATAAATATACGAGTGCGATTTGCGTATAAATAAAATTAAACTAAAAGTGAAAGTAAAGAGAAATGTAATTACAATATTACACGATTATGTCTTAATTGCAGAAAAATGCTAATTAATTCACTTAATCACTTTCGTAGGATACGAAACGATATTGTTCCTGTGGCTATGAATGCGAAAAGGCCCGATTTTTTATATGCACCTTTCAAATATGCATATACCTACCCGATAATCAAATTAAACACTTTCGTGTGCGAATTTTTAAGTTTTCAAAGCTATCCCAAATGAATTCTTAAAATAAATACCTTTAATTACTCATGATGGAATGAATTTCAACTAAAATCGCTAGTTTTGAAAAGTCTGTGCCCTAGTTTGTGCCTATGCCTTTTTTCTCATGTAAACCAGTTGAGATCATGATCCTGATTTTTTCAGAAACTAATGGGTCTAATTTCGAAAGGCAGTAGACTCGGCGCCCTCAAAAACTAATCATTAACGCGCTCCTAGTGGATTCATAATTTTGCAGTGTCTGTCCGTCTGTACGTTAGCGTGGAAAGCGAACGGACGAATGCAGGCAAAAAAATAAGGAAGACCCTTCTGACATCTCATACCCAGAAGCTCGTTTGCTATATTTCTTTAATTTATTTTATTTTTAACTTCTGCTCCCTGAAAAGATGGCTGGAGTGACATTTTAGATACTGAAAGCCGAATCTGAATATTTGCAAAAATTTATTGCCTTTCCATTTATTAAGATAATCAGGACGTTCTTTGAATGTCCATAGGATTTTGAGATTCATTACAATCCACAAGGGCAAACAATTTGTCGTCATCAGTTCGAAATTCATTTATTTTAACCACTTTAATTATAACACAAGAAAAAATTATAACTTGAATCTTAAGATCAGTATAAGTTACTTCATATCTATCTTGTTGTTTTTTAAGCGCGGTTGAACAGTGTATAGTGAACTACAGTTCAAAGTGCTTCTACTGGCCCTTAATGCGACCACAGACAAAATACTATTTTAATCTGTGATGCGACCATGATTACTCACATTTTTGTTGAAATTGACCAGTGGCGGATTTAGGATTTGGTCTAGAGAGGGGCACATATAATTTTAGAAGTGAATATATTTTAAAAAAAAATTATACGTATAAAAATAGAACATTTTTGGGCATAATACATAATATATTAAGCATATAACTAATTCTTCATAAACTAAGAAAAGAACAAACCAGAAAATGTCTAAATCACAAAGTTGAGCTTTCTTTTTGTCGGCGCAAATTGTTTTTTTCCACTTTCCATGAAATTTGTCGAATAGGTATTCTTACACGATTAGGGCATTGTGCGCAGGTACATCATCTTGTTGAAACCAACAGTTTCCAACTTTTGTACTCTTTTGTGTATGCCGGACATCGTTCAATTATTCGTAAAAAAATGCTACTCAACATAGTATCTACTTATTTTACAGGCGATATAAAAAGATAAAGTTGATAATGATTTCTCCGAAATGAAACGTCTCAACATCTCTTGTAAAACTCAATAAGTGATAATAAGAAAAGGTTTTTTTTGTATCTGTCCAAATAACATCAGAAAAAAATTAAAACGAAATCAACCAATTTCTTGTCTCTAATTTGACTATCTTTGTATCTTCTATGGTTTCCGAAATCCCCTGCGTAACTATCACTGTCTGGAGGGGGGGGGGGCACCTTTAAATCCGCGCCTGAAATTGACCCGTGCGTACAAACCTAATTTATGCATGCGCAATTCTGGCTTTTAGAATATAGTATTTGTATTTTTTCGAGAAAAATTGGATTTTTCGCGTTTAAAAACTATTTTTGTCTGCCATTGATCTTTGGCCTACAGCAAAAATCATAACACTCTTCCACGCCAACTTTTGATGCTCTTTAAAATGGCGTCGTTAATTTTTTATCCGACGTTCCGTCTTTAGGGAACGGTCATCAACATCATTTTTCAAATACGGCCCTGATAACCAGATATCATATTCTTAAATCCCTTTTTATTCTGAACTCAATGATGCGTATCACTTTATGGTTTAATTGCGATTTAGTTTTTTTTGGGGTCTAACTAAGAAACATCCTATTACAGGAAGGTTTCAGTTGGAGAATATGAAGCTTTCCTTCATTAGAAGATATAGCTAAAATTATTAATTATTATCCAAAAGTAAATAACACCCCAAGATCACCAAGTAGTACCAAGTATGCTTTGGAAAACAAATGAATGTATGTGGTAATGGCGTATTTGAACTGACCATAATAATAATAATTTATTGCCATCATAATTCATAGAAAAAATAATGAACATCAGCATTGTCAATACATAAAACACAAACATTAACTAATTATGGTAGTCAACTAATTTCAGGTATCGTTTGACAGCTTGTTTAAATTGAGTTTCAGGCACAATAGACCTTATTTCAGGTGGTACATAATGAATTAAAAGCTTTTATGCACGAATAGTATGGTACTTTTTCATATTGCGCCGTTCTATGTAAAGGAATTTGTGGCGCTGGTTTTTCCACATCTTTTGGTTTAGCGTTTCATTTATTCTGTAATAATTAATATTTTTACTATTAATTATGTTTTCAAGCGAAGAAAAGTTTGACATGCTGGTATGCTTGATTTCATCCGAAATTATGCTATTGCGGAGCGTATGTATCTTGAAAGGAGACAGCCAAGTAAAAAAACTTAGAGAGAGCTTTTCCATTTCCCAGTGATTTCTTACCAATTTTGTTGGATTTTCTAAGTATACATATATACTATACGCTAATTTAATTTGCCACTATACAGTCGAGTTGATTTCATAGGTACTTTTGCTATTATTGAAGATGGAGATTTTAATAGGCAAAGTTTTGCAGTTTTATCTACTGTTTCGTTTAGCAATCGGCAAATTACAGATGATTAAAAACCTATTTCAAGAAACTGAAAATCGTAGATTTCAAAAAATTGATATGGATAAGTTATGACAAAAAGTTTAATATAAACACTTTTCATTTCGAGAAGGTAAACTCAAAAATGATGTCGAAGTAAAATTCAACTAAAGAATAATTAATTACTATGCATTAAACTATTAAAATATAGAAATAATTAAATTTGCTAGTCTTTTTGTTCAATCGTAAGCTGAAGCGGTGAAAAAGGAATATAAAGCTTAGCATGTAAAAATCCGTATGGTTGAATTAAAACCAGTTGCCAAATTCTTGACAGAACAGCTTCCTAGCTCACAGCAAATATTAAAAAAAAATGTTTTTGACAGTATTACATGCCTTATACCTAATATTCACTGCCAAAAGTCATTAATTTGCTGTGTGTTCCGCTTTATTACTGAACACTAGATAGTTCAAATTCCCAAAGGAAAATTTTTGTTGATCTCTGGTATGCGAAAATTGTTTAACGATTATTTAAAAAGTGCCTTGCCCCAAATCGCGAAATTCGGGTCACGTTTGCATCCTTTTTGCGTGCTTCTTTTTTAAGAAAAGATTCTGCTGTTGCTTCCCTTAAAACAGTCATTTTTTCAACAACGGCCATACGACATTAAAAAAACCGGCTCTCGTCCGATCACGTCTGATTAAGCGTGCCGTTGTCTCTTTTTATTTAATTTTTGCTCATGTTTGTCTATTCATTTGAGATTTTATTTTAATGTCACAAGGCATAATTAGAATTAATTTAGTTTTGTTTTTGAGTTTTTTCTATCGAAGAAACTGTCGTAATAACTTTTAATCGGCCCCACCCCAAATGTCCTAGTTTCTAATATTTTTATTCAACCTTTTCCCTATTTCTAATGCTGGGGAAAGATCAACGCCTCAAAACAAAAACGCACTTCCATTTAAATGTTTTCCTGGATGTTTCACTGCAAACATTTTATTATATTCGTTTACTTTCGCTCAACGAACGTTTTATTATGCCATCGGCGAACTAATGACAAATTTGGGACGTTTAAAACTGCAATCACGTTCTTTTATTTTTAGGTAGGAATTTGATCCCTTAAAACAAAAGTAAATTTGGTTTATTATAGATATTTTTGGAAAGACTCAAAAGAATCTGGTAGAAATAAATACACTCCTTTAAGTAGGAACGGTAAGAAGAGTTTATTTATCTATTTTGTCTTTATTTTTAAGTGAGATGGAATATTCAGCAAAGCCTACTCTACTAACGCAACCTACCATACAGTTATCAATGGTCGAGTTTGGATTCGAATCAGGGACCGCAGTCGAGCGTCCACTCCACTGTGCCTTTCTCAGTTTAGTAAAGCGGGAAAAAGTGAGATTCCACAAACTGAAGGAGGAGTTGGTATTTGCAAGACAGGACACTAAAATGTATTTACCTAAATACTTTCGAAATATTTGAAACCAGTACTTTTGTAAGTATTGGAACAGTTTTAGGTATTTATTGACTATTTGTTGGTGTATTTAAATACTTCCCCGATGAATTTTGCGTTCTTCTGTTTCTGTAACAATTTTATTACATCTTGTTCGTGCTACCGAAAATCCAGGTCCTTTGACTGCAATCATCATCTTACCTTTTTCTGGGGAAGGGGCTCGCCCATTCGGAGTTTCGAACGAATGAGCATGGGCAACTGGATCACGCCAACTGGGCGCCAGGACAACTTGGCGCGTGAGAAACTTGATACCATCACGTTATTAGCTTCACATCCATTTATAGTTTTGGATTGTTATCCGCCCGTGCATGCGGCTAAATATGGCATGGGACAATATAAATAAAATAAAATAAATAGATTAAAAATGTTTCAGGTTCCCAGCTCAACAGAGACAAAATATACGGACAAATCTGTTTCATCCCTGCTAACTACCAGGCCATTATCCACGTGAAGTGTCATCATCAACGTTTCTGAAGTTCACAAAGACACAGGGATCATTTTCACTTTGAGTAAGATCACATTTACTCAAATAATTGGTGAACTTTTTATTCCCGCATCTAGGAGCTGGGCGTAGTCCATAAATGCTTTTTTTCAATTGACACACTCTGTCAGTTCCATCATCGTAACCTATTGGTTCGTTCATTCAACATCCAATAACTCCCCTTTGGATTGAGAACTTTTAATAGCTTCGGTGTACGTAGACGGTTCATCTTCATAAGCTATGCTATGGTGTAGCATTGTGAGGTTCCACATAGTGTATAGTCCTTCAACTTGCTCGGCATCTTCAATTCAGATCTGTCTCAGAGTTTCCACTGTTGTTTTCCATTAATCTTGAAGAATTAAGGTACCAAGTGTTGCATCTTTAGAAAACGATATCCAAGCTACAGTGCGATATAAATAGTCAGTAAATTTTTTGACTTGCGCCTTATATTTGCTCTTATTTGAAGGACCCACAGTAAAATTTCTAGAAAAACAACTTTAAAGAAAGTTGGCTATGTGCGTGCATTTTTTATAGTTTTCCGGAAAGCTAGAAGGTTTCCAAATTATTATTTCGCCCTAATCTAGGTACACATACCCCTATTTAAGTGTTTAGGTATGTCACATAGTTACTGAGATGTACCGACCCGCATGCCTGGCACCATTTTGTTTTCTGTATTTGTGGAGGGAAATGGATGGTTAATAATCACAACCTTTCTTTTGTAGTAGAGAACATACTGTGAAAATTTCAACGTCCTACTGTAACTGTAATTCATGTAAAGTTAAATCCCGTTCACAGTGCGGTATAGCGGTCGCCTAAAATACAACTTAATACTCAGATAAGTCAAATGCCACAAAATTCACAAAATTTTCAGCAAATGTACCAAAATCAAATTCCTATACTCCCAACGTACCAACAACAACCTTCCCAAACTCCAATCGTGTCAAACATCAATAACTACCACCCAGCACCACAGCAGTCAACGCCAACGAACCCGAACAACTATGGTGAGCAAAATATAAATTACTCTGATGACGACTGGTCCGACGACGAAATGTCGACTGCAGATCATGATGAAAACGTAAACAAACACCCCTGACAAACCATTGCCAAAAAAAGGAAACGATCACCTAAATCGACAGTGGAAATCCCACCAGTAATTAGTACATCTAACAGATTCCTAACGCTCTCTGGAGTAGAACCCAGCAATGATTCAACCGAAAACCAAACCATCAACGAAACCCAACCTAAAGAAATTAAACCCCCACCTGTTTACATTTATGGAGTTAATGACTTTCAAGCTATGAGAGATAATCTTTCCAAAGCCATCGAAGACGAAAAATACTACTCTAAAACGCTAACAAATGGCACAGTCAAGATAAATACACTTTCTATTGATTCCTACAGGAAACTGATCAAGCATTTGTGCGAAGAAGATATAATCCACCACACATATCAAATTAAACAAGAAAGAGCGTACAGGGTTGTAATTAGAAACCTACACCATTCAATTTCTACTCAAGATATCAAGGATGAATTAAGAGAACTAGGACACTCAGTAAGAAATATAATTAACATAAGACACAGAGTAAGTAAGGACCTCTTACCTATGTTCTTCGTTGACCTTGAGCCCAAACCAAATAACAAAGAAATTTTCGCTGTCGAATTTTTGCAAAGAACCAAAATAAGAATCGAAGCACCACGAATCAAAAATAATATAATACAGTGTACACGCTGCCAACACTACGGTCACTCCAAGTCCTACTGCAGAAAACCGTTTAATTGTGTAAAATGTGGAGGACCACATGATAGCAAATCCTGTACAAAAACAAGGGACACACCAGCTAAATGCGCTCTTTGCGACGGTAGCCATCCAGCCAATTATAAGGGATGTACTGTATACAGGGATCTAAAAGCTAGAAGCATGCCTAAACAGCAATCTCAAAGAATTCCGATCAAAACAAATCGAGTTACAAATAGCGTTCCAAATATATCAGCAAACCAACAACCTCCATGCGCACTTCCTCAAAATTCTAATACCTATGCATCAGCCACAAACAATAGCACCAACAATAACGATGTAGCAGATAAACTTACCACCTTCCTCAATGAATTTAAAAATATGTTTTCTCAGCTCCTTAACCAGAACAGCATGATCCTCTCCATGCTTACAACAGTCATCAATAAGATAACTCAATAATGGCTAACTCAATCAGAATTGCAGCCTGGAACTCAAATGGTATAAGAAACCATATCCACGAAATTATTCTTTTCTTAAATATAAACAAAATCGATATCCTACTAATTTCTGAAAGCTATTCCACTAATTACACTGTGATCAAAATCCCATACTACAGCATATACTACGCTCACCATCCCGACGGAACTGCTCACGCTGGATCAGCAGTCCTAGTCAGATCAGCAATAAATCATTATGTGCTGCCACCGTACGTAACCAATAAAATTCAAAGTGCCCTAATAGTAATAAAACTACATCCTTGGTCATTAACCATCGGAGCTGTGTATAGTCCGCCAAGACATAGCATATCACCTGCCGAATATCAGGAATTTTTACTTCCACTAGGTTCACATTTTCTCGTAGCAGGAGACTGGAATGCCAAACATACTGTCTGGGGCTCGAGGCTTATTACAACTAAAGGACGCAACCTGTTACAAACTATTCAACAGAACGATTTACAGCATTTGTCTACTGGTGAGCCAACATACTGGCCAACTGATTTAAATAAGCTACCAGATCTACTAGACTTCGCAGTCACCAAAGGCATATCTGATATATATAGTAAAATAGAAAGTAATCATGATCTAAACTCAGACCATAGCCCAATAATAATCACCCTGAGTACTAGGGTAATAACAAAAAATCCCCCATCAAGATTATGTAATAGAGAAACTAACTGGGAACAGTTCCAACAAAACATTAACAGTAACATCAAACTGAACCACAGAATAAATAATCCTGATGAAATAGATGAAACGGTTGAATATATCACCAAACTAATCCAAGAATCAACATGGCAGGCCACTCCAACGAAACAAAATTCCACTCCAGAAAACCTTAATGTACCGTTGCACATAAGGAAGTTGGCCGCAGAGAAACGCAGAGCACGGGGTAACTGGCAAAGGTCGAGAAACCCACTAGATAAGACCGCCCTAAACAGACTAACACACAGACTCCATAATGCCATAAAACAAAACCGGAATGAAACATTTAATCATTACATCACTAGCCTATCACCAGAAGACCGTACTATTTGGAAGGCAACTAAGAAATTTAAACGACCAACATTACCAATACCGCCATTAAGAAAACCGGATAGAAGTTGGGCCCGCTCTAACGTCGAAAAAACAAATACATTTGGAGAACACCTTGTCCAAGTCTTCACACCAAATCCAGCAAATAACGTAAATACTGACGTGGAAGTAGAAGAATTCCTCAACTCGCCTGGTCAACTGTCCCTTCCCCTAAGATCGTTCTCTCCAGCTGAGGTCTACAGAGAAATAAAGTTAACAAACTCATATAAAGCACCGGGGTACGATCTCATAGTTGGTAAAGTACTTAAACACCTTCCGAGAAAAGCGATAGTTATCATCACCACAATATTCAATCGCATGCTCATCATGTCCCACTTTCCCGTGCAGTGGAAACACGCACAAATCATTATGATAGCCAAACCTGGAAGCCTCCGCAAGAGACCAATTCATACAGGCCAATCAGCCTTTTACCATTACTATCCAAAATATTTGAGCGGCTCCTGCTACACAGAATTGAAGAAACAGTATCAATCGATGAAATAATCCCACTACATCAGTTTGGTTTTCGATCAAGTCACACTACCACCCAGCAATGTCACAGGATTGTAAACTTCATTCGAAATAGCCTTGAGGAAAAGCAAATGTGTGCTGCCGCGTTTTTAGACATCCCACAGGCCTTTGACAAAGTGTGGCACTATGGACTACTCTATAAAATAAAAAAGACACTACCTCACCAAATCTACTTGATACTAAAATCATACCTAAATGAAAGACACTTCCAAATTAAACTTGAAGACTCTCTATCCAACTACCACCCTATTAACTCCGGAGTTCCACAGGGCAGTGTCCTTGGACCCTTCCTCTATCTCCTATACACATCAGATGTTCCAACCACAAACGACACATTAATTGCCACCTTCGCTGATGACACAGCTATAATGTCTTCAGACCCAAATCCTATCACAGCATCGCAGAAACTACAAGTACATCTAAACTTATTACAAACTTGGCTAAACCGGTGGAGAATAAAAGTGAATGGTGACAAATCTACACAAATAACATTTACAACTAGACGAAGTGCCTGTCCCCAAGTTACCATTAACAATATGCCCATACCAATTAAAACTGAAGTGAAATATCTCGAACTTCACTTAGACCAAAAGCTGACCTGGAAAGCTCACATAAAAGCAAAACGCCAACAACTCAATCTAAAAGCAATAAAGATGTCTTGGCTAATTGGGAGAAAATCGCAACTGACCTTGAATAACAAATCATTACTGTATAAAGTCATCCTAAAACCCATATGGACATACGGAATTGAGCTATGGGGTTGCAGCAAACCCTCAAATACCAAAATCCTTCAGGCATTTCAATCTAAGATTCTGCGATCAATAGCTAATGCTGAATGGTTCGTCAGCAACCAGACCCTGCACAATGACTTTGGAATCCCATATGTCAACCAAGTAATCAGATCCACAGCCAGAAATAGTCGTGACCGCACCTTACACCATAACAATCGATTAATAGCTAACCTCTATCACCATCAGCTAGTGAACAGAAGATTAAAAAGACAATGGCCCGAAGATCTGACTGAATAATCATGGTGACCCATCAATGGATGGTGCCCAACTCAAGCCACCTGCAAAAATATCATCCTCTTTACTTATTACTCTGTAGTTTATTTGAGTAGATTGTAAATTTGCAAAAATATATTAAAAAAAACAAAAACATAGGATACAATGCTCCTTCATGGTAAATTAGGGAAGATAGACGAGGGATCATGCACATTAGAAACTTGCCGACGCGACGGTAACACGAACCTGCTTGAAATTTTCAAATGATGCTAAATTTCTCGGAACGCTGTCTTTTCTAGTGTATCTTTGTATTGTGAAAGTTACGAGCAAACCACCATTTTTGTTAGTAGAACTGTTTGGGGTTAAAAAATTTGACCAAAAAATTCGAAATACTATGCTTAGATTATCATAAGTAGGAGAAAGCTTCACTAACTAAAAATAGTATATTAAGATACAAGTGTATAATCAAGTCTTTAAAGCACGCGCAACGAGTTTAAGGGCACGACGCAAAGCGGAGTGCCTTTAACGTTGCAAGTGCTTTAAAGACCAATTATACACGTGTATCCTATAGTATTTTTTATTATACCTGCAGTATAATTTAAAAATAGGAAATACAATGAAATCATATTGACGTTATACTCGAATACATGTCTAATTAAGTGGGCTGGGTTTTCGTAATTTCACGATTGCCATGGAAATGTCACTTGACGTTTGCTTATAAAAATCATCGTCTTTGTGAATTAAACGATTTCCGTTGAAAAAGATAATACACCGTCCATTAAATCGATTGTTGTAAAATCTAAACACACGTTGGTAGGTGTAAAATCCAAATCCAGTAAAGCCTATTATAAAGAATATGAAAAGTTGTTTCCATGGATGGAATAGGAAGTTACTTACGAATAAAGTCTTAAATGCATCGATAATGCTGGCATATATGAAGGAAATGTCAAAGGTATTTAAATCTTCTATATTTTGGTGCATTCATTCAAAACTTTAAAACAATGCTGCGATTAAAAAGTGGAACAGATTTGGAAGCATACCCTAAATTACGCGCGTTTGTGAAAGCTTCAAGCAAAGGATAGGTACAAAAGCCAAAGAAATGTTCTGCATTTACAGAAAGCGACCTAAGAGGATTGTTTATTTCATCCAGATGACAGTTTTAAAAGTCATACTTGAAGTATCGTTACTTAGCAACTTTAAAGCACGTGTGTTTTAAAGGCCCTTTTTCGCACGCATATGAGTGTTTAAAACGGAGATTGTGATTCAGGTATAATAAAAAAACTTTCTGTTCCTTATTGATTTGGAAGAGTGATTTTGTTCGCACAACCTAAAAGACAGACAGGCATGTGACAGATTTTGATGAAATTGTATGTGCCCCTGTGTGTCGCCGGATGGTTTGGATTCATAATTTAGCTAGATGTTTTTTAAAAACTTCTTTTTTCGTTGACGTCTCACCACCATTTCGCGTACCGATCGCTACCTGCGTTGTACGATGCCGATGGTTTCCGAGCGAATGTGCCATTTTTTAAATCATATTTCACTTCTTTCTTGGATTAAATGCCAGACTAGTTACGCTACCGTATTCAAAAGCTAGAGTTGTTAAAGATCGAAGAACTTGTAAGAGGCTTTATTAGTCAAACCACCAAATGATTTCTCTTTAAGAGCTTTTAATGACCTCCCCAGCTTTTTAGTGGCATTCGAGTGTCTGGCACATCTTCAAGTACAAGGTGCGGCAGCATAACTTCCTCTTTCCAAAAGCAGACATTATGTTTGCAATGTCTTCTTGGGTTGGTCTTCAAACCTTGAAGGGGCTTGAGCTCACATGAACAGGGGATTTCAAAAACCTCCATAGAATAAAAATCACAAGGAACTAAATTGAGAGAGCACGCTCACTCTAAATCACCCTTAATTGGGATGAGGTGTTCTGGGAAGCGTTCCCTTAAAACAGCGATCAATGCTCTTGAAGTGTGTGCCGTCGCACCATATCTTGTTGGAACAAATGTCTCATGAGCCCAACTCATCTTGCCGTGGGAACATTCTTGTTTACGTACCGGACCGAATTCACTGTCACTGCAACTTCATTTTCCTCAGAGAACCAGGGACGAATAAGTCCAGCGGAATGAATTTAATGTTACTAGTGTGAGAGAGATAAAGATACTACAACTCGTCTGGCTTCACTAATAATATGCTTGTTTCCCTTCCAGTTACGAGTATATAGTTCAATGCAAAGGGTATGTTGTGTTTTAATAATTGCAATTCAATCATATGTCAGTTTGGCATCATTGCGGTGAGAGATAAGGATAGCGTTATCGAAGAATCACGCAAATTAGTAAGAGAGGCATTTAGTCCATAAGACCCCAAACGTGTCTACTCTCATTTCTCGCACTTCTAACGTTTCCCAATCTTATTCTTGCTCTACCCTTTCTTATCATTAACCTTGTTGTTATCATCCTTGTCTCGCCGCATTTCGTGCTCTTATTACTAGTTTGACCCATCTGCATCATGAGAAAATTTCTTTGAATGCTTTGAGACTAGGTACCTACTCTGGTTCTTCATCTGATCTTCCCAAAGATTCTCTTCTTCTAGTTCTTTTTACTCTTCTAGTCCATGTTCTGAGTCTTTTTACGCTTCTTGCTATACCGAGTTCCTTCCGTACTTTTTTGTTCTCAGTATCCTCCTCTTGCTCTTCCATTAAGTAATTATATGGTCTCAAATACGTTATAATATACCATCGACAAGAGGCTTTACGATAAAGGCTGGGATGATCCGGCGAGCCGACCGGAACAATACTCAAAGGGTGAATTTTAGAAGGAGCTGAATTTTGATCTCTAGAAATGGGTTTCCTTGGAGCAAGTTTTCCGATATTTCGTAGGAACATCTTCGAAATGTTTAATTTTTCGACAAGAAAAGAATAAGTAGGTGACTAATTAGCAAAAGAGCGATTTAATTTTAATGTGCACATTAATAAGACAAATCGGCTGCTCGTTTTTATAATTGAGTGCGCGTTCTGATTTAACGATCACGTCATTTATTCGAAACTTTTTTGGTTCATTAACCAAATGCTGTACTAGTAAACTTGGTCTATGTATGACGCGATTAAAGTTTTTTTCGGCCGTCGGCATGTGTGTTGTTAGTTTATTCTCTCGGCGTTAATGGCAAAATATTATCAGGAAATTTTTGCGCGCGCGCATCCGTCTACATCCGGAGGCACGCGTCCTGATGGTAGCGTCCCGACGCCGATGCCAGTCGCCGGGCTCTAGCGCCTTGAACCGGTCGATTGCGGGATACGAAGGGCCACGTGACAAATACGACGATTCCTACTTTCCATTTTGAAATTTCGCGGTGACCAATTTCAAGGGGGCGACAATTTTTATTTTGGGGATCCAGATTTTTCTCTACCCAAAAAGATGATTGGGTTTACTTTTAAGTGAGTGTCAGTGTATGTGTGTGATTTTCGGGGGTGGGAAAAGAAATGTCCGACGGTTATTGATAAAAAGTTGGCCACAGTGGCGGGGTATCGACAGCAACACGGCGGCTCCCATGCCCATCATCAAGTCCTCTACCATGGCCCCATGCTGGGCTACCAAACTCGCCATGTGGATGCCACCCATCATCAGATATCCACGATGCCCTCGCATTCGTCGATACCCCTAAATGCTAGTAAGTACCTATCCGAAGCAGATGTTTCCATTGTAGGAAACTGTGTCGCTCATAAATTAAACACATGAAATGTTGTCATCGTCCGAAGGACCGCATGTTTATTTTCACTGTTTATAATATGTTACCAGAATAAATTGCTTTCGTGAGAGATAGCACTCGATTAATTAAACAATGGCACGAATGTAAGTAAACAAAAGACTCCGGACGGATTTAATCGTGTTCTCATCATTGTAAGAATTTCAAAAGGAAACGGGGAGAATTTATACGTCCCTTACAATTCGATAACTTTGAAAGGTTCTAATTGATGATCGTGTGTAAGAATAGACCTTTTGTAATTAATTGCATTTCATCGCAAATACGCCGAGCTGATTTAATTCTGTGTCGACACATTTTTTTCCTCCTCAATTTAGAGCACGCACAAAGAGGGAGAGAATTTTAATTAGATCGACAGATAACATTCTAATTCGGAAACGGATCAGTTTTACTTTTCAGCAAAGGTACGTGACCGTTCTGAAGTTGTCATTGAATGCTTAAAATTGGACATTCATGTAATTTCATTGTCATGTCCTTTTTTTCCTTGAACATTGTGTTTTTCAATTATTATGTCATTAATATACTTTAGGAGTGACTGTAATAAGTTATTGCTTGATGAATTTCTATGACCATCCAAGTGGTAAAAATCTATGAGCACAATAGACCACTGAGAAATTTCTTGCCTTTGCTGTTCAAGATGGATTTTGGTAAAAGTTTCCTTCGTTTCAGGGTTGGTTTTTGTCTTTTAAAAATATGTTTGAAACGTGTGCTTAAATTAGTACGTTATATACCAAGGGAGTGTGTGTTTTAATCTCGAGGTGGTAGGGCACCCGAGGGATTAGGACGCTCTTTTGGTATAATACGCTATTTTTTGTACTCTTGTAATCGCCTACATCAATGTCAATGTTAAAGTCCAAATTTGAAAGAACAAAATTTGCTTGATTGTATCAGTATACCTTTTCATGTAAATTGTGACCGTATAATACTAAATGTCAGTTTAATTTAAAGAATTATCGTTCAAAACTACGGCGCAAAAATTATCGTTAAACATCTGAGGTCGATATAGTTGGCACCCCCACATTGCCCAAACCAAGTAATAATATGCCTATAATTTAGAACTAATTTGTACCCACAAAATTAAAATTTGTACCCACTTAGTTCTGCCGGCAAAACCGATTTTTACCGATTGAAGTTTTATTAGTCGCACCAAAAAGTATGAATTAAACACTAATTTGTATTTGTACCCAATAGTTAGATTTTCATTGTTTAAACACTTTCCTCCGACACTTCGTTCTGCAGATATTGGCACGGAATGTTTTAACATGACTGGTAGATGTGTCTCGGCCAGACGTTCCACTTACCTTTTATGAGTATCCCCTCCTAACACTTTTCGAGATATTCGCTCTAAAAGATTTGACATGACTAATAGATACATTTGTTCCAAACGTACCAATCGCCCTTTGTGGATACCCTCCTCCGACACTTCGCTGTACAGATATTAGAACCAATCACGTTAAGGAGTCGGTAAGGAGAACTGTGGTTGGTAGAACCTAATTCCTTTCGATATGAGACGTTTGAAAACCGTGCACATGTGTTTGCACCTTACAATTTCCTCGTGTGTACAAACAATAGTTTTATAACAGTTTTGAAATGGATTAATTTGGCAGTATAACCTTCCTTTTTTTACCAAAAATCGACTGTACCAAAATTTCTCGGGAAAACACTTTTTCTTATTAATTTTGGGGCGTAGAATCCAAAACAATTCGTACTTTTTCGATTAGATTTCTCAATAAAAAGTTATAGACTAGAAACCAATTTCGAAAGAAAATTCAAAGGGCTGTAACTTTTGAACTAGCAGCCCAATCTTGAAATTGTTTGAAATTATGGATTCTATAGGCCACATTCTATAAGAATCTTTTTTTCCCGGTCGATCTGAGACAATTATTTTTTCGGGGCTCAAAAAAAGGCAGTGTATAACCTACCTTTTTTACCAAAAATCAACTGCACCAAAATTTCTCGGGAAAACACTTTTTCTTATTAATTTTCGGGCGCAGAATCCAAAACGATGCGTACTTTTTCGGTTAGACTTCTCAATCAAAAGTTATGGACTAGAAACTAGTTTCGAAAGAAAATTCAAAGGGCTGTAACTTTTGAACTAGTAGCCCAATCTTGGAACTGTTTGAAATTATGGATTCTACAGGCCACGTTCTATAAGAAAATCTTTTTTCCCGGTCGATCTGAGACAATTTTTTTTCGGGACTGAAAAATAGGCAGTGTATAACCTTCCTTCTTTACCAAAAATCGACTGCACCAATTTATCACTCACAATGTATAACATAACACGAGAGGGAGCTTAATACTTCACTTCCAATCGATGTTAGAACTGACTCCTAACACAATTCGATTTGCTTACATTGCAGACGCCGGTCTATTCTTCGAAAGCTTTCGAACGCTTCCGAATATTCTAGAATGTTCTCGAACAAACACGCCATATTCCCCGGAAAAAATGCGTCACATCCGCTTGCGTTTCTTATTGCCGATGACTAATATTTTACGGCGCCTCGATTTCTATCGGGATTTCTAGAATATTTGTAACAATACATTAAACACATTAAGTTTCTTCAATATTATACGCTCATTTTTCAATTGGAAGTTGTCTTACTTTTTTCTTGAACTGGATTTTTATAACCGTACCTATAAACAGTCCCTCACTAGTGGCGATGGAGTGGGACGTGGAGATTCAGTCCTCTAGATTCATATTTATGCGTTGACATGTTCAATTAACTACATGCGAAATTAGATCAATAATCATTACATTTGTATATTATGGAAACACATTATTTGTAATTATGAAAAATAAAACTTTGTGTGCACCTCAGGCATTAATCGAGATGTAGCACTCGGGTGGCTTACAATCCCTCGAGTGGCCATCGGCATAAATATCGCCTTAAATTAAAAAATTGAATGAGAAATTAGATCACTCACTAGTAGGCGGGGGACACTTTGTGACCCGAAGGCCCAATTTTCAAATGAGTATAAGTTTCGTTTGAAAAGTTATTTTAAAAAACAATTGGACAGTTTTGTTCCTTAACTCGTCAAGATCAAGAAGTGCAATGGAACTAAGCACTAACGATTGGTATCATAAATTTGATGCAAGTTTGATATTGGTTCGGGAAAACATAAAATCAGGCATAAAATTAAACTATAGTGCGAGAAGGCGTTCCACAGGAAAGTATTTAACAGTAACGCTACTGGTTTATTGAACACTAAAGATGCACTAACGAACTAGAATGTGCAAGCTTATGGAGCATTTTGGTACAATATTATAGTGTACAACATAAATTTACTCTCCCACTCTTGTCTTTGAATTTTGGTTTCGAGTACCCTTGCCCTTTTAGTCTGGAAGGGGACAGAACCCCGCGTTACAGTCCTATTTTCGAAACGAAAATGAAATCAAAAAGTAGAGGTTGGGCATTTCCAATTCGCAGTTTCGTAGAGACAGAGTCCCACTTCATCCTCTCAATCCTTAAATATCACCAGTAAGGAAGTCTCTGCATTAATCAATGATCATTTCATGCAGACCTCTTTGGTAATTTTGATACTCTACAAAAAATAAATAACTAGATCCCAGCACGTCATACCTGCTAACACTTCCTTTGCTACAAAATGATGTGTAATAAAACGCCCTTGATTGAAATATTACCCCGTTGCTCTGCACTGGCATAAGAGTGCTTCGAGACAGCTTTGCGATACGCAAATTGAATATCGGTTTTTAACGGTTTAAAATCATCAAACTTGCTAGTTTTCGAACTTGGCGTTCCGTGACATTAATTAAGGTATGGCGTGAGCGCCCGTATCGTGGACGTGAAAAATTGTGAAATGCACGTTTCCTGAAAGCAATACGTGTGAACTAGTATTTTTCTAATGAGAAATAAATTTTAATTCTCTTTTTTTTTTGTTTCAGGTAAGTGTCTATCTATCTTGCACGTATTTTTTTGGTGAGGTGACTTCAGAGGGGTAAGTTTGAAACCATTTTACCACGGGATAGTATTCTGTAAAAGTAAAAGAAAATTAAAATA
Source organism: Photinus pyralis (assembly GCF_008802855.1). Classification (NCBI taxonomy): domain Eukaryota; kingdom Metazoa; phylum Arthropoda; class Insecta; order Coleoptera; family Lampyridae; genus Photinus; species Photinus pyralis. Next base: position 19,370,301 of record NW_022170403.1, read on the forward strand.
TTGTTTACTATGTAGCATCCTGTACAAATCACTTTTCAATTATGATGTGCAGACATTTTTGAAACGTTTCAAGTAGATTTTTGGTACTGGTTGGAAACGTACGTACAACTTGAATCGTGACGGCTGGGGAATTGACATTTCAAACAAAAAATTTACGGAATAAATGAGGATTAGGTGAATCACGATTCGGTGACTTGAATTGTAAAAAAGGCTTTAAACTGCACTGCATTTTTTATGGTGCAGTTTGCCAAAGGTGATCTCATCAATTAAAAAACTTGCGGGGAAACACATCCAGAACAATACCTGATTCTTGCTAAAGGCAGTCGGGACTCACGGGAATTGGGGGAGGGGATATGTAACCAACTCAAGTTATTGTTTTTTAGGAAATTAAGAAAGTCTTAATAAAGATTGAAGGGATAAAAATGCCTGGGTCTTACTAAAGGTACTAGTTACGACTTTCGCAAGGAATTAGGTTTACTTAAAACTAAATGAAGAGGGGGGTGTTCATTTCCACTTAAAGCGCAGGAGTTATCCAAGCAAAATTGATGACTTTCTTTAAATTATTTGCGAATGGTTTTGATTTCCAAAAACCCAAGTCTTTATAGCAAAAAAGGATGATTTCGTTGAAAGTTCGGTGATAAACGCTGGTATTATACGTTCGTTATTTATTATCTGCGTCAGATAATGTTTTCACGACTACTGGATATTATTTTTAAACATTTTCTCAAATACAACTGCCACTAATTGAACATTGTTTTTAACACTTTTCTATTTCAACAGTGGAAAAATATACACTAATGTCGAAATATCATAGTAATTATTTCTGATGATGGTAAAAACACTTTTTTCTGAAACTACTTTAGAAAAAACTACTTTCGTCTTTAAAAAGGAGGGAAGAAAATGTCATTTCCTCTCTAGTGAGGAAAGTAAAAAACAATTGCTGCGTTAATCTTAATAATGACAATTAAAATTGAAACATACCCGTATCTAGATTGCCATGTATCAAACTTTATTATTGCATACGATAATTTTTCAATTTTGATTGTAGTTTCAAGAAAAGCTATGCGTAAAACTTGAGCGCAAAGTGTTTTTCAACTCGATTTTAAAATTTGGCACATGAGCTTTCTTCTGTAGTTGTACAATAGACACTTTTCTGAAACTACTTTAGAAACGACTACTTTCGTCTCTCAAAAGGGTGAAGACAATGTCATTTTCATCTCTAGTGAGAAAAGTAAAAAAACAATTGCTGCGTTAATCTTAATAATGACATTTAAAATTGAATCATACCAGTATCTAGATTGCCATGTATCAAACTTTATTATTACATACGATAATTTTTCAATTTTGATTGTAGTTTCAAGAAAAGCTATGCGTAAAACTTGAGAGCAAAGTGTTTTTCAACTCGATTTTAAAATTTGGCACATGAGCTTTCTTCTGTAGTTGTACAATAGACACTTTTCTGAAACTACTTTAGAAACAACTACTTTCGTCTCTCAAAAGGGTGAAGACAATGTCATTTTCATCTCTAGTGAGGGAAGTAAAAAACAATTGCTGCGTTAATCTTAATAATGACATTTAAAATTGAAACATACCCGTATCTAGATTGCTTTGTGTCAAACTTCATTTTTGCATTCTATAATTTTTCAATTTTGATTGTAGTTTCAGAAAAAATAATGTATATAACTTGAGAAGAAAGTGCTTTTCAACTCTCGTTCAATTGACAAACTTTGAACTCGAGTTGAAAAACTCCACTTTCTTCTCTAGTTGTACAAATAACTATTTCACTTTTCACTTGAAATTTCCTGTTATTTTTTCTAATCGATTTCAACATTTCCTAGGTTTGACCTAGACTCTTTAGGGATCCCCTTTTCAGATTATCTTAAAGTTTTTTGAAAATTCTTTAAAGGAATAAGCTGAAGCTAATTTGCTTCTGTTGCTATTAGTATATTTTGGGAACAGGTTGGGGGTGATGTTCCATTTTACTTGACACAACGAGAGATTTTCAAGCTCCACCGTGTCCTTAGTGGCGTCACAACCGCCCTTTAGATGACACCATGTTGCCATTAAAATTCTTGGTACCACTCCACTCCTCGAAACCTTTAAACAGGACATTTAGAATGTGCGAACTCTCGATTTCCAAATTATATTTTGAAACCACATTTCGAGTCCGCAAAATTAAAATGTCATGTTTATTTGGCCCCTAAAGCCTACACTTGTAACCGGAAGTCTCTTAAAAGTGCAACTTACATAATTATCAAAAAGAAATACGATTCCAGGTCGCCAAATACTTCAAACCAATTAAGGAAGGGGACAACAACGGCGTCCTTTCGATGATGAAAAAGGGAAAAACCAAAACACGTGCCATACCTAATTGTTTAGCATTAGTTAATTATAATTTCATTGTTACTTTTAACCTACTTGGAGTCGATCCAAGTCTAAAAGTTGATAGTGTCCGTTAGACTCGCCAAAATATCGTATCGAATGTTTACGTACGACGTGTGCGTAATTCCCGTCGATATATTGGCTCCCTCTTTTTCGTATTGTGCATTTTACGATGCTCTCCAACGGCGACGCTCAATTGTCCGTTCGAAATCTTTGAAATTACACAAAAGGCTCGTTGTCAGTTTATTTAATGGCCTTGTTATAAACTATAAAGCAATTTGTACAAATTGTTATTGTTCGTTTAGTGCATTGTTAGCTTTTCTTGTTTCTTTGGTTATATTGAAATGCACTTTGGCGAAATATGATTAATCTGGAGAACTTCATCGGCTAATAGCCGAAGCAGAATAAACACACAAATAAATTCGCTGGCGCTGCTACCCTACCTTAAGTTCCTTTCGATGTCGCCTCTCTATATGTAGGTGTTCAGCAGCGCACCCCTGGAACTTAGCTCAGTGGAGATGGGATGAGTTCCACGTTAACCGGAACTTACTAAAACCTTTTTATCTGCTAGAACTGCGCAAAATTGAAAGACCCGAATAAATATGTATAAAACTACAACATTTCAAAAAATCCTTAGGTGTTGCAACAACTAATTGGTCTCGCCCCCGAGATAGAAACTCGTCCCTCGTTCGGAGTTTCGAGCCTACAGTTGATTGTCGAGATCAGTCCGGGTATTCAGTGTCGTAACTCCTTAGGTTACAGTTTTTGTCACTCTCGTGACCGTCTTTTCAAGGCGAAAATGTTATTTTACAAACAAGTCACGCATACACACATCAAACAATTCGATAAATTCCACATTTTTAAAAAAATGGTCAAAAAAATATAGATACAAAAAAATATAAATATAAAGTTAGGACCAAGACCACGCAATAGAAACATAAACAAAAATTTAGCAAAAATGAACGCGATTTCAAACAAAAGATTAACGGTATCAAATACATGAATCTGCATCACTGTTACATCAAGTCAACTTCAAAATCAAAAATTGAAACTCACAAAAAATATAATGCTGCATACAAAACACAAATACATTATAAAAATGCAAAGATTACTAGCTGCATTAAATATCACAAAAAAACAACAAACATTTACGGAGAGATGCGTTCGTGGCCGCCATAAAAGACAACAGTGACAAACGTAACCAACGTTCGTGCTCTCCAGATGGCGCAAACAGCTTTTCCCTAAAAATTACATGGTTGCCAGCTCCCAAAAGTTCTATATACAGAGTGGATCCTCTTAACACTCTAGAATTTCGGGCATTGGTATGAACTCTGTTTTTTTTTACCGGACCCGGTCCAGAATGTCAGACGAGTGGTTAGTTTATGCCGATCTCGCCTCCGGCTCGCTCGGCATTGGTATGAACCCTGCGTTTTATTGCGGAAACCGTATAACAGGCTCCGGGCGAGCGGTTGATTTATGTATGGTTTGGTTTAATTTAATTTTTTGCGCGCCACCGACATTTTGAAAGCTTCAAATGTTTTGTGAAACTTTTAATGCCACAAACAGAATAAATCTAGCTACGTTTGTCTCTGAGATCCAGGGTGAAAACGAAAAGTTTGATTTTTTGGGATCTTACTACCCATTTAAGACAGAAAAAACACTGTTTGTTTAAGATATTTTACGTAGAATCCAGTGGCGTTGTCACAAAAATTTTTGCACCACCTGAAATTTGACCCAATGTTGGTATTTTTGAAATGCAACAGCCGGTATGTGTTAACGTCAATTATTTGCATTCGTTTTCCTGATTACATTGCTGTATCATAACCTTTTTTTTTAAATATAATTATATATGTATTATATAATTATCATATTTTTCAAAATTTTGAAATAACATGTTTCTACTTTCAGCCATTTTTATGGATTGGTACTGGCTGCCATGAACAAAATAAGAAAAAAACAATTTCCATGAACCCATGGCCTACCTTTTAAAAACCGTAAAAAATAAGGTTCACATTTCTGGTTCATGGATATTAAAAAAATTATAGGTTGTGATACATCAATGTAATCAGCAAAATAAAATGCAAAAACTTTGGATCAAACCTCAGAAACGGTGGTCCAAAGATTTACTACGCCACTGGATTATGCGTAAAAATATCTAGAATGGGCAGTTTTTACGTTTTTTTCCTATTTTACATGGGTCTCGACAAAAATAGGGCACACGGTATCATTGCAATTGTGCAACAAATCTTCCACATGTTCCGAAACTACATGTCTACATCTCTACGCACAAGTCTTCAAAGAATTTAAAATGTGCATAGTGTGATTATAAAACGAAGTAAAAAGCAAAGTCAAGTAGGCATGTATGTCATAAAACGACGTCTCTTAACTCACAAAACCTCAACAGATTTAAAATGTGCACACTGTAAATTATATAGAAATTTTAGGTAATGTCCATGTACTCATATATACGAGGTTCACCGGGATAGGTGATACAATGTCTCTTATACCTGGCTAAACCGTTCATCCGATTGCGATCAAATTTTGGGGAATGGTTGAGTGTATACGCCCACGAAAGTTTCTGAGTTAGTAAAACACTTTCCGAAATTCACATGGGAACAGGAATAGAAATAACTGGATTTTATGTTTTACAATCTTAAAGAGACTTGACATTTGGAACGTAGGTTTTTTGAAGACGTTAAGTGGTACTCCGAAAGAACTTCCTGAAGTTCCCACGGGAACGGGATACGGGGAAAAAACGCGATTTCTCAAAGGGGTACGAAAACCGCCGGAACTTCTATTAAAAAACTTAAGGCCCGTTAAATTTATGAGACGAAATGTGAGCTTAAAATGCCATTTTCAAAGATAATGTATGTGAAGGGCGCGCAATAGCAAATATGTTACGATTTTTTTTAATTAAAAAGATAATGTGCTATAGGTTGCCGTTTTTCTGTCCGCCTTCTCTTAGAATCTTGGAATTTGTGACCTATACCTAGAAGGTGCGCTCAAGCTTTCAGAATTTTGGTGTTAAGATAGACCCCTCCCCCTTCTAAAAAAAGTTTTTTCTTGAGATGCTGTTCTGGAAAGTAAAACTTGTTAGGTACGTGACTATCAGTTTTAAATGCTTTAAAAGTGCAAATTAGTTTGCCATAATATTATATTATGTTGTATTTGTGACCTTTCGAAAAAAAGTGAAACGTGTATATGGCTTCGGGCTTCGGTAACTAAAGTTTGGAGGAAGGCGGAGGGATAGAAGATCTCAAAAATCGCTTTCGCTTAAATTCCATTTCGGCGTACGACAAAATTATGTTTATTTTTAGCAAAGAAAAATCCGTAATCAAAATGCCCAGTGATCGAACGTAATTGCGGTTTAAACGCATTCGCCTCTTTTTTCTATACCCCATTAAAATTGTCGCCGAACATACCGTTCGCTGCCCGCATTTCAAAAAATAGCAAATTGGACTATAATAGAATTCGTAAATTAAATTAACCCGCGTTTACTGTTCAATTATTCGGCACTGTAATTACTATTTTAACACCGGAAAAGCAATTTAGTCTAGTTTTCAAATAAAAGTGCTGCACATTAAATTGTAAATTATACGATTCCGTCGATATTTACGAAAATTAATTTTTGGGGTAATGAAGGGTTGAGTGCGTTTTGTGCATCGTGCAAATAAAATTAATGAACGTTTGGGAAAAAATGGGGCAGTTTAAAGATTTTTCTGTAAAAGGAACGAGTTTGGATACATTAAACAGTTGTTATTTATACATTACGATGGATTCGAATTTTAATTAAAAGAAAACATTTTCGACTTGCTACGTTTACGTACACTGATTCAATTTCAGCAACAATTTCAATATTATTTTAACAAGGCAAGTTAACTCATTATAAACCAAAATATACTAAAGCTTGATTTTACTATCAACAGTTTTGCATACGCTCTCTAGGTTTATATTATCAAAATATTTGATTTCTATGTTCTTGTTTTTTTTCTTTTTCAATCTGCACATTTGGCTAGTAACACAATTGCACAAAGTACCTACTCGCTGCAGAATGTCTGCTACTCACATTTTAAAAATTTAGTGATGCTGCAGTCGATTTTCATAACTTGATAGTGCATGGAATAGGTTATGAAACTGAAATCGATCCATTAAGTGCAAATTTGATGCGGATGTATATTTTGCATTATTTTGATTACCACGACCATTTTATGGCCACTGCATCTGAGACTCATAAATCATCTATATAGATTTCTTTCGAAAATCAACCACCGATTGAAATGCAGAAGACGAATTGTAAAACTTACCTTTTACGGTACTTTATTGTAATGTGTTTTTGCAAATACGGGGGTTGCTAGTAACAATAAGCACGAAATTATCATGAAACGGTGAATATATTGACAAGATAAAAATAGATCCAAATCACACTTTTTTTACAATATGTTGTCTATTTATATCTTTTACTAGGAATTTCAATCATTGCGACCTGTTGGTACTGTCTACCCTTCAAGAATGCCTGTATCTTTAACAAAGTCCAGATTTGGTTACTTCCTCTTGTGTAATTTTCTCATTTCCACAAGTTGCATTTGTATACGCCTCACAATGACAAATGACGTGGTGTGGCTTTTCTTCTTCCTCACCACAACCCCTGCATAAGTGACTGTCAGTGACAGTGGTCTGTGACCATCTCTCTCGACGATGCTAATTCCTCGTATAGGGTTTCCAGAAAGATCTTGGAATGATTCAGTCCTAGAAATTTCGACCAGTGTCTGCAGTGCTCTTTTGTGAATTTTACTTGAATCTCCTTTTTGGCTGTTATATACAGCATATACATTTATTAACAAGTAGACATAGGGATTTATGTAGGTATATTGTTTTTCCCTCCGTCTACTTTCAAAAGACAAAATCTCTTCTGAAGGAATAATTAGTTTGAATATTATGCATTGACTTAACAGAAAATAAATCTTTTGCGGTCCTTAAACAGTTAGCGGCACTATACCAATTGACAATATAAACTTTTTATTCAGTTGAATACTTTGCATACGAACGAAAATAAAAATACGGAAGCCAAAACACTAATATTCCAATTAATTAATGTAACAGTTAGATCTTTATTTGTTTTAATTAAGAATGTATTTGGGTTGCATAAAATTAGGCGCCTTTCAGAAGAGATTTTTTCTTTTGAAAGTAGACATAGGGAAAAACAATATACATAAATCGCTATGTCTACTTCTTAATAAATAGTACTGTATACAAGGTGTTCATTTGAAAACTTCCCACCACGGATTTATCGAAAACCAATGATTAAAGGAAAAAACGCCGTGACACGTCAAAAGATTTATTAAGGGGGACAACTTTTTAACCAAAAACTACCTCACCGCCTTTCACCCTCTGACCCCTAGGGTCATTCCCTTAACAGTTTTACATAACAAGTGGCGTCGAGTAATAAATTGTTTGAAATGTCTTTCGGAGTCCTTTTTTGATGTTTGATTTTTCAAAATCGGTTGATTCGTTTTCCAGAAAATTAGAAAAATCTTTATCTTAATTTGTTCAGACAAAAAAAATAAACGAAAATAACACTTTTTATTACAATAGGTATTCAAATTGTTGCCCGTTATTGGCCAAACCTAGGGCCAAAAAATGATATAGACGATATTCAAATTCGTGACGGACATTTTCAAAAACATAATGTGGCATATCATGGCAGCTTTCGATGATGCGTTGACGAAGTTAATCCAAACTTTCAGGTTGGGGAGTAAACAATAGATTTCAAATGGCCCCGTAGAAAAGTTTCGAAAAAAGTGTAATGGTGCCAAATCAGGAGCTCTAGCAGGCCATTCTATACTCCCTCTTCGCCCTATCCATTTATCTATCTGAACAAATCAAGATAGGTCGATTAAAAAGATTTTTCTAATTTTCTCGAAAACGAAACGACCGATATTAAAAAATCAAACGTCAAAATAAAGGACTTCGATTATCCGTATTAGTATTATAAGTGTAAACTGCCCGATTTTTACAGTCCAAGGGTCTGGACCTACGTTTTTTCGATCAAGGGTCACCGTGAAATGGAAACCGGATATGGTAAAAACGTGGGCGTAGGTTTTTGGGGTCAAGGAGTGCGATTAAAGGTACTACAACGTCACCATAAACGATGTTTTCAATATGTCTGATGTTTTCAATATTACGTACACTCATATCTTAACATATGTATGTATTGATATTTTATCTTAAAACCAAAAAAGAATGCAACTACCGAACTTCTGCTCATCCTAAATAATAAACGCGCACTAAGCTACTAGATAGTTTTTTTAATTTTTTATACTTTTTTATAATAAAACGTTGCATAATATTGTTATACCTACACAAAAAAGAAAGTTTTTCGAATAATTTAATAAAAATATTGCCTTATTTGAAAAATAAGTTATACGACGTCACGGCGCTAAAAACTTATAGATATTAAAAAAATTATGAAAGTTTTACATCATTTATAGTGCTTAATGTACACTCGCAATTTTAACGAAATCATAGTAACCGTTTTGGCGAAAAAATTTTTTATTTTTTTAAGTTTGACATTTTGTTTCCCAGTTTTTTTGTAATACAACCTGGCACAATTTTTGTAGGTTGTAGCATTTTTTATTACGAATACACACACAAGATACAAGCACCCTAAGACAAGTAACTTTAGCGCATTTTCCATGGATTGATCAGTAGTTCCCAAAAGTTCACAGAACGGACTAATGCGCATGCGCAGTCTAATTGTCAAGATTTTTCTTGGTTCAGGTACCCGACACGATCTCTCCTACAAAATTTTAACAATTGAATTGCTTGACCCTATCAATACGTAAAGTGCTGTTTAGTCTTAGCAAGTTAGCAAAAAAAAAATTTTATATATGAGAAAACACCGTAAGGTAACTCGTTTTTCTTAGCAAGTGTATTTCACCCGTTCAAGTATGGCAGGTGGATGGTTTGAATACAATTTTTATACGCTGTTGAAGATTCAATTCTTCCCATAATTAATCTAGTTTTTTAATATCGTTTGGAGCAGTTTTTTCATTAACTAACATGGCGTTTTTCCAACGCCACTTTCTCTGTTCGTTTGTCTGTTCGTTCTTTTTGCATTCGGTAGGGTATAGCTCTGGCACTTGACCCAAGGAAAATCTTGATGATCAAAGTGCGCAATGTTAACTTTCCTATTTATAGAGATATTGTTTGAAATTTTAACCATAGATGTCTCTAGTAAAGGTAAACATACCGCATATTGTAAACATCAGATGTACTCATGCGCAACTACCAAATTTCTTATTTATAGAGATATTTTTTTTGAATTTTTAATAACAGATGCTTTTATGAAAGATAACCGTGTCGGGCACCTGAACCAAGAAAAATTTAATCAATTAGACTGCGCATTATGTCCGTTCTGTGGCCTTTGGGAACTACTGATCAATACATGGAAAATGCGCTAAAGTTACTCGTCTTAGGGCGAAAACCTTAGAAATGGAAACTGATTGAGAACCAGAACCCTTATAATTTTTTTTGTTTTTTTCAGTTATTTACGGTTCTTAACAGGTTATTGGAAGTTGAAGGTGTCGAAATTGAAGGCATGTACGGGTGGGGTTGGCGGTAATTTATCCACTACTGTGATAAAAGCGGGGCGAGGTTTTTTATTAATAAATTAATTTTAAATACATATTTCCCTCTTCCTCCTTTATTCCCCTTGTCGTTGTAAATTAGCCACATTGACGATACGTCACGTTTTGGTATTCGTGACTTTTTCGTAGCGTTTTTGCTCCTTTGCATACCGAATTGTCCAGACTCCCTTACCCTTGGAAATGACGTTGGGATGGTTTGAAAAGTACCTACAAGTCCCTCGTTTACCTAAAACCTAAGAAGCCCTTGGCATTAGGTAGCATTCTATGGGTTTTATTGGAATTTGTGGGTCCTTTCAATAGTATTTAAGAACTTTCCATACGAACAGAGCTTTAAAAGCCTGGTGCCTTACTGTATTCGTTCTAGAGCTTTTTAGGTACGTGGGTCCACGACAATAGCCGGGAAGCACGAAAGTGGCAGCGCTAGAAAACATTCCAGAATTTCTTCGGGTACAATTGAAGGTTTTTCAGTGGTTATCTTTCATGCATTTTCTAGAGGCTTCTAGGGCGTTTCGGAAGCTTTGCCCGTCTCTTTCTTGACTCTCTTCGGGGTTTTCTAGGTACTTTTGTTGCCATATCAGAGTGTTCTGGGGCCATTTAACCTGAGAAGTGACTTGGAAGGCACCTAAAATGTCACCATACAAACTGTAATGGATATATGGACTCGATGGAAAGCACTTAAGCGGTTTTTCAAAACGATAAAATGCACTAGGTTCCAGAAGGCTCATTGGTTTCAGAAAAATTAAGATTCTGAGATCGCATGAATCCTTCGGTCCGTTTTACAGATAATGAATTCATCAAATAGTCGATTTAACAAGGGCACAGGTGATCAAACCAACGTGAAAAGTGTGTTAGTAGGTGGTAATTAATACACAGGGTATAACAATTAAGTAGGTATGTAAAAAAAGTTGGATGGAAAAGGGGATCAAAGCAAGTACTTTTCTAATAAATTAAACCTGCGACTACACCTCCAAAGGTCTCGACACTCACTCTCATTTTTTTCTGGGAAACCAAAGCAGATGCTTTGACATAAAGGCTTTACGCGGGTTGCACAATAGATTCGAATAAATACACAATTTAAATGTCTGAAAGAAAGCAAAGCTTGAGCATATTAACCCGCACGCGGGCGGCCGACAAATAAAATAATCAATGTTAAGTTACTTAATTCATTTTTGGTAGCTGTTCTGGCGGTAGAAACTTTTAATAAGAAGAGAACCTTAATAAAGGACACACTCTTTGCTTTTTTAATTCGACAAGACAGCTCTTTCATAATTAAACAACACGCGTTAAACTCCTTACACCGCTTTGGTTTAACTGAAATTGAGCATAAACTATTTTACAAGCTCTTTCACCGTTGCGGAATTGGCAGACACGTTCTCCTGTAGTTTCCAGTATTTAAGGAAACACCACTTCCATCGGTCAATAAACTTTTGATTTTTGGATTTTGAAAAAAATTGCCAATCACAATCAAACGCCAACTTCAACAGTTCGCGTCCCCAGTTCTCCCACAAGAAACTCAAAATTCTTCGTAACATCTGCATCTCCGTTATCAGCACCAGAACACGTGCGTTAATTAAATTTCACCTGATATACCAAAACTCCTCGTCCAATGTAATCTTTTAAAATACCACAAATTCGACGCGATGTGTCGTAGTTAAAGTATCTTATTATAAAGGCGATAAAATTAAAAACGAAAAATATGTGCTTATTCGTAAATAACCCACCGGATTTGCACTTAAAAAATATTCTCACATACAGGATGTCCCGTCATTATTTTTTGTGATTAGACTGTGACATTAAAAATGTACACACTCAACTGCGGAATTAGATTATTGTTTCACAAAGAGCCTTAAATATCTGAAAACGTTCAAAATCGGAATTAGTAACTAAGTTACATTTAAATATTTAGCGAAAACAAACTCTACATTTGTTTGATGTTCCATTTTCCATCGTTTCATGTTTATTTTATTTAATAAATTTAAAATTATCATTGAATAAAGAACTCAAAAGCTCTCGGATGAGAGAAAACATTTTCTTAATTCCTCTCTCAGAAATTCCCTCGCATTTCGTGTATACGTATTCGTATCAAATGAAAATCATATTTTCTGTAGTACGTCGAACACGAAAGGCGTAAAAAAGGGGCGATCGATACGTGCGACATCTGAAAAAATAAAGGGAGAGGAAGCGAAGTACACATTTCGACCCTTACAACTTTCATTAAAGAGGAACGCGTAGAGCCCTGAATAAGTAATTAGGGAAAATCCCAATAGGTCGAGACCTATCCCGGGTCACCGGCGGCGGAAAGAAAAAGAAAACTTGCTATTCGCCCGGCAGGACGACAAATACATCAAAAATGGCGGGGAACCTACATAAATAGTGCATTTTGGGGAACGTATAGAGCGCCCTCTGGGTGAATAGTGGCCGCAGCGGCAGCGTTTCACGTCTGACTGCAAGTGACACCATCTGCTTTCCACATGCCTTTCAATAATTCAACCTCAAACGCCTCGAAATCCATCTGCAACCTTTCCGCTGGTCTCCAACGTTACACTTAGATTTAGCTTAACCGCAAACAAAATTCGTGCAGCGGTCGAACTTCTGAAAACTTGAAAACCGCGGTTTAATTATCGTCCTCGCTTCTCCGATTTCCGACGAAATAATCCAATTATAATATTATATCAAAATGGAACAAAAAGGGCTGAAGGCGACAAAGATAATCCTTAAAACGTGCCAAGTTTTGTTTCGCTTTATTAAGATAAAAATAATAATATAACAATACCCGGGAGTTATTCTCGGACTTCATTTCCTAAATGTCTTTAGGATCCACTAAACTTACGGAATATTGGACTTCGATAATCCGAAAGGCTTTTGTTATAAATTTCGACAGTTTCTCATAAAAGCCCAGCTTTACTTCCTTTATGGAAAACCCATTTCTTATTAGTAGCAATTAATCATTTCACTTCTATTGAGTTGATCGTAAATATTGACATGTTTGCGTTGGAAATCATTATTACAAAAAAAAAGATATGGAGAATTGCGTTTGAAACGTGAAGACGATTTAATCTTGCGACTAATTTGCCGTTCGTGTCTTCGTATCCAGGGCAAAGATTACTTTTCACCTAAAGCGGCTGGATAATAGAGGATTCCCTGAATTTTATCAAGTAAAAACAAAACTTGATCACATAATTACTTAAAAAAATAACTTCATTTACGAATATGGTTTGCGTCGTTTAATTTCAATGGCGCTTTGTTTCTTATTTACTTTCGGAAGCTTAGGCGACGAAATGTCTGGAGTGGGGATCATATTCAGTCACTTCAATTAGTGGCATTTAGTTACAAATGCACACATGCAGCAGGGAGGAAGCTGCAAATTTGGGCTTTTTCAAAAATATGTGGGAATTATTTAACACTAGCTTTTATTCGATTCGTAGGGCGAGATTTAACCAACGAATATAACGATTAAATATGTCCACCTGCGTTTAACAATTCCCCAATTTGTAGGCAGTCATTAATTAAGTAAAAACAGGAAGGGGATAGTATGGGAAGTGTTTGAGGGCATTTAAGTAAAAAACAATTTAAGTTTACAATGCATTTTGTTATCTTAAATTTTAATGACTTCTTAAAATTGAGGAAAAATTGACGTGTCATTTAAGCTTGAGAGATATTCTTAAAAATAGTCCTTTATTTGTCTCCTTGCTTGTCTAGGAAATCATTGAAGGTTACTAAAAACCTTGCTGGAAATATTCCCAATGCAATTTTCGTAGAATACTAATTAAAAATCTTCTTCTAAAGGTACTTCCCAAAACTAATGGTATTCTTAGTTTTTAGGGTTAATCAGATCCGTTGAAATTATTTTTAAATTTGTTTTAGGAATCTACTTTTATTTTCCTAGAAAGAGGAAAGGGAGTGAACATAATCAATCCAGAAAGATATTCCATGTACTACAAGACTGACGTCTTGGAACGCCAATGGTGATATTACTTACTGACTCATTGATTTGTAGTTGCTCCTTATGTTATTGACTCGTATCAAACTTGCCTTTTTTTGCTTTGCCTATACCTGGTGCTCCTAAGTATGATGTAGATGCGGAAGGGGATAATTCATTGGCTTATTTATGACTAAAAGTTCATGTAAACATCAAACGCTTTGTTACTGGTCTACAGGGTGTTAAAATTTGAAGTTTTTTGCAGTTTTTTTGCTCAAATTTGCTCAAACAGGGTGTTGTTTTTTTAAGAGTCACATTCCATTTGCTACCCCTGAATCTTTTCGGTGCGCCACTGGTAGATTGTAAAATAAGAATTTGACTTTCTGATTTGTATGGACACTGTTGGTTTCTTTTTTCATATTTGCAACAGTTGTCTAGAAAAAATTTTAAATGGTCAGTAGATCATTATTTATTTTGACCTTGCAACTTGGATCTAAAAAGGCTATATATAGAGAATATGAAATTTGGAATGATAGAACGATTTTAAGGCGTGTTGCGGTGTCGTACATAATAATAATAATATAATAATAATAATAGTTTATTGCCATGAATAAATTCCTTTACATTGGCATTGTCATGAATGTAGAATAATATAGACAAAAAGACAAACTAAAAACATAAAAAGGACAAACGTTATACATTGAGGAAAATAAGATGTTAGCGTGTCCGGTTTAATTCGCATTAAGCTCGCCCACGGAGTAGTAATTACAAACAGAAGGGTGGACATTTAATCAATTAAAATCGTGTCTTGGCCATGGAAATAATGGTCTTTTCCCCAACGATGTTGGTGCATGAATCCATTTGGCATGTTTAGATCAAAAATCCAGGATGTGCTCAAATAAAACGCCACCAAGATCAGAATCGATACGTTACCTGAATTATACCTTTAAATCAATAAATATTGTCAAACGTCTGCTTTATTTACGATCCAAATCCAAACTATTATAAATAGTAAAATGAGTTCTCGATTTTTATTTTTAATTTCTTTACAAATGATTCGATGAAATGATATTTTTAAGAGACATTTTTTAAGTAAATTCCGAGAGATTTTGAGAAAATGGGTAGTGAGGAATTTCTCTGAGCGCTGTCGAGGTGCGCGCGCGAGTTTATAAATTCGCCGCTTCCAGACGGTTGGAGTATGGCGTCGAGGCGCCGGCTTAAGGGGGTAGATATAGTTGGGGCAACTTTTCATGGGCTCGATTGTTGTTGTTTCTTCTACACGTTGATCCTAGCGTTGAGATATTGTTGATGTGTACAGAAAAGCACTTGTGGAACAATATTTAGGAACTTTTTCCACTAAATATTAATTTATAATTCACGTCACATTCAAATACGGCAGACCCCTATTGCGTAAAACATGCACGTGTCCATTATCCTCCATGCACGCACTCGTGTGCCCCCCCCCCCCCCCCGAAACCCCGAAACACGCTCTAATTTCGTTTACATTTTTAAGTTATCAACAAATGAGAAATTACCTATTCGCGGTAACGTTAATCGCAATTTGTTATATACATGGTAATTCATAAATATATATTCAGGTCAACTTCTCAGTGTCTTATTTTTGATTACATCATACTGGGTATAAAACATTGTGCTATGACCAAATTTGCAATACAAGCCACCTTTTGATTGGTCTTTATATGCTGTCTATGAGCTTTTCAAATTTTATTTCAGTAGGTACTATTTTTCTCACACTTCTTCACCTTCCTTTGCCATTCTCAACACTATAATTTTGCATAATTATCATTTTCTACCTTAACTCTCTTTATTATTCATCACTTTTTCTACTAAATCATTTTTAGTTTTCTTTTTCTTCAATTGTAATTCCAATTTTATCGTAATTGATCGATAATTTTTGTAGTTCCTTTCTAATACCTTGTTTGGATACTAAGTTTGCATTTAAGTACTTATTATTTACTACGTCATTCTTCAAGTGTTGATTATTGGTGATATTTTGACTTTCTGCATTGCTTACTCTATCTCGTTCTTCCCCTTTTTCGTTTTGTTTCAATTAAAATTGTCCAAATGATTTCAAAGTGAAACATTATTGTCGCTATACATAATTAATATTTACTTCTGTAAATTTTAAGGGTACCCGTCAACGTTCACTACCTTTACATTCCCTCTTTTATTTCTTTAACCGGTCTACCTTTTAGGTTAGTATGTCTACTCTTTTATTTCCTATTTCTCTTGAAATTCGTCTTAATTATAAATATTGTATCTTCTATTGGTTTCCTACAGTGTTCATTTTCATTGGCCAACCGATAATTAACTTCTTCAGTCTTCTCAAAACTAATTATTTTTTTTTACCACGGTAACCCCCAAGTCTAAATCGCTTATTTATACCATTTACATAATCTTCTCTGCAGCATTTCCATAACACGCTAGATGTAGAAGCTACAGAGGATACTACTTTCTTATTTTTTATGGGCGCCATATTGGATTTTTCCGGAATGAGACAGGATATCAAAAAAAGGAATTCTTTTGAATGCATGGCTATCACAGCCTTGTTGATTCAGAAAGATCTAGTTACCCGTGGATGTTTTGTTGAGAAATTTGATTTTGAAATTTGTCTTATAAATTTAAATCCAATATGGCGCCTGTAAGAATAAGAAAGTTGCGCTTGCTTCTACATCTGGCGTGCTATGGAAATTCGGATAACAGATTCAGATTCAAAAGTGCTGATAGAAGGTGGTAACGAGAACCGTCCATTACCGACCGTTAAAGCGAGCAAAAATAAAAACAAAATTTAACATTCTCAGTTTTTCGATTTAACCTACACCATTATGGAGATTCCTTGTAAATTTTTTGATACATACATAATTTGCTAAAAAAATGTTTCTGAAATAAACTAAAGGTCGAAAACGAAAAATCCTCCAAAATTGGAATTCTTTTTCTTCAGAACCATAAGAAAACTCGTCTTTAGATAGCCTATGGGCTCTTTCTTTCCAATAGTTCGTAGTTAAAGATAAAATGAACGAGCTTCCAATCTCAAGGGAAAAAACGTGAGCTAGGCGTAGTAACCCTTTACGCAAATAATTGGAACATTCTAAACCTAACAACCCCTCCGGCCATCGAACATCAATATTAAGCTACCCAATAAAAACATTTATCAAACTTTAATAACGTACTACAAATAACACTTTTGTGTAATTTCCGCTTATCTGAATTGCAATTGTTACACATGTTTATTTTATGAAGCGTAATGGCAATATCCGTTGATACCACGGGACGCATAGGATTCTATTAGACATATAAACATCGTAAAAGCCCAATTAACATAACTTACCTCGATTGCAATCGCGTTTTCGAGGTGGTCACCGTAAGTTATTGCGCGCCCTTCATCTTTTCCTTTATGGGGAAATTTATTAAGTCCCTAGAGGGTTTTTGAAGATATTTTCGCCCGTCCTCTCTCTCATCTTACTTTTAATTAGGATCGGTTGTTCCATAAATTTTCCAATACCGAGTGAAAGAGAAGGCGATGGCGCGCACCTGATTTTTGCGCCCCGTGTAATCAAGATAAATAACATCGAGACGAAAAGGGAAAATTGCGCCTAATAACAATTTCGCTTTATGTAAAATCGAAGGCGATCACTTGTGATTGGGTTGTGTTTGGCGTTTACGACGTATGCATCATCCCGATATCGATCGAGATGTATTGCTCCTATTTCATCTATGTAAGAGTGTCATAAAACAAACCACCTGCCCCACGTTGGCCGCCAAAAGTTGACTCGATTGCTGAAATTAAAAAGGACCACTTCGATCAGTCAATTTCAAAAATAGCCAGACCATTTTAATTGAAATGTTCCTCATAAAATCGTAATACAAATCATGACCTGTACTTTTATGTCACGTGTGGAAATGGATTGCTTTTGTATAGATATTTCTACAGCAGAAAGGTGCTTGAAGTCGGCGAACATTTCTAACAATTTGCGTTTATTTATTATGTTTAAAATGTGTCTCAATTTGCAAAAACTTTAACTGGCTCCACCAATGCCCCAGTAACTAATCAAATTTGAATGTAGAAGAGTAATCCATATAATTACAAAAATCTGTCTTAGACTTGACTTACCCAAATCTTCAACTTTCCCAGAGCTCTACAAAAACCACGTTCCTTTCATATTCCTGAAAACACACATTTAACTTGGAAATAGCCTAAAGTAGTGGTACTCTAATTCAAATAAATTGACATTAAGGCAAATAAATCTCTTAAACGATCAAGATCTTGGGTAAGAAATAAAATTAGACAAGCAAAAGAAATTTACTTCGCGTAATTGTTACTCGATCACCAATACACAGTAAAGTGTAGTTAAATGAATTCTAAAAAGAGACAAAACAACACAATACAAAGTTGGTTAATTCATTTTGGTCAAACTGACACCGCCTGAATCACTTGTATCTGGGCATTTAACCTTGATTTACATTTCGCCCGTACGCACGTATTAATTTTTATTTTAGCGACGTGGTTTATCCATTGCGCTGGAAAAATCCTTTGTATGGCTCCTTTAACATTTTTTCTACTGGAACGCCTGAAAAAAACCTTTATATTTTGAACCAGGCAGTTTACGTTCTTGAGGCCCAAAAACGAATGTTTTAATTTTCTTTTCTCTGGACCCGTCCTTACCCTTTTCCACCTTACCAGACCACCCACGTTAATGCCGACATATATAATCATTAGTTAATCTGAGTCGTTGAAAGGGAGTTTTGATGACTTTCGTATGGAATACCCCCCAAAAAAAAGAGGTAAAGACGAAAAACTATCAATTCCTTCTTTGGCGATGTTGTCTCTACTTGGGGGTATTCCCCAGACCCCCCGGTAGTACATTCTTTCCTAAAATCGTTCGGTGTTGACACTCTCGCGATCATTTTCTGAACCAGACCACGATCCTGTGTAAAATAGAATGTTCCTCAGAAAAGTGAGAGTGGACTGTCATTTCCTAAAAATCATCAGAATGTGAAAGGGTGAGCGATGTTGTAGGAGACCGTAGTAGCGGGGGGTGGAGGGAATATAATAAAAAAAGAAGGTTATACACTGCCTTTTTTGAGCCCACAAAAAAAAATTGGTTTTTAGTCCATAAATTTTGATTGAGAAGTCTAATCGAAAAAGTACGATTCGATTTGGATTCTACGCACCAAAATTAATAAAAAAAAGTGTTTTCCCGAGAAATTTTGGTGTAGTCGATTTTTAGTAAAAAGGGAAGGTTATACACTGCCTTTTTTTGAGGCACCCAAAAAAAATTGTCTCGGATCGACCGGAAAAAACATTTTCTTATAGAATAAGGCCTGTAGATTCCATAATTTCAAACAATTCCAAGATTGGGCTACTAGATCAAAAGTTACAGCCCTTTGAATTTTCTTTCGAAATTGGTTTTTAGTCCATAACTTTTGATTGCGAAGTCTAATCGAAAAAGTACGGATCGTTTTGGATTCTACGCACCAAAATTAATATGAAAAAGTGTTTTCATGAAAAATTTTGGTGTAGTCGATTTTTAGTAAAAAGGGAAGGTTATACACTGCCTTTTTTTGAGGCCACAAAAAAAAATGGTCTCAGATCGACCGGAAAAAATCATTTTCTTATAGAATAAGTCCTGTAGATTCCATAATTTCAATCAATTCCAAGATTGGGCTACTAGATCAAAAGTTACAGCCCTTTGAATTTTCTTTCGAAATTGGTTTTTAGTCCATAACTTTTGATTGAGAAGTCTAATTGAAAAAAGTACTATTCGATTTGGATTCTACGCATCAAAATTAATAAGAAAATATTCAATTCGAACTGGAAATAATAATAAAAAAATTATTTGAAAAACATAGTGCTTATTGTAATGCTTTCTGGTACACAACATTGTTAGTTTTGTTTTCTGTTTTTTGTTTGAATAAATTAGAAAGTTTTCCAACTTGGAACAGGAGACATACAATTGGCCATGTGCAAAACATGAATTTTCCAGATTGATTTCACAAACACGTCCACTGCCCATGCTATTTAATTTTCGATATTTCCAAATGCAAGCCGAACTGGAAATTGTAAATGTTTAAAGTCGAATGGCATATCGTTCACTCGTTCGGAATCATACGGATGCTCGGAATCAAAACGTCTTCGCCTTTGTACTTCCCTTTAGAAATTATGACTTCGATCATGGTCATTTATTTCAGCGCCGTATGGCAATTGACCGGTGCTATTACTAAGACGTGGCTGGTTTATTTTCCGTAACATATAATATGATGATTACCGATCCAAGTTTTAATTGCGAATTGGGTGGTGGTAATCCGCTCAATTCCAGAGAGTATAGAAAAAATGAAAATACGGAAGTTACACGAGATTAGAAGTACTGCTTGGATTTTTCTTTAATTTTGACTTCTCCGTTGTTCATGAACTGCACCTGCGGTATCGTCGCCGATCACATCCAGAGCTAAATAAACGTTACCATATTTTACAACAATGCGCGCTTTTGAATTTTTATTACGATTAATTTTAAAGAAGCTTTTCGTCGACTTCAATTTTATTCTGCATAAAGCACAATAACCGGCGTTACTTCCATTTTTATTTATTTATAGAGTTCGGTTTCTCCCTTTATTAACTCGTTTCGTGCGACTACCGTCGGTCGCCGCCGCCGTAGAATTTCCCCATGAGCACGAAACGAAACTGCGCCCTTAATTAAAAATAATTCCGCTAAATTATTACAATACATTTCGGTATTCTCGAAAGTTATTCGGAAAATTAAGATTTATGAACTTTTACACTAATGCGTTTAAACTTTTTAATGGGAGCGTCTTTCACTAACCTCATTCCTAAACAATTTTAATTAATAAATTTTCCCGCATAAAGCTTACATTATGTAACGCTTTCGTTGAGGAAGACAAAAATAAAGAAAATGGATCTCTCCTAATATGGAATTCATAAATTACGGGCAATAATGGGCCTTCGAGGTTTAACGACGCGGTTAACACCCACTGTGACGACGGCAGACTGTAAACAAAAATAACTAAAAAAAAGGGATGTAGTTTGTGTCAAAGTTTAGTTAGTGGAGAAATTCGCGAGGGAAGATTGTCATTTATTGATCTAAAACGTTGAGTTGGACTTATTTGTTTGAAATACCAACACAATTAGCGCTGCTTTACATTTCTCATTCTGCCTGCAAATGGTACTTTAGGTATATATTCGCGTGAACGCAGTCACATTCTCCTAATTGAATAAAACATTGATAATTGTGTCTCCGATTGGAAGGGCGCAAACAACGATAATCTAGTAGTAGTCACCCTTGCTGTTGAAGACTTGGGTAGTAGGCATTAGGGGTAAAGAAAGAAAATATACCTACTCGAAAAATAAACAGTTCCGTTACTTTCTCCAAGGGGTTTATTTCGTCTTTGGGCGTAGCTTTTGGTCGTTTGAGCTTGGTTTCAGCAGTCATCATACCAGAAAGAAGATTAGCGCAATAATCGGTGCGAAACATCTAATCTTTAAACAATCGGTATTCAGTTGCTATAAACTTAAAAAAAAAATAGTCCGAACATTTTGTAGATAAAGGTCTAAATTTATAAAATAGTTCTTAAAAAAAATTGTTATTTGAAACACAACTAGAGTTTTTATGGCGGGCGCTCTTATGGAAATTTACATTGGGCGCAGTGGGTACAGAAGACTCTTAAAGCCAAAACCTAAAGAAGGTAGGTACATTTAAGTCAACGAAATGCAAATGAAGGTACTTACGATAAAAAGGAACGAGCGCAAATGTATATACTACAGGCAAATCCCATCCACAAATTACTTCGGAATTCCCAAATTATGATTCCAATTGCCAGAGATTAATATATTCGATAGATGGCAATTAGAATTCCATGCGTTCTACCTTACGCTTTCAGCTTGTTTAATTGACGTGCATCTCGATAAGGCTTACGAAAGAAAGATGAGAATCGACAAATTCTATCAATAGATGGAGCCATCTATCAAATCGTTTCAAAAGTTACGGGGGTCTTTCGACAAGTATTAAATCGTAAACCGTAATGGAGAAAGTCAATAGAGCAGACTTTAAAATCTGACACCAGAAATGAAGATCGGTCTAATATACTTTGGAGGTTAGTTGCAACTCAATAGTTTGATGATGGGAGAAAGAATCCAATTATACTTGACTCTAGGCAAAGAATTATACGAATTATTATTGAATGTTACCATCAGATGGCAAAGGTTCTTCATTCAGGTTACGGAACCAATTTCCGCAGGTCAGCGGCTACAATAAAGAGTGTATGGGACGTTTTGGATGTAAGAAAAATAATGAAGGTCTGAGTATAAGGAATACGTAGGGATTTTATTCCGACAGCTTCGCCTTTGAGGGAGGTGCTTGGGAGTGTTTAATTCGTTCGGTTAAAAATTTAAAATTCTAAAGGGGAAGTTTCCCAGAGAGGACGTCTCTTATCTAAATCGAAAATATGCTAAAATCGATACCTTTAACGTTGGCGTTTGATTGTGAATGGCAATTTATTTGAAAATCCAAAAATCAAGAGTTTATTGGCTGATGGAAGTGGTGTTTCCTTAAATACTGGGAACAACGAGAGAACATATCTGCGAATTCCGCAACGGTGAAAGCATATAAAATAGTTTGCGCTAAATTTCGGGCAGTCAGCCCTATTTGTTTAATTGAAGATGCAGTTCGTCCATTTTTATATTAAATTTGTGCAGAAGTAAGTTAACCAAAGCGGTGTAGGGGTTTAAGGTGTGTTGTTTAATTATAAAAGAGAGTGTGGGTCCTGTGTTAAGGTTCTCTTCTTATTAAAAGTCTCTACCGTCCGAACAGCTACCAAAAATAAATTAAGTAAGCCCGCTTGCGGGTTAATATGCCCAAACAAGCTTTGCTTTCTTTCAGAGATTTAAATTGTGTATTTATTCAAATCTATTGTGCGACCCGCGTAAAGCATTTATGCCAGATCCACAAAAAGCATCTGCTATGGTTTCTCAGAAAAAAATTAAAGAGAGCGTTGGGACCTTTGGAGGTGTAGCTCCAGGTTTAGTTTATTTGACCCCCTCTTTCACCCAACTTTTTTAACATGCCTACTTAATTGTTACACCCTGTGTATTAATTACCACCTACACACTCTTCACGTTGGTTTGATCACCTGTGCCCTTGTTAGATCGACTATTTGATGAATTCATTGTTTGTAAATCGGGCCGAAGGATTCATGCGATCTCAGAATCTTAATTTTTCTGAGACCAATCAGCCTTCTGGAACTTGGTGCATTTGAGCGTTTTGAAAAACCGCTTAAGTGCTTTCCATCGAGTAAATATATCAATTACAGTTTGTATGGTGACATTTTAGGTGACTTCCAAGTTACTTCTCAGGTTAAATGGCCCCAGAACACTCTGATATGGCAACAAACGTACCTAGAAAAACCTGAAGAGTCAAGAAACAGACGGAGAAAGCTTCCGAAACGCCCTAAAGGCCTCTAGAAAATGCCTGAAAGATACCCACTGAAAAACCCTCAATTGTACCCAAAGAAATTCGGGAATGATTTATAGCTTGCCACTTACGCGCTTCCCAGGGGCCGATTAAGCTCTTTCGAAAGTATGCTGTGGATTTTTAAGTACATTCGCAAACTTTATAAGCTATTGTCGTGGACACACGACAGCTTTAAGGCTCTGTTCTTATGGAAGTCCTTAAATATTGAAAGCACCCACAAATTCCAATAAAAAACCAAACCCATAGAATGCTTTCTAATGCCAAGGGCTTCTTAGGTTTTAGGTAAACGAGGGACTTGTAGGTACTTTTCAAACCATTTCAACGTCATTTCCAAGGATAAGGGAGTCTGGACAACTCAGTATGCAAAGGAGCTAAAACGCTACGAAAAAGGCCTCTGAACCAGAAATGTGAAAACACCTATAAAACGCATTGACATTTCAAATATTTAAAATGTTGGTTTTCATTTTTACAAAATTGCCGGTACAGGAAATTTTATACGTGTACCACTTCATAATGATAGAGAGCAGAACTAATACGAGAGAACATAAAGCGCGTTAAAATAAGAAACGAGTGAGTGTGCAACAGATAAATTTCAAAACTCTGCAGTGTTGCGTTTTAAAAAACATCGTAACGGGGTGGACACCGAAACGGAAGAAGTGTTGACACTAGGGAATGCAATACCGGGATCGCGGGATCCCGAAATACCGGGATCCCGCAGCATTTTTGCGGGATTAATCCCGCACATAAATGGAGCGGGATCCCGCGCGA
The DNA here is from genome assembly GCF_008802855.1 of Photinus pyralis. Classification (NCBI taxonomy): domain Eukaryota; kingdom Metazoa; phylum Arthropoda; class Insecta; order Coleoptera; family Lampyridae; genus Photinus; species Photinus pyralis. The sequence continues at coordinate 19,394,519 of NW_022170403.1, forward strand.
TTTGCGGGACTGAGGAATTTGTCGACCAAGGGGACGACTCTGTTTACTTTGTTAATGAAACGCATAACGGAGAAGTTATTTTTTAAATAATTGTTAAACTTTTTTCGTTAAAATGTACTATGATTTTTGAGGCACTTTAGAAGTTCACCTTTTTGTGCTTTACAGGTGAGGTTTTTTTGAGCTATAAGTTAGGCTGAAGGTACTTTTTTGTTAAATATTGTGATAATTAGCGATTTATTTTAATACAGAAGTTAACCGCACAGAATTGCTTATTTGGCAATTTATTTAAAGTTTTGCGGGATCCCGCAAATACCGAGAAAAAAAAACGATCTGGGAGAGGAGGTTGAAAAGCAAAGAAAGAAAGAACGTTAACAATAATCCTTTGTGGGAAGAATGCACCGACAAGTTTAATTTATTTGCCCTTGCCCGTATCTTAATTCATGTGACGGCACGCGTTTGTTCGACGTTAAGTTTTTATTTGTCTTATACTCTTTTACTTTAGACGCCACCGATACGTTTAATTAATTTGCTTGCGGAAAAGTTGAGGGAAAATTCTCTCTTTACAAATAAAGATGCCTAAAATATCACATAGTACCGGATCAAATTTGGCTATATTTTGCTCTTAGTTTGAACTTGATATTTCTTATAATTTGATTCTAAGAGCCAAAAACAAAGCCTTTTGCCCTAGCTAGTCTCGAAAGAATTTTTTCGCAACGGCTGGCTCTCCAAACTCTTCTCCAGATTAATCCCTACCTATTTTTTTTTAATTAATTGACTCCTAATAATTGTGAACCATTTTGTTTTCAAGAGCAAATCAGATTCTCTGCAAGCCAAATCAAAGGGCCGTCTCGATTTTTAACCAATTTCTATAACGCCAATTTTCAAGTCACAAGCAAAAGTACCAAAAATCGCCATTTCCTTCCACAGGCAGATCTCGAATCGTGCAAATTCCGAAAGCTGGCGAAGACAAAGCAAATCAATTTAATTTTATTGCTTCTACCATCAATATTGGTAACCAATAGGTTAGTCTTTTACATTTAACGTGACTGTGTTCGGTAAATAGTGTAATAATTGACTTTTTTAATTGAGTCATGTACATGGCTGTGCCACCACAGTTTGTCCCATCCGAATAGTTGTCAATGGTCAGGTAAAACATGATTAAAATGGGTTAATTGAACCTCAATCGTATCCAATTATGTAGCTATATAATGGTGTTGTGTTAAACTTTAATGCAAGTTTAGTTGCGTGCAATTTGTATAATAGCTGTCGATACCAAAGGTCCGATGTCAACAACCAAAGTGACCGAAATGGTATAGTAATCTTGTGACTATTATTTGAGAAAATACAATTGAGAATAAATATCCTCGTAACTGCTGCCTGAAATTGGCAATACCAGTTCCCATACGAGCAAGCAGATCGTCACATTAGATTTTATTGGAATTATTGTCGTACTATCGGAGATATTAAGTATCGTTCGGCATTCTACTTTTGTAGCTTAATTTAGCAGTTAACCGCAATTAGATCGAAATAAATCACGGGGATGAAAAAAACAACAGAACGGAATAAAAGATAAACATTGATTTTGGAAACGGCGGTCCAAGAGAAACACAATAATAAATAAGGGAAGAGAAATATCCGTGTTTTCTTTTCAATCGTTTGGAACAAGCTGTTCTCTAACAAATCACGGACCACAATTCGGACTGTCTCTGTATTTTTCGTATCGGTCATAATCTACACTTGCACTTCTTTTCTTGCTCATATATAAAGTACGTACGACAAATGTCTGAACCGTGACGAATATCTTTTGGCAAGCGCAAACTATTATTGGCACACTTGGTGGTGCAACATCGATAGCGAGCGAAGGGGTGTAATTAACCCTTATTCGACACTTGTACACGTTACACCTCTTTTTTAGGGCATCGATTTTGTGCACTGACGTGTGCATGTTTCGTTATTGAATTACACACACTTCACTCTGCTAATGATGATCACCTTTGTTTTTCGATAGGGTTCGGGGGTGACGTCTCTTACGTAGGCCATAAATAAATGCACGCTCATCGAATATGCGCCATTCAGATGACGGATGTCGGTATTTGGGCCAATTCGAAATACACGCTCGTAACCTCCCAAACGGCCCTAATAAAAGAAATGTATATAAATAATGTAGAGAAAGAAAAACTTTTTTTTTTGCGAAATCGTTATAAATTTCTGAGTACAAATTGAAGCACGTACTGCTTCAGCAGTTTTATAGTATATTCTTCATTCCGCCCACAAATCACTGAAAATTTATAACTTAAAATGGATTCACGTGCAGATATCCGGTTGACCAGTAACACTGAGAAGTCACTATAAATTAATGTCGTCCTCTGATCTCCTCCCGGAAGAGCTGCCATAAAATGTATTGACAAATGCCGGAGAGACTCCCAACGACCAAAACATATAAAATACGAACTTGTCTATATTCTAAGACCGTCGAATTTGTAACGTAAGACTTTTCGAGATCTCCTAATCTCGCTTATATTTTTCGGACACTGTCGTGCTTTTGTTTACACGCTTGTCTGTCTGAATTCTTGACGTAATTAAGATTTGGGTCGATCCATTGAAACTATTGCATTTTATTTTTCTGGAGGATGGTTAGTTACCCGAAGTCACCATCAGGTGCACCATCTTCACTCGTCTTCTTCCTTATATCCTTCGCATCTCCTTCGATCATATCTGTCAGAAAACTACACCCTCGGTAAATGTTATTAATTTGGGAAATTCAGCAGTTTAAACCGCCTCTTAAGAATTAATCAAAATTTCAATTAACACCTAATTGTGTGAAATAGAAAAATTTAGCATGAATACTCTTATTGGAGTTGTAATTTGGGCTCGATTCATGAGATGAAACAAATTTGTTTGACATAAATAATCAGGCTGAAAGAAAAACAGACACTCAGGCCAAGCATAACACCCACGCAACACGCGATCGATTAATAAACAAAATTTAAATAAAGTTTTACAAAACCAAACTGATGATGCTTCGGACTTCACTTCGTAGGTTGCACTCAAACTTCGTACTGACTGCGTTGTTATTATAATTATTATAGCATTCGCCTGTTGATGGGGAACAAACGGATGAACGGGATGAAATAACAGCAATACTAACAAGTTACATCAAATACGCTGAAATAAAGCTGCATTTTAACGTCCTAAAAGCTCGATTCACGGTTTTCACCAAAAAGAACCACCGCCAAACAAGCATTTGATCAAAAAATGCGTCGTTTAACGCCCGGTTAGGCTATTTAAAAACCTCTCCCTCTCCTCACTTCCGTTCCTCCTACCGTAAGAAAATAATGTGCGTCTTTGAACAATCAAAATGTACCTGTGTTTTCTAAACCGCGATAACACGTCCTTACCTCGAAATTTAATTAGCGTACGCAGTGATAACAGTTCTTATCACAAACCGGAGATAAATTTTATTTTTATTGTTGTTGATCCCAATTTATGACCACATTTCACGTTAACAATAAACCAATATAGACAACGAGCGACAAACACACAGAAGGACCGACATTGAATCAGTTACTCCCTTGATCATTGTCTATCTACTACTGGAAACAGAATTGGAACATTCGAAACCGTTCGTGAGCTATCATGTACACAGACGGACTGACGGACAGAAGTAATCAACAACCTGTGGGTCGTTCATTAATAAATGTAATTCACATACAGGGTGACCCACGTTATTATAGGTGCTGAAGCCAAACAAAACGAATGCCTGACGTAGTCCACACAGCATTATGTATACAAGCATTCTCAAAAGTTTCAGCGGTACAAAACCTGTCATCCTGGTTGCGCAAAAAGACCTCCTTATTATGACACTCGCTGTATTAGGTGCAGAAATAATTTGTTGGGAGTATATAATCTCCTTATACGAGAAACCCTCGTAGCACAAATGGACCTCCTCTTTATTATGACTCCTGATACTCAGAGAACATTAAGACAAATTTTTCGATGAGGTATTTTTGTATTGGGGATCCCTCGCATATTATATTTCCTTAATATGATTCTCGGAGTCGATAGAATTGCCTTATATCCTTCCTACTGATGTGGGATAAGATCCTCATATATTATGTATTCCTGGTAGTAGCTATAGACCATTTAAATTTTTTTAGGACTATTATTTGTATAGGACGCAGAAATACTTCTTTGGATATTATATTCTCCTAATACGAAAATTATCCAAAGCTAAATTAACAATAATAATACCCCCCCCCCCAAAGTGCCCGAAAAATGCGTTTTTTATTATGCTACCAGACAACGTTTACATCGTACTTCTACAGTGATAGAAAGGACCTCATTTGTTGTATTGTGATAATCAGGGAATATTAACACAATTTTTATTATGTCCTGATACAAAAATTCTCCTTTTTAGGGCATAGTTTCCTTCTGACGTTGGAAAGAGACCACTTCGTTTATTGTAGCCAGAGATCATTTTTGAAACACACTCGCTCTAATATTATGCTTTCCTGATATAATAATCACTGAAAGTTGAAGTGAAACCAATATATTCTTGGCATTAGACGCGCATAAATACCTCCAGAAATATTATATTCTCAAAACTTGAAACGAAAATAAAGTGTTAAATGATTCCTCCTGATTTGAAAAGAAGACATCCTGGTATGCTATGTTCTATTGATGTATTGCTTTTGTGAGGGCGCGAAAATACTATCTCAGTCATCTGATATCAAACTTATTGAGCCTTTAAGTTCAAATTAATAGTTACGGCGTTCGTACTGAAGGGAAAAAACGTCTTCCTGATTTATTATGTTCTCCTGATAGTCGGTAAATATTTACAATATTTTGCTTATTATATTAAGCGCAGAAAATACCTTTTTGACATAATCCAAGTATCGATAATCAAGGTGAAAATAATACGTTTTTCCTGGTGATTGGAAAAGCCTCATCGTTTATTATATTCTCCTGATAACCACATTTACAGAATTCTTGTGAGAAACTCCTAGTATTAGTCGCAGAAATACCTGTTCAAATATTGCGAATTCCCGAAAGATAAGGCAACATTGTTATAAAGTTGTCATCGTAATCTAAGATAAAAGGCCTCATCGTTTATTCTGCGCTCCTAATAACTAGAACTTTTACAATCAATTATGTGTAGAAATACCTGCTCGCAAATACTCGATGCAAGAAATGTCGACAGTCAAGGTGAAAACGATACGTTTTTCCTGGTGTTGTGGAAAATGGACCTCGTCGTTTATTATATTCTCCTGATAGCCAGTTGACATTTACAGAATCGTGTTGCGTGACTTCTTAAATTAGGCGCAGGAATTCCTGTTCCAATATTACATGTTCTTCATACAAGATCTTTCGAAAGTTAAAGTAAAAATGCTAGTGATTTGAAATAATGAACCAATCGTTTATTCTGTTCTCCTAATTACAAGAAAACTTTTACTATCAATTAGGCGCAGAAATATCTGCTCGCCTATTTTGCAACAGGCGAAAATGATGTGGTGATGTGGGAAGAGGGCATGTTATTATATTCTCCTAATCGTGAGTTAGCATTTGTATAATTCTTTGAAAGACTCCTTGTATTAGGACCGGAAATACTGGTTGAGGCAGAAATGTTATAAATTAGTCATCGTGATTTGAAACAAAGGCCTCATCGTTTATTCTGGGCTCCTAATAACTAGGACATGTACGCATCCAGAAATTCTCGAAAACTAAATGATTCTTCCTGATGTGAAAAAACACCTCCTCGGTTATTATGTTTAGCTGATAGGTATGTTCCCATAATATTTATATAATTCGGAATTCCAATTAATCCTTGAATTACATGTTTTTGAATTACAACCAGCAATTAATATCAGGTTATACTCTTTATACAAAAATATGGACGGGACACCCTGTATTTGAGAATATTTCCATTTCCGATAAGGAGTTTTTATCAGGTGAAATTTATTTAACAATTCTTCAGGACAGACTTTATTTTTTGGTGGGAGTGGTGTTTTCTTAAATACCGGAGGCTGGTGCTGTGAGTTTTCGCGACGGTTGAAAATCGTGTACATCTGTCTACAATAAATTACGAACAGTCAGCCTCATTTGTTTTGTTGAAGACATAGCTCGTCATTTTTTATAATAAATCTTGTCTGAAGCAAGTTCACCGAAGTTGTGTGGTAAGTTGAATCCTTCCTGTGCGTTTACGGAAAAAGTTTATCGAGTTGATGCAGTGTAATTACAGTGAGGCCTTTTGTTGAGATTATTTTCTTATTAAAAGTTAAAAGTTTGTACCGTCCGAACAGCCATTGTTCATCTTATTTATCAAGCCAATTTTGTTTCTCATCTGTGTTATAAATCAAAATGAAGTTCAGAAGCTGTCAGTGTTTGTGTGAGTTTAGTGCGCATAGTGTCGCAAACATATTATTTGGTTTATTAAGAAAAAACTGTAATTTAATTTTAATTGTCGACCGTCTGCGTACGGAGTAATATGTCCAAACAATTAATTGTGTGTTTATTCGAATCCTTTGTGCGACACAGATGAGTTTTCATGTCAGATTTTTCAGGTGTTAATCAAAATGTGTGTAAATTTTCTTTGGGAAGTTGGATCGTGGCCACCGAGTCTATCGATCTGAGAAATTTTAAGTCATTTTAAGATTTTTCTTCCAGCAGATGCCGTATGTGTACGAGGAGAGATTATAAAGTTTCAATTTTGATTTGTCTTGAGCTAGCTGAACAGGTGTTGTATAGGTAACTTAGTGACCGCATACCATTGCACACAGCAATACTTTGACAGTCGGCCCTGTAGCGATTACATTAAAGCACTGGGTGAAAAAAGACGAAGTGGGAAATGTTGAATGCGATTTTGAACGTAATCCCTCGCGAGCTTCTCTGATTTGTTTCCCATCGAAGAGCTTCGGTAAGTGCATGGTGTTAATTAAATTTAAAGTGCACGTATTTTCACTAATGCGTCATGAATAAATCGGCGCGTGTATAATAAGCTCACGGTATCGCATTCTAATTTTTGACGAGAACTCCATCGAAATAGTTTGCGTGCCTTATCGAAGAAAGCAGCACAACTTAATCCCGACTGAAATCTTGTTAATATAATTAGAAGTTGTAGCGCAAGAAAATCGCAAGACGATGTTCAAATTTACCACCCACTCGTGATTGCATTCTGTATGTGGCCAAATTTTTGTTTGTCATCTAATACATACAAATTAAGGAAACTCTTCGTGCAAGCATGAAACGCACGAAATCTATTTGGAAATCGATTAGCTGTTTTTGGTTACGTAATTTCCTTTAATTAAAATTTAGTCCTCATCGAACCTTGGCATCATTTGATATTATATAAATCGGCTTGATACTTTGATGTAACTAATCTCTACGGATCGGCTTCGTAACTTACTCCTGTATCATAAATTTGTATGCTCTATTTGATGATAAAATGTTACACTTGTAGCCTCAATGTTTTTTTAACAAAAAGGGGTAGCTAATTGTGATGATATTTCAATTCAATCAATCTGTACGGATTAGTCAAATATTGAAATGTGCGTAATTAGAAGAGATATCAACAGCCGTGTTATTAATTCAAGTCATACGCCACCAGTCAGACAAATTGTGACTAATTGTTTGGGGCGCTGGTAACAACGAAGGTTTCATAATTCATCGAAATGCGCGAAATGTGAATTATGCCCTTTTTACAGCACATCCGTTACGGGCCCATTACAATTCATCGAACCTATTATAAACAGGCACGTTTTGTTTACTCTGAATCGAATTCCATTTATATCGCCCATTTATTGATTATAAACAGATATTCGCTCAAGCTACGAACTTCTTTGAAAAGGGAAAATAAAATAAATTTAGCACAGTTAAAAAGTTAAGGGAAAAGTTTGTAGGGCGTAGTTTTATGGTCGCTCTTAAATCACACGAATCTATTTCGTTGATGAATTATTGCCTTACATGTTTCGGAAAAATTTGTATATCAATTGATTTGTTTAAGTCGCACGCAATTTCTTCGCCCCTCGAACTAATTCCGTTGAGAAAATCATAACAACTCCGTTCCGCGATTTTGCATACAGGTAAAAGCTTGATCTGTATGCAAAGTGCATGATTGAAGGAAATTCGACGGAAGTGGCGTGGTGCAAGCATGCTGCTTTCAATTTAATTTCTGCTTTGGACTTTCTTTTACTACCTGCTCGAACAAATTCGAAGCTCTAAATCGGTTTGCTTAATGTGCCTTTAAGTTTGTTCTCACTTTAAAAAATTAAATCTCGTGCTGTTGCAGTTGTTTACATGCAGTTTATTTGTTTAAACAATTTCTCTACAATTCCTGCTGATGCGACATACTAATTAGTGGTGAAAAACATCCAATGCAAATAAGGTTCGATACTTTATAAGTGACTTAGGGTAATATTACAAGAACGTCTCCCCCATTACTCAACCCATATGTGTAAAGGCAAACTTGGACAAAATAAAATCTGAGATCTACGTGAAAACGTACGTAATGAAATCCTGAAGAAGTTGTGCATTATAAACACGCACCATCTCGTACGAGCGTCGACATTTACATGATAAAACACAAAGGGCTCAGCCCCCCAAAAAAAATGGGAGCAATTTCCTTTTAATATTAATGCAATGTAAAAATCCATAAAATTTACTTTCTTAATCTAAAAATAGATTATGCAAAGTATCAATCATAAAACTTTCAGACGGCTATAAAACCGGAGAAATCGATCCCGTTACAACCGACTTTACGAAATAATTCGATTTTTTTTAACGAAGTAAAAAAATTATTACGGCCACGAATGCCGTACACATAAAAGATATTTTTAAATTTTGGGGAAGTTTTTAAAGCTCGTGAACGGCGGAACTTTACCCATTTCGGAAGTTTGACGTCGTTACCGTTGAGGTTAAAGTTGAATACTTCAATGTCGTGTTAATCAAATTTTGTTTTAAAACCGGCTAACAACAAAGGAGCCGCTATTTATATTCAGCCTATTATCGAAAATTCGATGCGATTGGAAATCAATGGCGTGTCACTATTAGAGAAAATTTAGCCCGCGGCGAACGACGGGATTTGTAACCGCGAAATGGGGGGAACGTATTTACCTGACAATATCCTGGAGCCTTTTCAATTGGTTGCTGCCGGAAAAAATTTGTCGATCGAATTTGGTGACGCTCGGATTTTCGTTTAATGGAACGACACACATTTCGATACTAGGGGGAAATTTGCGTTTCGGCAATGAAAAAGGAGGTTAATTGACTGGGACCGACCACTCAAATTGTTTTTTCTTGCCGCTTTTATGTAGGTTCTCGAGAAGAAACTTAAGACGAGATCGAATAAGCTCTTTGAATATCCTTTATTTCTTAGTAAAGTAATAGAGCCACAAGCGACTATGATAGTCTACAGTATCAATAAAAGTGGGTTTATAAAGTCGATTTTGTAGAAACTAATATTCAAAAAGACGCTGAAGGCTGTAGGGAAATTTTATTCTATGTGTAGACAGTATGGAAATACTTCGTTCCCGAGAAAGCCAGCCTCTGAAAAGTTCGTCCCAGAAGAATTCATCCTCGAAAAATTCGAACCCAGAATATTCACACCCTTCAAGATCTTGCTCCAGGAATAATCTGCCTCAAAGGATTGATCTTGTCTTTAAAATAACTGCGATGTTAATTATAAAATCGGTTTCTCAAGAAAATTATCCTCCAGCTAAATTCGCCTTTGCGTGGAATATTCTCTCCACTTAATTTTAGCCCTGAAGGAAGATTCGCCTCCGTCGCTTGCTCGAAAAACATTCATTTTTAGCGCTACACCCGAAGAATTTCCATTAACAACGAATACTTGATCTTTCTCTATTTATGTACCAAAATTTGCTTCTTCTCATTGATCCCCAAAAAACTCCACCCCGAAGAAATTATACAGGGTTCCCGTTATGTATGGAATATAGTATATCTGTATATCTGGGTAAATGTATACAAAATTTTTCTATGTAAAAGTTGTTAAACATTTTATTTCCCGTAATAAGGCAGCATTCAGTTGTGTTTATTTCAGAAAACAAATGAGTAACGACAAACAATTGAATTTTTTTAAATAGAGCAATGTACCCTTTCATTGGGCTCACTTGGTACATGTTAGTACCCTAATACAAGAAAATTTTTCAAAAAAACTTATTATAATAGCATTAATCTAGATATCCTACATCAAAATAAAACAAATGAACGTGTACTTCTTATTAAACCTTGAAGAATAAATGAAATTAGCAATAAAACGGTAACAAACGTACACATTCATTTGTTTTATTTTGATGAGGACATCTAGATTAATGTTATTGATGTGATAAGTTTTTTTGAACAATTTTCTTGTGTTGGGGGGTAGGTACTAACACGTTCCATCATCGAAAGAGGAAAACATTCTTTATGAAATGTGTCTAATGAAAAGGTGCACTGTCAATTTAAAAAATTCAATCGTTTTTCATTACTCATTTGTTTTCTGAAATATAAACAACTGAATGCTGCCTTATTATGAGAAATAAAATGTTAAACAACTTTCATATAGAACATTTTTGATACATTCGACATTTACCGAGATATATACTATATTTAGGGGTACGTAAATTTCGCAAATAAAAATCCAAAATTTCGCATTTATAAAATTTGAAAAACCAAAATTTCGCATTTATTTCGCATAAACAAAAAACACAATTACAAGAAAAAATTTAATTAAAGGCTAGCATTGTAGTGGTCTCCACATTATCGTCTTTTAGACGTTGCCTCCGATCATTTATAACAATGTTATACATACTAAAATACCTTTCCGCATCCACACTATTGGTTGGACTATTGAGGCTTTGAATAGCTGCTTTCGCAAAGTGAGGGTCGCACAATTTTGTAGCTATTAAAATCTGCATTACATCAACAGTAGTTCCTTGGCTGACAATTTGAAGCAGTTTCCGATGAAAATGAGTATACCCATCTATCAGTTCTTCCTGTGGTACATCTTTGAAGAATGGAATTTTCTCGAAACTTTCCGATGTTTGACTTGTATTCAAAGATGATGTGGACACGACCGCTGCTTCAGATAGACAAAATAATCTGCCAATCTGCTGGTAACATTCATTTGTAGAGTTAGAACTCATGTGTACTGACAATTTATTCAAGCTCTTCTGAGCCGCTGTCTTCAACATATCGCTGTGATCTTGTGCATTTTCAGTGGATAAAATACTTTTTATGTTTTCTCCAAAAGAACCTTCACATTGACGCTCGAGAGAGGACTTTAAGTCTACTCCACAACATGTGCGCAAACGGATAGTTGGATCCCTCTAAATTGTCAATCAATTTCATTATTTTTGGACAGAACTCAGACACAAATGTCATTTGAACTCGTATTTTACCAGCCAGAGTGTCATTTTCGAAGCAATCTTTCAGGTAAGTAGTGCTCGAATTATCGTCTTCATATTCATTTAAAAATTCAATAATATGCGAAACATATTGATTCAAATAAATCACTGATTTGAACCAGGAATTCCACCTAGTTATAACGGGCGTGGGATAAAGTTTTGGAGGTAATTGCGGAGCGTGCTCTTGCAGGAATTTTAAATAAGCACTTTTCATTTTCCTCGAGTGCAAAAAGGCTGATTTCGTCTTGGCTACAACGGAGTTCAGTTCCTTGAATTCTTTTATAAAGATGTCACCGACGAGATTAACTTTGTGCGCCCAGCATTGAAAGTGCAGAATCTGGTCACCCAGCAGTATTTTTAGCAAGTTGAAACACGCACCTATATAACGCGCAGAGTCTGATACTAAGCCATGTACTTGAGCGTAGTCTATTTCGTACGCTTTCAAGGTGTCAATTATTGCTTGAGAGCAAGTGGAAGTATTAGCAGTGTCTAAAAAATACACATTTGCTAAAAAACAACATTGCTCTGGTTCTGAAGAGACAGTTTTAAGCAAGACTGCAAAAACACACCTGCCTTGTTTGTCGGAAGTTTCATCAGCCACCACGACCACAGGCTGATTTTTTAGTTTTCTTTTAACTTCTTCTGGAACACCGCACTGAGGTACATATTTACGTCTCAAATTATCTCCAGACGGAAGGTTACCCGAACCAGGCACATATTTTTCCAAGTAACTGCGAACAGCTGGATGATCTAGTTTATGCATAGGAATATTTGCTTTTAAACACATTTTTACCGTATCTAGCACAAAATTTTCCTTTTCTGTTTTAGCACGCTTTTGTACTTCAAATCCACCAATAATTGTAGACTGCCGTTTTATTCCCGAGGACCCTGGACCAGTTTTCTTTTTTAAATGAGTAGCAGAAATCGTATGTTTCTTTAATGTATCTGACTTCTCCCCTTCCAAACGTACGTTGCAATATTTACACATCACAATGTTAGTATCGTTTAAATACAATCCATCTTCTTGAAATTGTTTCACTCGCTCACATAACTCTTTCTTATGGCGACCCATATTAATTAACGAAACAAAACAATACCGCACCGCACGAACAATGCAATGTCGCATACGTGACTGATGGTGTGACCTGTGACCTCACGACGACAGTCGGTCGCACCGCACGCGCCGCGCCGCCTCCCTCTCCCACTCTCTGGAGTGATCAAAACAAGGCGCGATAATTAAATTTCGCAGTTATCGCAATTATGTACATATTTCGAATTTATCGCTGATATATTGCAAATTTCGCTTTTATCGCGTGTATTTCGTAAATACGAAATTTACGTACCCCTAACTATAATCCATCAGTTTTTAGTGTGGTGACATCGCGCAACGCGCGCGCAAACGAGTTTAGCGGCGCACGCTAAACCACTCTCCCACTTGTCCAAACCGCGCCCCCACCGCCTACGACGGTCTTTATAAGGAGACGCGCGACAAGTGGAACTCATTCTAACCCGGCTTCCTAGTAGGGAAAGAATCATAAAGCCCAGCGCTGTCCTATAGCCTGGCAGAAAGTCCCCGGCTACATAGTAGGGGCATCGAGACGGCACTCCGACATCGCGAGGATTCATGTCACCAACTCCAACGACGCCGAGAGCAGAGCGGAAGGCCCGCCGCAATGCAATAAGGCATGTCCCACAGCGATCACGAATGCCGCGACTGTTAAGCCCTCTACCGCCATCGCCAGTCAAACGACCACCAACGCCTGTCCGTCCAACGTGGAAGCTAATACTCATCGAGACACCGACGCCATACGCCAGGGTTGCACTGAGCCGTCTACCGAGTAACGACCCCCGACGGAACATAAACGCCATCGACATGTAAATTATTATAAATATGTTTTGTATTCTAGTGTATAAATAATCCCACCGTTAAAAGAACCACAAAACCGCCAAATTAGCAATTGCCATTTTCCATTTCCGTGGTCCCAGTCTCCCGAATCCATCAAGTCGCGTTCAAGATAAGGATTCTTATTAGTTGACGTTTTTCTCAACCAGTTATGCAAAGCACAGGTGGTCTTGACGATTTGCACTGCTGTAGGCACACACAAAGGTATTGGTTGTTCAAAAATACGGAATCGAGCTACTAATATTCCAAAGCTGTTCTCTACAACCCTCCTAGCTCTTGAAAGTCGATAGTTAAAGATAGATTTAGTCTCTTCCAGTGTTACTATTCTGGGATAAGGCTTAAGTATATTAGTTCTCAATGGAAAAGCATCGTCCGCAACAAAAACACCATTTTCTGGTACGTTCAAAGTATTTTGCTCTAACGCTTCATTAAATACTGATTTTGAGAATACGGCAGCATCATTAGCCCTTCCATTTGCTCCCACATCAATGTAGAGAAAATTGTAATTGGCATCAACAAGTGCAAACAAAATTATGCTGAAATCTTTTTTATAATTGAAGTAATCAGATCCACTTTTGGATGGGCAACGAATTACTACATACTTCCCGTCCATTGCGCCATAACAATTAGGAAAATTCCATGTTACGTAGTAGTCAGTCATTGTTTTTTCCCATTCCTTTGTAGTTGATGGAACCTGAAATACATCATGTTATTGTCATCATCTGTAATTTTCGTCACATACATATTTTCTCTAAAATGGACCGTATTAGAGAAATTCGAATCTTCTAAATATCCGAATACTTATATGAAATATATAAATATGTATATGAATTATCTGATCCCATGTAACACAAATTCGTCCCATGGACGTCCATTGGATGACATCATATGGACGTATGTTCGTACATGATATCAGATACATCCCCATTTGGTCCACTTAAAGTTCATTTTTGGTACACAATTGATCTTTTTGTTACTAAATTGGACGTCCCAGTAACGCCCAACGTTTGCATACAGTGTACGTACATATTAGACCAAATGTGGATGTCAACCCCCCTTCGCCCCAATGGCTTTTTTAGAAAATAAATACAGGGTGATTCCTATAGTACCTGCCACCGTTTGGGAGCGTGTAGGTGGTGCGTAGGGGAGTATTTTGATATAGGACACTTGGGGTCGGAAATCTAAAATAAGGGTGCCAGAGCCAAATTTACCATCTGGAATTTCGCGCCTGTAGGTAGGCAACCCAACCGGCCGGCGGTGCACACGGAGCGATCTCAGGCGGCGATGTGTGGCTGACACTTGATCAGAATTTTGTTTAAACCCACGAAATCCCGTCTGCAACGACGCGTATCAAGTGAATAAACACATGGCAATAGTATAATAATAGTTGGCTAGATGTAGGAAGTGCATTGAGAACAACGGTGGCCACGTTGAACACTTGTAAACGTTATTGTTTTTGACTGTCGTTTTCCCTCCTTCCCTCCCATGTCGCTTCCTCGCGCTAACTCGCTCTGCATCGCTCCGCGCGAAACGTCGGTCGGTTGGGTTGCCTACATACAGGCGTGAAATTCCAGAAGATAAATTTGGTTCTGGCGCCCTTATTTTAGATTTCCGACCCCAAGTGTCCTATATCAAAATACTCCCCTAGGCACCCCCTATACGCTCCCAAACGGTGGCAGGTACTATAGGAATCACCCTGTATAGAAAATAAACTAAAATACAATCCTATTTGACATTTTTCTCTTTCTTTGATCGTTCGGCCGCCCTCTTCAATTACTTCCCTATTTGTATTTCCCCCTCTTTAACATTGGTGTCCCTGTATGCACGTAATGCAGACTCTAAAATAAAGATACTGTGTATATTGATATTCAAATACTTGCTGATACATACGAATAATTAGTTTATTTAAAGGCAACTTTTGAAATGCATCCTTATTCCTTTTTCCAAAATAACTGACTTCGAAAGCAAATCCGTTAGTTATTAAATCTTTCCCAGCTCTAAATACAAAATCGTAAAGATGTTTACCGCCTAATAATGATACTTCATGAACCTTAAAAGCTATACAGGGTGGTGACTTGCGTAACGCATCATAGGGATTTCAATGTAAACTTCATAACATGCGATTATTGGCTCCTCAAATTATTTTAGAGCAAAAATGTATTAAAGTTTTTTGTAGAAAATTTTTTTTTACGCCAATCAACCGTATTAGTTTTCAATTTTTTGCATACTAAACACGGAAAATTGGAAAAATAAACCCCCATCTTTTTCAATAATCTGCGATGCCATGGAATTTTCTAAAACAAAAAGATATCCAGTTAGCAATTAGAAGCACTTCGAAATGGATTTTATGATCGACTTGGTTATATTGTGTTGCACTAAATGGTGACTTATTCGAACATTTATTGTAAATTGTTATATTAGGAAACCGTTTTTAGTAATTTGGTCTTTCTTTATGTTGAATTCGCTGTTCAAAATATAATACCTTTTGATAGAATTTGATTTGTTTTATAGCAGACATTTCATGGCATGACGGATATTGGCGTAGTTTTTTTATTATAAATTCCATGGCATCACAAATTATTGAAAAAGATGGGAGTTTATTTTTCCAATTTTCCGTCTTTAGTATTCAAAAAATTGAAAACTAATACGGTTGATTGGCGTAAAAAATGTTTTTTCTACAAAAAACCTTAATACATTTTTGCTCTAAAATAATTTGGGGAGCCAATAATTGCATGTTATGAATTTTACATTGAAATCCCTATGATGCGTTACGCAAGTCCTTTGAGTCAAGATACGTATTAAATTCCTTTAAACTTTCGTGAGAATCTATTGGTAATGAAAATTTTGTGCGAATTGATTCTGCCGAGGATACACCTTCCACATCCTTACGATTAATCCTTTTTTCTAGTTTATCAACATTTTCTCTTAAAGCGGAAACGAGTAAATGTAACAGTTCATGCTTCTTTACAAGCTTCACTAAGAGACCTAATAATAGAATTATTACCTAAGTATATCAGTACAACACATTCTTTATCTTACTATGAATGTCAACAAGTTTCACTTCCTGTACATTTGTACTTTTCTGTACATAAGATTCAACGTCCGTGAAGTTGGCACCGCCCATTGTTCATATTAATATTATTTGTATGCACATCGTTTGTTTACGTTTGTTTAACTATTTTCATCGTTTGTTTACATTTCCGTATGTCTTTTTTAAAAATTCAAAATGGGCGAGCTAACTTCACGGTGGCTCGCCCAAAATCATAATTTTGTTTGTTTATCGATGCAGGTCGTTTGTTTATCGTTTGTTTACGTTTGTTTAACTATTTTCATCGTTTGTTTACATTTCCGTATGTCTTTTATAAAAATTCAAAATGGGCGAGCTAACAACACGGTGGCTCCCCCAAAATCATAATTTTGTTTGTTTATCGATGCAGGTCGTTTGTTTATTGTTTGTTTACGTTTGTTTAACTATTTTCGTCGTTTGTTTACATTTCAGTATGTCTTTTTTAAAAATTCAAAATGGGCGAGCTAACTTCACGGTGGCTCGCCCAAAATCATAATTTTGTTTGTTTATCAATGCAGGTCGTTTGTTTATCGTTTGTTTAACTATTTTCATCGTTTGTTTGCATTTCCGTATGTCTTTTTTAAAAATTCCAAATAGGCGAACTGACTTCACGGTGCGTCTGACCCAAAATCATATGTTGCAGGTCATTTCGTCTGTGGGCGGGTAAACTTTACTGTCATTATATTATTTTTCATCGCAATATGCATCTTTCTAAAAAATGTTAAATGAACAATTTTATTAACTTAACAGTGGTGGGGCTAAAATTCGCTTATGAACCACTCTACAATTGTAGCAGTAACATACATGCAGTGGTTAGGTAAACGTAAAAGGCGCTAATAAATTAGTCACTGATCTTCAAACAATTCTCTAATTTTCATATTAAAATGTATGATGGTACTTAGAACTGCCTATTGTTTTAATATTAGTTGAGACAGAGATTATATCTTGACATATTTGCTGGACGGGTTATGGTATTTTTACAATGGATCGAATCATCTATGAAACACTATAAGCCACTTGTACGTGTTCAGTTGATTGACATAATTGAAATACTTAATTGGGCAGTGTTTGAATTGTGACCAATGAAGTTATCTACAATGGAAATGCTACTATTGTCAATATTGTACCACATTCTTACATCTAATTTAATGCGTTTTTCAATATTTACTATAATTCTTTGGAGTTTCCCTCGGAAATAGTCTGCAGTACTCTCGATAAACATGCTGGGTACTTGTTTCAGTACGCAGTATCCCTATCTATATATATAAAAATGAATCGCCGAAATTTATGTACGCGCATCACTTCAGAACGACTGGACCAAATTAGATAATTCTTTTTTTGTTGTATTTCTCATTATCAGGACAAGGTTTGTATAAAAGAAAATTTTCAAAAAATTGTACGGAAAGACGTAAAAACAAGACTTTTCTCTTTCGCCGTTTAAATCGCAATATAACTAATAGATGGCGTCAACCGTTTATACGTTCACTGCCCACTGCTGCATTATTTACACAAACTATTTTTTTTCTTTCGTCGTACAAATCGCAATCTTCCATGTCTATTATCTATCTATCTATACATATATTATTACGCCACAGACTTATTATAACTAGACCGCGCGTAACGTAGATTTTACTATAAACGCCTGTTGTCAAGATAGGATAGGCAACCAACTGTTCATCGCGGGGCAGACATACATACGTTCTGTAGCTTGCTTTAGCCATGTTTATTCTAAATTTTAGTAGCAAAAAAAGATAACATATAGCTGTTAACTGTTTTAATCGAATTTATTGGTATTTTATTTGAACTAAATTGGTATATAACGGCCTTACTCTAGTCCTAATTTGATTTATATGTGTATTTTGGTGGTGAACACGTATGGGAAAATATACTCTTAAAACTAAAGATGTAGTAGTAAAATATGATTATTTAGCGGATTTTGATTCAATATATGCCTATCCAAAAACCCAAATGGGCTGTAACTGTTATTTATTTTTCTTAGACTGCTGATAACCATTTTGTTTACAACGCGGTGTGGTGTGGATTGAATGAAAAACCTGAACACATTTTCAGCAATTTGGCAAATTTTTAAAGCATCGCTTGATACGTGCAACAATCCTCCACGATTTTTTCTAGTTAAAAGCTTTGAATGACTCTCTGATGCGAATATCGCATCTGCACATATGGAACACTTAGCTATTTTTCTTATAACAAAACCTGAAATATACTTAGTACCAGTAAGTACTTAGTTACGTCTATACCTAATAGGCAAAATAGGTATTGCCGTTGTCTTGCTGGTAAAGGATGTAGAATAATAGTTCTACGTTATTTTAAGTGAATGGGAAAGTCGAAAACGCTCGGTATTGCATTATTGTTTAACACCTTCGTAGGTAGCTTTCTAAAATCGGCTTCATTCTTCGCAAATGCACTATGGTGGGAGCAAATTTTTCTCTTCGAATGGCTCTGATCCATTGGCCCTTTAAACTTTTATCCGTTGAAAATCAGCATATCATTTAAAAATTTATCGACAGAGTACATGTTGATAGGCACAAGTTAACCTAAGTTTATTGTTTTATTCTCAACAGAAATTTATCTGTTCACTAATTCGAGCTAATCACGAGAATGATTAATGAACGGAACATCTAAAATAACAGCTTATTTCATTATATTGCATAAATCATCTCGGCGATTTTTGCCCCGCGGTGCATTGTGTGTTGCATACTGTGTCGACAACACCTTAGGTACGTTAAGCGCAGTCTAGTTATAGCAAGTCTCTGTATTACGCGCATCTACGACTGCATCAAATTAGATAGTTCTTTTTTTGTTGTGCATGCGTTATCGAAACATGTAGGTAATGCTCTCTTTTCTTAAAAATGAAAGCAAACAAATGCACGCAAAGATGCCAACGTTACTATATCATTTATGAAAATAATCGTCTTCGACATATTCAATATAAATTCGTACCTACCTACCCTACATCTGCGGTTGCTTTAAAAACATTTTCCTAATCAATAAAATCCATTATTATTATTATTATTTCCGCAAATTCTATTTATAAAAAGGACAAGGTTTGCCGTGACTTTAACAATACATTCTGAGGACGACCCAACATACAATTAAGCCATAAAGGGATTACATTTACCAAATTTTTAAGAATTAAGTAATTTAAGATTTACTATATAAACTACAGTATGGTGCGGGCTTTCTCTCGCTTGGAGTAAAAGTCGGGGTCGGATAAACGCAGGGACGTCCCGAGGGGGGGGGGGCTGGATTTTTCATTATTTGGCCAACTCTTCAGAAGTAATTGACCAATTAATTGGAAAAAATCTATAAACTGTGTCCAAGATAAGGATGTCTATCATGGAGATCGAAACCATAGAAGATACGACGATGGTCAAATTAGAGAAAAGATTTCGCAATTAAACCATTATTATCGTGCTTTAGAGAAAACAAAAAAACTCCTATTACTTCCGAAGATATGACAGAAAAACCAAAACTTGCCGATTTTATGTTTATTTTTTGCTAATTGCTGGTGTTATTTGAACAGATACAACGAGAAAGACAAAAAACACTTTTTCATTGCCACTTTTTGAACTCTACAAGACAGCACCCGCGCACAACTTGCGAGCATACCTATCGGATAAATTCCTGGAAAATATTAGATTCGTATGCATGCACGATTAAGACGTTGTGTCCGGGTGCGCCATCCTGTTGAAACCAACAATTTCCAACTTTTGTTTTTATTTGTGTGACGTACATAGTTGGATTCGTAATAAAACGTAATAAAAAGTGCTACTAAATACAGTGTCTACTTTTTCCACGGGTCATATAAAAAAGTATAGTTTGTGTAATTTCTCCGAAACAAAACGTTGTATTAAGGATCTTCCAACAGTGCTCAAAAAGGGGCAATGAGAAAGTATCGGGCGATCAAAAATGAGTGACTGTCGAGTCGCCTTTGGAAGTACAAGTTAAGTACGATTTCCCTTGTAAACAAAATTTCCAAAGGTGACTCGACGGTCACTCATTTTTGATCGCTTTGTATTTTTTGGGGAGATGAAAACGGTAGTTCTAGGTTCTAATGTAAACCCGAGTGTCTTCAAATTATCGTCCAAAAAGTTGATAATCGAGTCGAATACTCCACAGAATTCCTTTCGCTTTGAGGTTTCGCCTAGAACCGGCAGGATTATATTGTGCCAGTAGATAGGTCAAATTACCGCAACTTACAACGCCACCAGAACCACTGAATTCATCACTTTACACACGCACATCCATCCCAACATGTAACCACGAATACGAAAATTATAAACACCCGTGCGAAGCCGGGTCGGGCAGCTAGTACGTTATAAAATGGCCTGTTTCTGGACTTATCTTCCGACTTACAATAGTTCACTTTTGGTACTTTCGGGCACTTTTTGAAGCGGCCGCTGGGTGCTCGATACTCGAGCGTTTACTTAAAGTGCTCGGTGCTCGTGCTCATGAGCATTTTCCTTCGCTCGTGAGCGCTTTTAACCGCCCTCAAGCTCTGAAGGATTAAGCGCCGCTCGCGAGCGTTTTTTCCGTTTCCGAGCGCTTTTTCCACTCTTAAGCGTTTTTTTTCCGCTCACGAGCACTTTTCCCAAGCGCTCGCGATAAACCACTCGAGCACTTTTAGGAGTGCTCGGAACTCGCAAGCGGTTTCGCTTTGCAAAACAGCTTAATGCTTGCGAGCATTTTTGAGACAATTAGAACCGAGATTAGAACGCTCGTCGCTCGAGCGGTTTTTTAGAACACTCGATCCAGCTCTGTCTCAACTAATATTAAAACGGTAGGCAGTTCTAAGTACCATCGTACATTTTAATATGAAAATTAGAGAATTGTTTGAAGAACAGTGACTAATTTATTAGAGCCTTTTACGTTTACCTAATCACTGCATGTATGTTACTGCTACAATTTATTGTAGAGTGGTTCATAAGCGAATTTTAACCGTACCACCGTAAAGTTAATTGTTCATTTAACATTTTTTAAAAAGATGCGTATCGCGATGAAAAATAATATAATGACAATAAAGTTTACACGCCCACAGACGATAAATAAACGAATTGCAAACTTAGCAACATTATGATTTTGGGCGAGCCACCGTGAAGTTAGCTCGCCCATTTTGAATTTTTAAAAAAGACATATGGAAATGTAAACAAACGATGAAAATAGTTAAACAAACGTAAACAAACGATAAACAAACGATGTGCATACAAATAATATTAATATGAACAATGGGCGGTGCCAACTTCACGGACGTTAAGATTCAAGTTAAATTCATATACACACCTGAAGGCCCAACTACTTACGTCGACATGATTGAGGAGCACGCCGTATTGAGAAGTGCGAAGCTTACGCGGACATGTCTCCAAAGGACGTTGAAGTATTATGGGAGCAATTAGCTGCAAAATTAAATGCCGTCGGTGATGGCCCTCAACGTGACATTGATGGGTGGAAAAAGGTATGTTACTATAAATGAGGAGCGTTCATTCAAAAAGGGACATATCCATTTTTAAGTTGAAGTGAGATTGGTATCGATTGCATATGATTTCGAGGACCTCTACACGATAGCGTTAAGAAAACCGGTCAAAACCAGACAAATGCCAGTGAAATTCCCATCTAAAGTTGCGTAGTTCAGTCAAAGTGAGACATATCCAAACTTAAACAAGATAGGACGAGGTCGAGCAAAACGAGACATATCCTTTGTTAACTCTTACATACCCACAATGCTTTACAACAAAATAGGACATATCCAATTATCAATCATAACGTTGCAAACTTTCTGTTTTGCCGACATTACATTCTGTTGTGAATTTATGACGTGTTATCGCAAGTCCAGTGTATGGTGTGCAATATGAATACTACAGTTGGAGACATTAATGATGGGAGTAGACGTAAAAAATCCAAAATATCAAACAGAGATGTAGAGAAACGCCAAAGGTTAGTATTAAAAACACATCTTTGAGGTTATGCTTATGTTGCACGTTTATAGTACGACTCTACAGATCATTTTTATCCTTATTATTAATTACCTATATTGTTATCGTTCTAGGTACTCGGACGATGATCCAAATTTGAAACGTTTTAAAATGCCTTGCGAACATAATACGCAATCTTATCAATGCAAGTCAATAAGAATGGCGGACGTTAAACGGGCCAGAACGATATTTTACCAAGAACCCAACAAAAATATTCAAGATAAAAAATTGTGTCATTTTATGTCAGTGTGTGATCCAAAAAGACGAAGACTGCTTTCTATATCTAATAAAACTGAAGATGAGAACTGCGATAACCAATCAGATATCTGTACCATTAACCTGGAAATGGAAAAATATTATAGTGTTTATTACGATAGGACTTGGTATATAGATCGCATAATACAAAAGAAAGAGACCAGTATGTACCATCAAATTTTTGAAGGAAGAATTAGACAAATTCATGTGGCCTAGTGAAGATGACATAAAAATTGTTAATAGTGAATACATTTTTTATGGGCCTATTGCTTTGAAAGGCATCGGGCCATTTTCCATAAAACGGCACGATTTGATCTTAATAAAAAAAAATATAAAGAGCTGAAAAAGAAAATGCAGGGGAAATGATTTATTTGGTATTAAATTTTTTTTTATGAATTGTTATTTTGTTTAGTATCATTTAAAAAACATATTGTATAGTGTTTTTTGAATAAACGCATTTGTGAAACCAGCAATTGTTTTTTATCTTTTTGTTTTATTTTAATATTACAAACGACTACAAAATGTATCTGATTAAAATGAATTTTGAATAATTTAAATTGCATCTATAATTAGTCATATCACATCTGGGAATACATGCCAATACCTGGGAGTACTTATCAATATCTGACAATACTTGGCAATATTCGAGAATATTTGTCAATATCTGAAAATCCGGTCAATACTTGGGAATACATGTCAATTCTCCGGAATACACGGTTTTGTCAATACATGTACAAAATGTTTGCTAGTGGTTGACCCCTCGGATATGGTGCAAGGTGGTACTCTATACAGAGTACTAAGAGTACCAAAACAAGTTCCCGTGGCAAGATAATGAAGCGTTATATGTAATTTCAGTTTTGCAGGCAGAGCTGCTCGTAAAAAGGTGTCTGTCTTCTGTATAAGAGGAGATACCTTTTGCAAAGGAAACAGAAATTGTACTTCACTCATTCTTAAATGATTTCTGTAGGCCTCAGGATCTTCTCCAGCGAGTTCAACTAACAGTTGCGTAGATGCTCCAAAATCTTGTCGCCTCATAATCCATGGCCTAACCCACCAACGACGGCGGCGGCGTTTTTTCTTAGTTTCTAATAAATTTTGTATCTTGCGACATTCTTCAAGCAGGGCTGTAGTTATTATTTCAACTCCAATACTCACTAATGAAAAAAAAATGAAACACTTGAAAGGTGTAAATTGTTTCGCTTTCACTATTCACTAGCACTTTCATCCGCAGTGTACATCAAAAGTGCAAAATGTAAATTCGCTTTTAAAGGCGCGTTTTCACGGTTCACTTTGGATGATCATCCCGGATGAATCATCCAAAGTGATCGCGACGATGAAAGTAAAGGCCCAATTACATTTGTCACTTTTGATGATCATCTTGGAGGAATCATCCAAAGTGACAAGTATAAATTGCCTTTCATTGTGATTTCATCCAAAGTGTACACTAAAGATGAAGGATGAAAGATATCGACCCCCGACCAACTTTTGATGAAAGAGTCGTTCATCGAGAGTGAATGCCCAGTGACAAATGTAAACTGCCGACGCACGTTCACTTCACAAACACTAGTTGATTGTTTTGGGTTTTGGTATTCGCGTAGTTTTAAGTAGGTAGTTTTATTTGATTTAAATTATTGTAGGAGTTTTGTGCATACCTATTGTCGTGGCAATGTCATTCAGGTGGCAAGATAAACACATGGAACTATTTCTAGAAAGTTATCAGCGGTATGAGTGCTTGTGGAATAATAAATGCAGTGATTACAGCAAATCAAACGTACGGGAAAAAGCGTACTTATCAATGCTGGCCGATTTAAATTTGCCTGGATTAACTGTACCCGACATCAAGGCAAAAATAAAAACTATTAGAACACGTTGTGGGGCAGAACTTTGCAAGATAAAAAATTCAGAAAGAAGTGGAGCTAGTGCTGATGACGTTTATGAGCCCAGACTATTCTGGTTTAAACTTGCAGACGTGTTTCTCCGCAGCATATGCACTCCAAAAGCAAGTTCATCAAACTTGAAGGTAAGTACTCTCAAATACATACATATACTTACGTAATTATTTCTTTTTCACAAAATGATGTATGATTAATTTTTGCTAATAATAATTCACAAACCAAATGAAATATCAATTTCAAAGCCAAAAACAAGATATTTATTTATTTTTTTTAAATTTGTTGATTACTAAATCATTTTCAATTGCCATGGTACAATGTCTGTTGTAACAAAACGTTCAGCATAATAATTTCGTACGTCTCTTGCTGCCCTGCAGTAGTTATTTAATGCACCGTGGGATATTTCCTCAAGACCACTATGTGGATGTTGGGTAGCGGTACCTGGTTGAACCCTTCCTTCTTCCCAGTTTTCAACATCCAGCATATCTCTCGGGATGTATGGGAGTTGAAGTCTTTCGCAACCAGTTGTGAAGAGCGCATGTAGTCTTCACCACTTGTTCCGTTGTTTGTATGGATAGTGGAATAGGTTTCTCAAAGATTCTAAATTTCGACACAAGTATGCCGAATGTGTTTTCCACAACGCGACGAGCTCTTGAAAGTCTGTAATTGAATATTTTTTGTTTTTCCGTTAGCGGACCACATCTGGAATATGGTTTTAAAATATTGGTTCTCAATGGGAAGGCATCGTCAGCGACGAAAATTCCTTGTTCCGGTATATTCAGTGAATTATTTTGCAAGGCCTCATTAAAAGTTGATTTCGCAAATACTGCAGCGTCATTTACTCTTCCATTGGTTCCCACATCGATGTATATGAAATTATAATTGGCATCAACAATTGCGAATAGTATCGTACTGAAGTCTTTCTTGTAATTAAAATACTGTGAACCAGTGTTTGGAGGACACCTGATGGTAACGTGCTTACCGTCCATAGCCCCACACACATTTGGGAAATTCCACAAAGTTTCGTAGTCTCGCATCACATTTTCCCAGCTTTCAACTGTGTTAGGGACCTGTATCAAGCAATAATTATTAGACAGTGTACATTATTCTATTTTTAGAGCTTTGTATCTGTATCAACTTTCAATTGCTTTCGGGAATGACTGATTTCATGTAATTTCATGTACTTTGTTTCAGGAGTTAGAATCGACGAGAAAGGGCATTTCTGGAAAAGCAACCGATGATAGCCAACATTTGGAAGAACGTGAACAGCAAACTGAGCAAACGGCACACATTCAGGACACTGAACAGCAAACTGAGCAAACAGCACACATTCAGGACACTGAGGCAACATCTCCAAATACGATTGCAACGTCTTCGGCGGTAATTAAGAATACTCCAAAAAACACAAAGGGGCGTAAACGTTCCCTCAATACTACTATTTCGGGGGTTCAGGACGCAATAAAACAATTGAAAACACTATCGGAAGAAAATAAGGAGGATCTGAACGAATTCGACGTGTTTTGTGAGAGCCTTGCTATACAGTTGAAAAAAATGCCTTTAAATAGGGCTCTTATCTGTCAAGAACATCTACAGAAAGTGATGACGCAAGAACGACCCTTCCAACTCACATCAAACCCTCAGTCTCACTCATCCATGTCACCTGCTGATTATCAACAGTCCATACCAACTTCAGGCCGGTACTCTGCGATGTCATCAGGGCAAAGCAGCACACATTCACGGCAGTCACAAAACCATTACTACCAATCTACCGAAAAAGATGACGATTATGAAAGCACTCAATATACCAGTGATGTTTTGTCCGATGCCCTTTCTTCAGCGGGATTAATAGTTGGTGATGAATTAATGCCTTTATAATAAATTACGTTATTTTATAGAAATAAAAAATATTTTCAAAATAACTTAACTATTTGAAACTTTTTATTCTGTTAACCTATGAATTAATTAAACTACCAGATGTTAAATTTCTACTTACCATTATAAAATCTGCCAAAGCGTTGTATATAGCCTTGCATACCTCAGGCAAAAACCGTGAAAATGTGCTTCTTGGAATTCTGTACAGTGCACTTAAGGTACCTATATTATCTCCAGTCGCTAGATATCGTAGTGTCATTTGTAGTTTTATTTTAGGGCTTAAAGCTTCTCGGAACCAAGTATCTTTTTTGCTTATAAACGGAGTTACTTTGTCTAGAAGATATGCGAATTGCTCCTCGGTCATTCTTAAGTGATTTCTATACACCTCAGGATTTTCCTCTGCCCATTCTCTTAACAGGGTTGACGAAGCTCCCAGCTTTGTTCTCCTTGAAACCCATGGCTTCACCCACCAACGTCTTTGAGCACGTTTACGTATCGATAACATTGCGTTAACTTCATGTAGCAGTCCATGTGAAATTTGTAACAGTCCATTTTAGGAAGTTAATTCATTTTAATAAAAACATCAAATAATGTAAAGTATTACAAATAAATGCAATATCAGTACAATTCTTGTTGGCCTTGTCTGAGCGATATGCGTGTTTTCTTAGGAAATTTTGGACATTATTCCGATTGATTTTCGCGTGCGAACTTGTACCACTGCAGTAGAGTGTTGCTAAAAATATAGATTATTAGTTTTTTTAATCGTATCCGTAAAAGGGATTAAATAGCACCTTTACGTTTTTTGGATTGCTGTTTTGAAGCAAATTTATTCCATTGCCCATTTTGGGGATTATTCAGTTGTACGACATCCGTTTCTTTGCGCTGCTAAAAGAAAAGCTTAAGATCATTAATTGGATATTGTAGAGAAGAAAACGATTTACTTACCATCCAAATTACGTGTGAAACCCTCTGAATTGAGGTAAGCGAAATTGCCAATTTAATAATATAATTTTATTTTAACCATAACTTTATAGGGTTTTTTTTGTATACGTATACAAAAGTACCGCCAACTGTACGAGACCAGTATCGTCACCATTACGTTTAATTTCTTCCGATTCTTCAGAGTCATCCGATTGTTCCAGTTCTCCGTCTTCTTCGCACCAGACCCGCATTCTTCGTGCCAAGAGCTAAGATTTATGTTTTGTGTTTGTCTAAGATAACCTTTCCCATGTTTTGATTTACGTCAATTTAAAACCCGAACTTAACAACTGCCTTTCGGCGCAATTATACTAATAAATTGTAAAACCAATCATATGGCCAGATGTGCGGGGTATTATGCAACTTGCTTGTTTAAGTACCGAATACTGAATCCGATATTTAATTTTCCTTTTATGTGAAAGCAAGTAGATAATTAAAAAGCTTTTGTTTGCAATTTTTCTTCCTTTATTTTGCTAGTGACGGAAACTTTTATCTTGCTCTATAAATAACTTTCTTTTATTAATGCCAAATGAGAACCTAATGAAATTATCCCACCTCCTGAGATTTTTATCGTGGCATTAATTGGCGCCCAACCTACATCTATTTAATATTTTTTTTCCTGGAGGAAGTTAAACGTATTATTACATTTTGTGTATTAGAGATAGTTTTTTATTACGTATACTGTCATGGATGTAAATCGTTTATTGAGCGACGAACTTACACACGAATTACTTATACGCGGTTGTGCATTAGGGACCACCGTTAGAGAAAAGCGTTCTCTATTGCGAGAAGCTTTATCGCAGGAACGTATGGGCGTACAACCGGAACATACTATTATTGATTGTAATCAGGAACTGAACATTTGTTCATCAAAATTAGATGAATTAAATGGTCACATTCAGGAATTTGATAATGCAAATAAGAATAACGAATACGCACGTATCAAAACTCGATTGTTACATATACAAGGTCGACTTTCTCGTATCGTAAATTTTGATACCAAAGTTTCACAACTAAAAAAATCTAATCTGCAACTTCTATGTGACGGTTTGATAGAAGCCCTTGAAGACGCGTTTACCATTGCAAGGTTCAGTGGGGAAGCTACTGATAATCAGACTGGTCATAAGAGTATCGCAAACCAAAACTTATCTATTTTAGATACCCCAAATCCTACTTCTTTTCATGATACGTTAGATAATCAGAATATGAATACACGTAAGGTTACCGTAAAAAGTCCTTCGAATATAAACGACTTGATGGAATTGGAAGTTGAACAATTAGTCGATGCAGAGATCAACACGAATGTAACTGTTGCACACGCCACTCCAGTAAAAAGTCAGCAACGTTATCCTCAAGAAAATTTAATTAGTATATCTAAACAGCTTGCAGATTTAACGCTTGGTCAGTCGTCAACCCCTAATCATGCTATGAATAAGTCCACTAACGATTTAATTAAAACAGAACTATATCACCCTGCTTTTGATCGTTCATTAATTCAACCGATACCACCAATCACGTCTACTTCACATAGTGGCCCATGCCAGTTACCAGGCATTCCAGCAACCCCAAGTAAATACCTCCCCTTGTATAAATGGGACGTTTCCTTTGATGGAACGACAAGTGTAACTAGTTTTATAGAACGGGTGGAAGAATTGCGATTAGCGCGAGGGGTCTCTAAAGACGCTATTTTTCAATCCGCCGTTGAATTTTTCAAGGGAGACGCGTTACTGTGGTATAGACCAAGAAGGTGTAATTTTAGAGATTGGAATGATCTGATATTACAATTAAGGGACGCATTTCTACCTATTGATTATGAATTTTCGTTATTAGAAGACATTCGGAAGCGGACTCAAGGTCCAGATGAAAAATTAATTCGATACATTTCCCTCATGGAAAACTGTTTTCGAAAATTGTCCAATCCCCCACCCGAACATGAACGTGTTTGGATTATTCGACGTAATTTATTACCAAACATTCAAAACGCGTTGGCCCTAAAACAAATCAGTACGCTAGATGAGTTACTTCAATGTGGACGACTTATTGAAGAAAGCAACTGGCGAGCCCAACGTTACTGTCCACCCCCTACGAGTTCAACCCTAATTTCTGAACCTGAACTAGCGTATCATCCATTGTGTAAACCGACCCCTACTAGTACATATGCTATTCAAAAGGATGCTTTACAAAAGCCTAGTTCAAATAAAACGTCAGCCAAGTGCTGGAACTGTGACACTGTCGGCCATTTTAGAAAATCTTGTCTTCAAGCTCCTCGAATCGTATGCTTTCGTTGTGGAAAAGTAGGATTTACTACAAAAAACTGTAGTTCCTGTTCTGGAAACGAAGATTTGGGTCACTAGGTAGCCGAGTAGTTGCCCAAACACCACCATCGGCTGAACTCGCTTTTAAAAATAAAATTTTGCTAGATTATATTTTATCTCACGCAGAAGGCGATCATAGACCGCATCTACAAGTTTCAGTGCTGGGGCAACCAATGATGGGTTTACTCGATTCCGGCAGTAATTCTACGCTGGTAGGACAATCGGGTTATGAATTTCTTCTCGGTATAGGGTTGTCTTTAGACACTTCTAAAACAAATGAATGTGTCTTCGCAAATGGAGAAAAAGGTTACTCCATAGGAATCATTCGCGCCCCTGTTTGTTTAATGAACAAGGTGAAAATTATAAACATATTGGTAGTTCCAACCCTTTCGAATGCATTAATTTTAGGCATGGATTTTTGGTTAATTATGGATATTATACCAGATTTAAAAAGAAACGTTTGGTATTTTGGTAATGTTTCTGAGCCAAGGGTTTGCGGGTTACAAACCAATGATACCTTAACTTCGGAGCAGCAATTGCGTCTAAAAAAATTACTAGACGTTAAATTTGAGATTATAGGAAAGGGATTAGGTTATACGTCAGATGTGGAACACGAAATTATACTAGAACCAAACACGGTTCCAATAAAACAACGTTACTACCCCGTATCCCCATTCAAACAGAAAATTTTAGATAGCGAATTGGATAAAATGCTGGAACTGGGAGTGGTAGAACCATCTAAAAGCGCATGGTCGTCACCAGTACTGTTAGTACCTAAATCAGGTAGCAATGACTGTCGTTTTTGCGTTGATTTTAGACTTCTTAATAAAGTTACCAAAAAGGATGCGTATCCCCTCCCACTTGTAAACTCAATTCTAGATCGCTTACGCGGAGCCAAATACTTAAGTTCACTTGATATAAAATCAGCGTATTGGCAAATTCCCGTAAAGGAATCAAGTAGAGAGTACACTGCTTTTAATTATCTACTTGCTTTCACATAAAAGGAAAATTAAATATCGGATTCAGTATTCGGTACTTAAACAGGGCAGTTGTTAAGTTGTTAAGTTCGGGTTTTAAATTGACGTAAATCAAAACATGGGAAAGGTTATCTTAGACAAACACAAAACATAAATCTTAGCTCTTGGCACGAAGAATGCGGGTCTGGTGTGAAGAAGACGGAGAACTGGAACAATCGGATGACTCTGAAGAATCGGAAGAAATTAAACGTAATGGGGACGATACTGGTCTCGTACAGTTGGCGGTACTTTTGTATACGTATACAAAAAAAACCCTATAAAGTTATGGTTAAAATAAAATTATATTATTAAATTGGCAATTTCGCTTACCTCAATTCAGAGGGTTTCACACGTACCTAATTTGGATGGTAAGTAAATCGTTTTCTTTTCTACAATATCCAATTAATGATCTTAAGCTTTTCTTTTAGCAGCGCAAAGAAACGGATGTCGTACAACTGAATAATCCCCAAAATGGGCAATGGAATAAATTTGCTTCAAAACAGCAATCCAAAAAAACGTAAAGGTGCTATTTAATCCCTTTTACGGATACGATTAAAAAAAACTAATAATCTAAATTTTTAGCAACACTCTACTGCAGTGGTACAAGTTCGCACGCGAAAATCAATCGGAATAATGTCCAAAATTTCCCAAGAAAACACGCATATCGCTCAGACAAGGCCAACAAGAATTGTACTGATATTGCATTTATTTGTAATACTTTACATTATTTGATGTTTTTATTAAAATGAATTAACTTCCTAAAATGGACTGTTACATTCTTCCCCCTCTTCGAAACAGTGAACTTCACTGTTATTACGTATCCAAATCTGTACCTGCCTGAAAAGGTTTCATATCTTGAACATGCCAACAGCCTTTATTCTTTCCCCCAGGGTCTACTAATTCATAAGTGCAGTAACCTATTTTCTTCGATATTGTAAAGGGTCCTACAAATTTAGGGCTTAGTTTAGCGTTCAAGTAATTTGCTGCATCTGACTGAATTTTGTTTCTTCTCCAAACTTGGTCTCCTACGTTAAAATGTACAGGTCTACGACGAAGGTTATACGTGTTTTATCTTGGCATTTCGAAATTTTTTGTGTAACATTCTGATATAATTTTTGAAAACCCTCAATTCGTTGGCTAACCGAATAGTCGTAAGGTTTTATATCCGTTTGAACAGTGGAAGAGAAATGTTGTCCATTTAAAATACACTCACGGCCGAAATTTATATAGTACGGTGAGTAACCTGTGACTTCACTCGGAGCTGTTCGGATTGCACAAGCAATAGATGCAAGGTTTTCGTCCCATTTCCTATGGTTCTCTTCGACGTAACATGAAATCATTGTTTTTACAATTTTATTGACTCTTTCGCAAGGATCCCCCCGAGGATAGTAAAGCGGTGTGTAAGATATTTTACAACGATATCGATCGCACAGGGATTGAAATTGTTTACTACGCATTTGTGCGCCATTATCGCAGATAAGAATTTGAGGTACCCCAAAAAGAAGAAAAATGTGCTCTTCAACAATCCGACAAAGAGAATTAGCGATAGCAGAACGTAATGGAAAATGCAGAACAAATTTACTATAATAGTCGCTTATTACCAGAATCTGGGTATTGCCACGACTTGATCTAGGTAAAGGACCGATAAAATCCAAGCTAATAAGTTGCCATGGGAACGAAACGTTAGGACGGACTCCCATATGTCCAGCGGGGGCCATTTGTTGAGGTTTATGCGCCGCACACACTTGACAATTATTTACATATTTAACCACATCGGTTTTCATTTTTGGCCATGTGTATCGATTGCGTAATTTTTTATATACCTTGTATATACCGACATGACCGGAGCTGGGGTGATCATGGTATTCGTGTAGTAATAATCGACGTTGGTGTTTGGGAACTAGTATTTTCCAGTTATCAGACTCTGACGATAGCTCAGGAATTTGACAGCGGACGTATTTGTATATATTACCATTTTCTATTTTCCATTGAGGATATTTCTTCGGAGATGATATAATTTTCGATTTTAAATTCGCATACCATTTATCTTCACCGTCTGTATTTGAATCAATTACATCTACAGAAACGGGAACAGATCTAGACAAGAAATCTGGCACGACGTTTTCTTTGCCTTTTCGGTGGGTTATTGAAAAATCGTAGGGTTGCAATCTTAAAGCCCAACGTGCCAAACGACCAGTTGGATCCTTGAGATTATTCAGCCATATAAGGGAGGCGTGGTCGGTAATCACGGTGAACTTAGTCCCTTCAAGGTATTGACGCAGTTTTTCAATTGCCCAAATTACGGCCAAGCATTGGCGTTCTGTCGTTGAAAAGTTTTGCTCTTGCTTGGTGAGAGAACGCGATAAAAAACAAATTACTTTCTCTCCTTCTTCGAAATTTTGTGTTAACACAGCACCGACGCCAAATGCAGACGCATCAGTTTGGAGAACGAATGGACGGTTAAAGTCCGGGCACGACAAAATTGGTGCTGTTGCTAAACATTGTTTGATTGCCTCAAAAGCTGTATCGCAATCCTTATTCCAGTTAAATGGTACATTTTTCTTAAGTAAAGAAGTTATTGGAGCTATTACAGTTGAATAATTTTCAATGAAACGACGATACCAGCCGCATATGCCTAGGAAACGCCTTACCTCCATTACATTTTTGGGGGGCAATAGGTTAAGAATGCATTCAACCTTTTCAACGTCAACACGAAGGCCCTGGGAATCGACCATGTAACCCAAATATTTTAAAGAGGGTCGACAAAACTTACATTTCTCTTCGCTTAAAGTTAATCCAGCTTTATAAACGGATTGCCTCTTTTTGCGCTACTAGTGTTTTTGGATTACTTTTCTTTTGGATTAATGCACCAGAACTATTTCCCGTCAGATTCTCCGACGCCGTATCTGTCATGTCCATCACAGACCACATTTCTGCCACTCTTAATGACTGTACTTGTCCTGTCGAAACCGTCACACCTGTCATGGAATTTGACTGTTCTGGGGTTAAAATGGATCTGCCTACATTATCTGGTATTATTGACAAGAAAATCATAGACAAGTTGGGTGACAAAGAAATAGACACTCGAAATATTCCACTTCTTAATGGAAAGAGTAAAAATTTTTCTCATATTGACACCACAACCCATCAAGATAAACCGGCAGGTGACGTTAATAAAAATCAAGACTATACCTTAAAAACCACTTCACCACCATCTGTTACTAGTGACTATTCGTCTGATTCCAACCTTACTGACATTATTAATGAACTAGACGACTTTGAGTCGCTTAAAAAAAAAGAAGATTTTCTAGATCCAGTTACTAAAAAGGATCAATGTACTATTGACATTCCCGAACCTGAGATTAAACAATTTTACAGACTTGAGGAATGGGCTGATACCGGTCTGAAAACTATAAGTAATGCTACCGGCGTCCGTACGTATCCTCCTCAGAAACTCCATTTCATCCCCGAGCAGAGTCAACCTTATCATGCTCACGCTAAACCCGATCGACGTATCCATGATGTTACACAGCTTGCTCTCATCAGCGATCGTTGTATTGATCCTACCGCAAGATTACGTATACAGGAAATTAAAGGTGACGGTAACTGCCAGTATCGAGCACTTATCGCTGCATCTGGATTCGCTGGTGATTTGCGTGAATTCAAAGGAATGCTTTATACATCTAAATATGTTGAAAATGTTAATGATCCGGCTTTTGTTCGGTATATACTTGGTTCACTTAATGAGTTCGGAGATGGTGAAACCCTATACGTTTTCGCGAAGCAATTTGGTTTTTGTGTGTGTGTCCACGCTGTCGATGCGTTTCATATTATTAATCCCGATGCTATGGATAGAACTATTCATTTGCATCTTGACCAACTGCATTATCAGGCTTTAGTACCTGACCTGTCAAGTGGTTCGTCGGATTTCTGGACAGGAGCAAGACCACAACTAGGTAGTTCAAAATAACTCGTAGTAGAGGAAGATCCGGAAACAACCGAATAAGCTTTGCGACATATGCGATTGAACATAGACTCATCCGAACCACCTGCCAATTAATGATCTTAAGCTTTTCTTTTAGCAGCGCAAAGAAACGGATGTCGTACAACTGAATAATCCCCAAAATGGGCAATGGAATAAATTTGCTTCAAAACAGCAATCCAAAAAAAACGTAAAGGTGCTATTTAATCCCTTTTACGGATACGATTAAAAAAAACTAATAATCTATATTTTTAGCAACACTCTACTGCAGTGGTACAAGTTCGCACGCGAAAATCAATCGGAATAATGTCCAAAATTTCCCAAGAAAACACGCATATCGCTCAGACAAGGCCAACAAGAATTGTACTGATATTGCATTTATTTGTAATACTTTACATTATTTGATGTTTTTATTAAAATGAATTAACTTCCTAAAATGGACTGTTACAAATTAACGCAATGCCTCTGCGTAATTTTTTTTGATTCCTTCTTGAACGAGCACGAGACATCGCCCCTACACTAGCCTTTCACTTTTCACTGACACTGTGAAACCAGCAAACTGGATGAAAATATGTAAACGAGGATGATCATCCTGGATGATTTCACTCTGAGTGATTCACTTTGGATGTACATCAAAAGTGATATAATGTAAATCGCACTTTATTATCGTTTACATGGATCACCAAGACTGAATTAGTCCGTTCATTTACAAATGGCGCCGACAACTTGTACGTGCTGGAATTGGCATAATAAGAGAATATCTTTTAAATGAACTTAGACATGTAGGTACTTAAAAAACAGAAGATTAGAAAAAAAACGACATTGGTGGGTAAGGCCGTGGATAAATCGACGCTACAAAATGGGGGCGTCAACGTGTTTGTTAAAGGATTGGTCTATCTACAGAAGATCAAGCCATATTAAGAAACCATCTAAGAATGTCTGAAGTGCAATTTGAAGAGCTACTTGCCAAAGTCACACCGTTAATTCAAAAGCAAAGCACAACCATGAGAGAATCTCTTCATGCGAGATTGAAATTGCAAATTGTACTAAGATATCTTGCAGGAGGAGATTGCTTTTCAACACTCGAAGCTTTGTATCGTGTACCTAAATGCTCTATTTCCCATTTTCTGCCAGAAGTATTAGCTGCTATTTACAAAGTACTTGAATGTTGTATTTAGATTCTATCTTACCATTGCAACAATAAAACGTATTAAAACTTCATCCAAAAGGCATTTTATTCAAAAACTAAAATCAAACATAAATTCATTGGTAATCGTGAATAGTAGAGAATGCTTGCGATAATATATCATAAACTGACGTCTCACTATTAGTCGAGTATACTGTATACGGTGATGGGAGTAGATTCCTTTGAGCGAGTCTGTAAGCTGAAGAGATACATGCGCTCTTCACTGAAAAAAAAAAGAAATGCTGTCGCAACTAACAGTTACTCCAACAAATTTTTTTAGTAGCTATAGCCTCAACAAAAATATTTGCTGTAAGAAATCAACATAACTTGTTGGAAGTAAATTTGGTCCAATAGGTAAAACAATTATTTGTGACAAATTATACAAGTTAGTTAAGAAAGCATACCATTTTTGTTTGAGGAACTAAATAAGCTTGCAAAAAATTTGTCCCTGTAACAAGTAATGCTTAGTCGCAGCAGCATAGCGGTATTGTTATATAAACTAACGAGTATTTGCTGGACCTCCTCATTTGTCCTTTTTTATCTTTGTTGTAGTAGCATACCATTTATGCTGGAGAAACTAATAAATTGTCTCAAATGATTAGTTGAATTAACTATGAATCCTAGTTGGCACAACAAATTTTCAGATCTGTCTGCATCGTCCGCGCGTTTTGGTGATGTCAATTAAAACAAATCACTTTTTTTTAAATACACTATTATTAAATCACTTACTGTTTACCTAACTACATAAGAAAAACTTTTTTATCATTAACATCCCCAAAAACAAAATACTTAAACACTTAAATTAAAACTTACCTACAGTACATATAGACAGCTTTTACATATACAGCGTGTTTCGAAATTCGCGCACACGGACTGTGGGATAGTGTTATAGAACGAAAACTGAATAAAAAGTTCCTCGACCAGTTTCTGATCAGACCGGCACTTTTCGAGTTGTCGTTCGAAAAATCTAAAAATGAAAATGCCGGAAAACAAAAGATAGTTCAAAACAATTTATGGATTAAAGTTACACTTACCTTCAAACACCAAAACTAGTTCGGGGAATGCCCATTGTTCCAATATATCACCTACACTTTGTTCAGCCATTGAAAAAATATTAAAACACTAAAAGTTCGTAATGTAAATAACCGAAATTCAGTAGGTACAAGATTGACGACTTACCGTGAAAAAATGAGCTAGTAAATAT
The DNA here is from genome assembly GCF_008802855.1 of Photinus pyralis. Taxonomy (NCBI): domain Eukaryota; kingdom Metazoa; phylum Arthropoda; class Insecta; order Coleoptera; family Lampyridae; genus Photinus; species Photinus pyralis. The sequence continues at coordinate 19,431,575 of NW_022170403.1, forward strand.
GACACTGGACAGGGTCACAGAGTACTTTGTAATGATGTCATCTCACATCTGGTTGGCACTCTGGGACATGCAAGACAAGGTGAGATACGCACATCCTGTCTTAACTACTTGGGAATTGCATGATTGCAGTATTATAAATAAAATTTTATATTATTTTCGTCCTTCAAGTTAAGGAATTTAGTAGGTCCCTGAAGTTGGAGGTACAATGCAAAAATAATTAAACGGCGCATTACTTATAATATTGTGCTCATTTTGTGTTAAATTTTGCCGTATAACAAAAATTTTGTGCCCACGTGATAACGGAGATCTCCAAAATTTTAGTTTGGTACCTCCTATTTCACGCTGGAGGTACACCCTCACTCAAATCAAAATAAGTTAAGTGCATAATTTTGTGCTCATTTTGTGCTAAATTTTGCCGTATTACACAAATTTTGTGCCCACGTGATAACGGAGATATGTAAAATGTTAGATTGGTACCTCCCACTTCACGCTGGAGGTACCTACACCTTCACTCAAATCAAAATAAGTTAAATGCCTAATTTTGTGCTCATTTTGTGCTAAATTTTGCCGTAATACACAAATTTTGTGCCCTCGTGATAAGGGAGATATTCTAAATGTTAGGTTGGTACCTCCCACTTCACGCTAGAGGTACACTTTTACACAAATGGATATAAGTTAAGTGCATAATTTTGTGCTAAATTTTGCCGTATTACACAAATTTTGTGCTCATGTAATAAGGGAGATATTTAAAACGTTAGGTTCGTTTCTCCTACTTTACGCTGGAGGTACACCTTTGCTCAAATGGATATGTTAAGTGCATAACTTTGTGCTCATTTTGCAGCAATTTTTGCCGTATTGCAGATTTTTTCTACTCAGACAACAATGAAAATATGAAAAATTATACTTCGTACTTGAAGGCCATTTTATATCGCTTAACACTTTCAATTTTAATGATCTTTATTTGCTGCATCTACTATTGGATGCTATATATTTCATTAAGTGCATAATCTTCCATAAAAGCAATTATACTTCGGGTTTTCATAAAAATCATGGCGTATTTGAAGTACCAGTAAAAATAAAGAACTTATAGTCAAGGTTAGTTTTCAAAAATAGTGACAAAAGAAGTCGCATATTTTTGTCAAATTTATACTTTGTTATTGCATTAATTGTGTATATTAGTTTTATTGCAATCGTCATAAATCAAACAGCCATACAAACTTATCTAAAGGCGCGTATACATCTGAGCATTGGGTCGAATGAGCAAGGCGAGCGCGAATGAGCATTTGGAAAGGGGGCTGAGTACACATCTGAATGGGACACGCGAGCGAGACACATGAGCTTCGCTCAATGAATGCTCGTAGTGCGCGTTTCAATATGGCGGATGAAAGTCTGACAGTGGCTAGTGCTAGTTTTATTGTGATATGCAAGTTATTAAAGCAGAAACGAAGGAGACAGAGACGTCGATGGACATCACAATTATATATGAAAAGAGGCGGTAAAAATGGTATTAACAGTACCTTGTTATTAAATGATTTGTCCGAAGAAGGGACGGGTCACTTCAAGAATTTTACCCGAATGTCCCAAGATGATTTTAATTTTCTTCTAAATGCAATCAAAACGAAAATAATGAGACGTGACACAGTATTTAGAAAAGCAGTCAGCGTTGAAGAAAGGTTGGCAGTCACTTTACGTTTTTTAGCTACAGGGGACTCGTATACTAGTTTACAGTACCTATTTCGGATATCAAAGCAGCTAATATCACAAATAATACCGGAGGTGTGTCAAGCTCTTATTGAATGTTTAATAGATCACGTTAAGGTAAGTAAAACGACACTTAAATGTAGAAAATCATTTTATTGCCTAGTTTAATAACATATAATACATATATAATAAATATAATGCTACTATGGGGTAGAATTATTATCCCCATTATCATCTGAGAAACTTGCAAAATAATTATGCAACAAAACTGAATTAGTACCGCTGTGTGAGCAAGATGAAGTAGGAGTTGATGAACGGGAAATTGAAGTTTGAGGAGGAGTAGGTGATTTTTGAGGCATTGGTTGCAATAATTCATAATTGTTAATGGAAGATTGTGGGAAGTGTGTGGATACTTGCTGATAATCGTATTGGTTTGTACTCATGGTCTGAGGATACCCTGGTGCAAATTCTCGCAAAGGCTGAGGAGCAGCTGACCTATTGTAGTGACTCATTTCTAAATCGAATAAAATATTGTTGATTTTGTGCTGGGCCAAAGATTTGAGACGATCATCAAATTTTCGAATTTTATTGGCAACGTATTCTCCGTAGACGCTGCAATCGTCTCTTTGGTTACTTGCAGAACCTGAAGCCACGTTTTGCAGATATCCAAAAGCCTGCATTATTCTTGGATCTTCTTCTTCCTTACGCCTTTTGACTGCACGTTTTTTCGGCGACTGAAAAGTCTTTGTTTTTATTTCACTTGGAGCTGCTCCTTCTGAGGTTTCCAGAGCTGGTTCGTCATTTTGAGAAGCTTCTATTTCTGTATTGTTCCTTGGTTCATCAGTGAAATCTCCTATTTGCAAGGAATCGTTTATCCCATCTTGAGGAGAATTGGGCTGTAGATTCTGCAAATAAAAAGAAATATATTGACAAGTAACCTGCAACAAAAACAGACCAAATCAGAATTATGTGGGGATGACAGAACACGAGATTTTACCCCAGTAATAGTAGCACATAGTAGCAAGTTTCTTTTTATGAATGTTTGTTTTTTTTGTTTTGTGCTCTTTCTTCGGGCGAAATGCAACTTATCGACTTTCATGTTTTCTATACAAGTTCGCCCGAAAAACAAGCACTTAATTGACAGCGACCATACTAGCCTGAATGACATTTTTTTTTTCAGCTTCCAGCTTCGGAAGACGAATGGAAAAACGTCGCCCAGAAATTCGAAGACATTTGGAATTTCCCACATTGCGTGGGTGCTATAGACGGCAAGCACGTAGTTGTACAAGCTCCAATTAAAAGCGGAAGTGACTTTCACAACACTATAAATCATTCTTTAGTATTGTTCTGATGGCCTTGGTTGATGCCGACTACAATTTCATGTTCGTGGACATAGGATGCCAAGGCCGCATATCGGACGGTGGTGTATTTCAGAACTGTCAGCTGTATAAAAAAATTGCGAATAATGCTTTAAATCAGCCTACATTTTCGCCTCTAATTGGAAGAACTGTCGCAATTCCCTTTGTATTCTTGGGCGACGCAGCATTCCCACTAAGTGAACACATAATGAAACCCTACGCTGGCCAACATCCAAAAGAGTCTCCTGAGCGAATATTTAATTATCGGCTCAGCCGGGCACGTCGTGTTGTTGAGAATGCGTTTGGCATTGCTTCTAGTGTTTTTCGCGTTGTCACCGCTCCGCATCCGTGGGACACGCTGAAAGGGAAAAAGAAAACAAAACAAACACAAAGGAAAATCTGGACAAACACGTAGCCTGGTTACAGCGGTGATCAAAGATCTGTTGCCGGCCGCTCGTCGGTGTAGGTCGAGGTTAAACTAAAAGAGTGCAAAAAAAAAATCCCAGGCGCCAGAAGCTGTATATAAGGTATCAAACAGATCGTGGATGGTTCTGCTTCCGCTTCCAAAGCAGACGAAACTGGCTGAAGTCAGACTCAGGAACACTAAATAGAAATAAAAGAAAGTAGGAGAGACGAAGTAGGCGAAGAAAGAAAGGTGCACAATATTTATTTATTCGGTAATCAATATAAAGTTCTGAAGAGATAGGTTAATTAGGGGAAGTGATAAAATTGGTTTTTGTATTTCACGGGACAACAAAAATTAGGTGGTGCGAGAATTATACCTGACGGCAACAAGAATAGTATAACAAAGGTTAGTGCCAGTAGACGTATACCGGTCAATGTTATTGATCAAAGTTAAAGGTTTGCAGGTTGCCGTGGAAAGATCTTTCATCGAGACGTGCAATTAGAGTGCTGCAGACAGACAGCAGTTATTCAGATTTAGGTAACTCTTGTTTTAGTCTTACAAAAATTTAAAGTAGTTGAAATGAATCACCGTGAAGCGGTAGTTGTATTGCACCTGACAGTTTTATACTTGAACTACAAAGGTAGTTGTCAAATATTAGTTTACACAAATTATAATTATAAACAGATTTTATTGAATAGATAGGTATGTGTGAGGTGAATGATTAAGGATATGAATGCATAACTGAGGACAAGAGATTACAGGGAGATAAGATAAGAGGGAAAAAGATAAGAAGGAGTAAGGGAAGAGAAGAAAGGGAGTGAGTAACTTCAGGGGTAGTTTTGGGAGAGGTTGCTGACCTTTTGGTGTTTTAGTTGCCGATGGTTGTATAACTGAAGATGGTTCCTCGGAAGCTGGTATAACTCGGGGTAGGTACAACAATAGGTGTGCCTCGGCTTCGATAACCCTTGGTGCTATCCTGAAGTTCTGATAGAAGAAATAGAAGTGACGCTGACGAAGACGGAAGAATAGGTAGTGTCCAGTGACGTTCGATTAATTATATAAAATTGATTTCCAGAGAGAATAGAATGGCTAAAAGAATTTATGCCTAAATCCCGTGCAAGATGGTAATAAGTTGGCTTACCTCTACAGGTGTTGAACGAGCCTAAGTTTTATGCTGCCATGTGGTTAATGATCCGCATAACGCGTAAAACGCCAAATCACAATTGGAACAATTGAAATGTAAGTAAATAATAATTACGGCGTAAATGTAGCTTAAATTCTTGATAATCCTCACAGATGAGCCGGATAAAACCCAGTTAAGAATTTGTAGCTTCACCACATACAGACAAGTGTCTTACAATGCCACAGGAAGAATGAATTCGGGGAAAATCAAGAGAACTAGGGATTCCCCTTATCTATTAGGTAATACAAATAAGGAAACCGAAAGTTTCCTAAATTCAAATTGTATGACAAAGAAAGAAGACCTAGATAAGCTGAGAGAAAGAATAGGAAGATTTTTAAATGTGAACAGTTCGATTTTATCAGTAAGATTAAGATGTGAAATCACAGAAGAGAAAGGAACAATGAACTAGGAAATTGAAATGTTATAACCCGTAATTAATGGACAAGACATAAAGTAAAAACCCAAACCCAACCCACTATATTGCTCAATAAGCGAAACAATCCACCCCAAACAAATTAAAACCCAGGAAAATCCCCAATAAAAAAAATAGCCCAACCCCTGGAGCTGACAGAAAATAGAGTACTCCTGAAACCCGTCCCATAGAATAGAAAACAAGGAAAGATGAAGAGTGAAGAGCTCAGATAGAGGAGCGAAACTTACATTCGAAAGGAAAATGAAAGAAGTGAACGTAAGCCTCTAAGGTAGACCTGCCCTTAAAACATTCCCAACCTGCCGCCCGAATTGAATGTAAATTAAACCTAGATTCTGGAGAAAATATAGAAAATTAACCGTTACAGGGTT
>NW_022170403.1:19437123-19438434 GCF_008802855.1 Photinus pyralis
GATTTCAAGATTTCAACGAGGATTTCAAGCTTTCAAGATTTCAGGAATTGAAAATTTAAAGAGTTTTAAATTAAAGATTGCAGGTTTTCAAGATTTCAAGATTTCAACGAGGATTTCAAGCTTTCAAGATTTCAGGAATTGAAAATTTAAAGAGTTTTAAATTAAAGATTGCAGGTTTTCAAGATTTCAAGATTTCAACGAGGATTTCAAGCTTTCAAGATTTCAGGAATTGAAAATTTAAAGAGTTTTAAATTAAAGATTGCAGGTTTTCAAGATTTCAAGATTTCAACGAGGATTTCAAGCTTTCAAGATTTCAGGAATTGAAAATTTAAAGAGTTTTAAATTAAAGATTGCAGGTTTTCAAGATTTCAAGATTTCAACGAGGATTTCAAGCTTTCAAGATTTCAGGAATTGAAAATTTAAAGAGTTTTAAATTAAAGATTGCAGGTTTTCAAGATTTCAAGATTTCAACGAGGATTTCAAGCTTTCAAGATTTCAGGAATTGAAAATTTAAAGAGTTTTAAATTAAAGATTGCAGGTTTTCAAGATTTCAGCATTTTAATATTTCAGGATTTCAGAATTTCAAGATTTCGCGATTTCAAGATTTCAAAATTTCAAGATTTCCAGATTAAAGATTTCAACGAGGATTTCAAGCTTTCAAGATTTTAAGATTTCAGGATTTCAAGATCATGATCAAGACAAGAAAGACATCGAGACTTCTAGATTTGAAATTTAAAAGTTTCTGGTTCACATGTGAAAACTTATTTTGAAGGGAAAGTCGATCTGCATGAGAGCGCGACCCGCCCGATGAAGTCGTCACGACAATAATAAAAGCAAAAAAATTGCAGTTGTCGATGCATAATTTACAATATTAGCCATTAATGTCAATGGCCAGCTTGACGTCTTCGTGGACCACCACCGGCGCGCTTCGGCTCACGAAAAAGCGACGGTCGTGCCGTCAACCCCCGAGGCGCGCCAATTAGGCCGAAAAGCTCGACGGCAAGGAGATCTGGGTTGACGAAGATATTAGAATATGCAACGACGTGTGCGTGCGCTGAAAAAGGCTCTTCAACGCGAACCACTTTCTACAAATATAAAGACATACGAAGATGTGGTAACGTAAGAAGAATGTCTGAATCTAAAAAGGGTTTATAACCGTGAGAACTTGTAGCATTTGAAATCGGTACAGGCACACTGCGTTTAAAAGGCCTCGAGGCTGTTTTGCAATTCATATAATAAAGTCTGATACTCAAATCGACTCACTACATTATTGCCACATAAAACGCTTTTATTAATTTCTTCGTAACGTTT
>NW_022170403.1:19438534-19774664 GCF_008802855.1 Photinus pyralis
ATACAAACTGTACTTATATGTATGATAAAGATTTTTTCTTTGTTCCTAATCACGGTTCAAATGGATTTAAAAGAGGAGAGTATTACAAAATCTATAGAATTGGACTATGCAAAATTGGTTAAAGAACAAGAAATGAAAATATTGACTGTTTATAAATTGACAAAACTATTTTACAGCATGACAGCAGTCTCCCAGTTAAAACACGACCTTGTCTCAACTGCACAAAAACCATATTCTTCCCAAGTTTAACCACAATAAGAAAGAAGCATCCACAACTCAGTTTTAGGAAGACTTTTAATAAAAATGAAGCTCTTTTCAAGCCCACCCGCATGTTTAATTGTCTGTAAGATCGTGTATTTAGGAGATATCAGCTGAGCTTACACTTTTGACATGGGAGCAGTCTGAACACCTCACAGTTTCAAAATGGCGAACCTAGTACTCTAAGAGCCAGAGGCAGACAATTGCATGTGAATTATAAAATCTGACATTTGGTTCAGTGACTTTCTTTTATGCCAAGAGATGCGGTCTCACTAAGCCCGACGAAGGGGGCTCTAGAGTTACCCAAGTGCGCCAGGTCTGAAAATTTCAGTAACTTCGTAACTACAGTAGAACCCCGATTATCCGTAGGCGGGTTATCCGGGCAGCGATTATCCATGCCATGATTTTCCATAATTGAAATTACATTTTTGAAATTTTTTTACAAATTGCGTTACTGTAAATCACTCAGCGGGAACTCTCTATAAAGCCGCGAAGAAGATCGCCACAGGGTATGCCAAATGTGAAAGATTTAGTTGCGCGCTAGAGAGGAGTTGTTACGCCACACGTGTGCATGTTTCTTTTCAAAATTACAAAAATGAATATGTGGACTATCTGTGCTTTTCAATTGTCCGTCCATCGTCCAGTCCTGTTGGGCACGGATAATAGGGGTTCTTGAAGAGCTGCCTTTTAAATTAGTTCATAATATACAATTAAATATAACAATAATAATGGCAGACGATGATCGCGGTTCCAAGGTCATGGTAGACATGTTTTAAATTGACATAAGTTATAAAATTTAATAATAATAATAATAAAGTCTTTCATCAAATCATGCCACACATACAATTTAACAGGGCAAAGTTCAGACGTTGGGCTACTCACGGCAACCCAACTCTGCTCTTACACTTAACTCTACTATAATGGAAAGAACTCAAAATCTAATTGGGAATTGTACAGAAAAATAAAGAATTACTTTGTAATGCGAAAAAGAATACATAAATAACTTTATGAAATACAAAATGTATGAAAACTGTATGTATGAAAAAAAAAAAATAAATAAATAACTTACAGTCAAATGGGTTATAAAATTTAACTCAACTCAAACGTTTGCCTAGCAAAAACAATGTCTTTTTAAATTTCCCGACTCGTATGTTTTTAAAAATATTGCTTAAAGCGTTATACTTTTTAGAAATATTGTATGAAAATGATCTTTCATATAATGCAGTTTTATGAATTGGTGGTATAATTAAGTTAACGAATCTAGGGATATTCCTAAATTGAATTTTGTTATATAAATAAACAGGTTCATTTATTGTTACCACTTTATGGTATAACAGCATCTCATGCACATATCTACGATTTTTCATATTTAGCCATCCGGTTTCTTTTAATTTGTGTTTTATATGATGATGCTTTCTTATTCCATAAATTAGTCTCAAACAGGAATTATGAATTTTTTGGATTCTATTGGAATCATAAGTATCCAAACATGGACCGTACACATTAGCACAATACACAAACTGTGACAGGACAAGTGAGTTTACAAAGCGAAATTTTCATTTGTTGATTAAGTATAGAACGTTGATTAAAAATTAATTATTAAGAAAATAATTTTCTGATTTGTTTAGTAACTTTTTGGTCTCTTGTAATTTTTTTGAAACTGCGACCGTTAATGAAAAAAAAATTAAAATCAATTTTATGTAATTAGCTAAATTAAAGTTTTTCAAATGGTCCATTGGCTCGTGGCTTTATTTGAATAATTCTTGTTTTTATTAGTTTTGACAGTTCGCATATGAAATTGTATCTTGTGTTTGCATATAAATTAAAGGTTTAAATTGTAAAGTGTAAGGTAAAATTATAACACCCTGTAAATCGGTAACGAAGCCTTTGCGGACTTTTAGTCATAAAATAAGCCAGAGAATTAGTTCCTTCCGTATTTACACCATATTTAGGTACACCCTGTATAGACGCATCTCTTTTTTCCCTTCGATATAGTGCTATTGTATTCTTTCTAACCTATTGTTTTCTTATGGTTTCAAAAATTGATAAAAACACTAAACTTTAAATTGATGTATCTCCTAAACCAGGGGTCGGTAACCGGTCGATCGCGATCGACTGGTCGATCGCGCAACATTTATTAGTCGATCTTAAGAGCACTTAAAATTAAACCGGCGAAAATAATTTTTTAGGTTCTTAAAAATTTGGGGAATATTTAAATGTCAAAATTTTAAAAGATGCGCGCAAAAACATCCATACCTTTCGTACGAACTAAAAACTGCAAGCACGCACATGCGTGCGCGAAATTATGGTTTCTACGAACTCCGCGTTGAGGAACCAAACCCGACTTCCTATTGCGCCCACGTGTTCCTGAGGTATCATCGTCATAAAGACAAACTGCACTGCAGTCGCTGCAGTTTGTTTAAGCTTAAGTAAAAAGTGGTTACCGCGTGCTCGTATTCGTGTTAATAATTAATATTAATTAGTAGTGGACGGCAACCGTTGCTTTGCTATTGCTGTTGTGTTGTACTGTTGTTTAACAATGGCTTCAAAGAAGCAAAAAACATATCATTTCAATGTTAATTGGGAAGAAGAATTTTTCTTCACAATGAATGGTGATAAGTGTGTGTGCTTGATTTGCAACTCAACGTGTGCGTTAGCAAAGAAGGGAAATCTTGAAAGACATTTTAATACGCGCCATTCCAGTTACGTCAGAGATTTTCCGCTCAAATCTGCATTGAGAAGCGCCCAAGTGAAAAAACTAAAATCTACGTTGCATTCCCAGCAAAACCTTTTTAAGAGAGTGTGCGATAAATCAGTAGCTGCAACAGTGGCGTCGTTACGAGTAACCCGGCTTCTTTCCCAGCACAAAAAACCATTCACAGACGGCGAAATATTCAAACAGGCCTTCTTAGAAGCAAGCGACTCCTTATTTGAGAACTTCAAAAATAAATCGGAAATTGTAGCGGCCATCCAAAACGTCCAGTTATCCGCTACAACTGTTACAAAACGAGTTGGAATAATGGCAACTGATATGCAACATCAGCTTAAAAACGATTTCGAAAAATGCACATGGTTTTCTTTTCAGTTGGATGAGTCAACCGATGCTTGTGACACAGCACAGTTAAGTATATTTGCGCGATTAGTTTTCCCCGATACAAGTGCTACGGAAGAATTAGTTAAAATTATTCCATTAAAAGAAAAAACAAGAGGGGAAGACATATTCAACATTTTTAAAAATTATATAAATACTGAAAAGTTGCCCATAAAAAAACTTGTGTCTATAACGACTGACGGTGCACCAGCAATGGTTGGGAAAGAAAAGGGATTTCTTGCACTTTGTAGAAAAGATGAAGAATTTCCAAAATTTATGTCGTATCACTGTATCATCCACCAGCAAGCATTATGCGGCAAATTGTTAAATTTAGATGACGTGATGAAAACCACGATAAAAATTATAAATTCTATTAGAGCCAGGCCAATGAGACGCCGTTTATTTAAATCCCTGCTCAACGAAGTTGAGGCTGACTATGATGAATTGCTTCTTCATAATGAAATCAGGTGGTTAAGTAAAGGGTCAATTCTGGTCAGATTTCGTCAGTTAGTACCCCATATTAAAGAATTTCTGAAGGAAATGAAGGATGAAAACATCGTTTTTCTTGAAAACGTGGAGTGGCTTCAAAAACTAGCATTTTTAACGGACATCACAACAAAACTAAATGAGTTGAATCTTGAATTACAAGGAAGAAACAAAAATATAGCCAATATGATATCTTCAATCAATTCATTTCAGATGAAACTAAAATTATGGATTTCTCAACTACGTAAGGGGGATTTGAAGCATTTTTCAAATTTAACGGAAGAAAACGGTGAAGAAGAAGAAAATAATTATGAAGGATTTGCAGTTCTTTTAGAAAAAATATGGGAGGAATTTCAGAAGAGATTTTCTGAATTTAAAAACTTGGAACCTATAATGTGCTTTGTGACCTCCCCCTTTGATGCTACAGAAATTGAACTCGTGGCTGAGAAAATTGAATCGCTTTTCAATATTAATAAAGAAAGCTTGGAATTAGAAATTATAAATTTACAAAACGACATTATTATGAAGAGTCAACAAATCACGGACATGTGGAAACTGTTAAATCCAGAAACATATCCATGCTTAAAAGATATGTATCTCCGAATTCTTTCTTGCTTTGGGAGCACCTATCTTTGTGAATCCAGTTTCTCGCACATGAATATTATCAAGAATAAGTACAGAACGCGACTGACAGACGAGCATCTCGACGACTGCTTGCGCCTTTCAACTAGTAATTATATGCCAAATTATGCGAAGATTAGTGAAAATATGCAATGTCAAGTATCCCATTAATTTTAATAAATCAACAAACATGCAGTTCTTTATTTCTAATTCTCGTTCCTTAAAAAACCAAGTTCACCATCTAGACTAGATAATCGTGAATTTAATAAGTGTAAGAAAGAAGACAAGAAATTTACTAAGGTAAGTTTTTGTAATTGTAATTCGAAATTTTAACTTCAATTGTATGCCTGATGTGATGAGAAGTATAACCGAGGTAACTGAAAAACAGTTGGAAAACACCAGAACATGAACCTATTATTAATTGTATTATATTATAATTATACAATTATAATACAATTAAATATGGGTTAACCGTCAACCGTTAATAAAATAAAGTTCCAATTGACGGTCGATCTTTGAAAATTTAAACCAAATAATCAGCTCCTAGGTTCATAAAGGTTGACGACCCCTGTCCTAAACTATAGATGCCAGAGGGCCAAATAAAATATCAATTGAAAGGTACTTTTACACTATACAATGTTGAGTAAAACATAATTTTACCTAAGCATTGACATTGGCAAGTTGTTTTAGAAAAACTTAAAGTCTGTCTTTTTTGTTGATTTTTGATCACAGAAATTTCTCCCGACGTCAGTTGCATTGGCAAAGTTAGTTTTTTCTCTCTCTTTACCATTTAAACTAGTCGGAAAAATAAAATCTTCTACCAGACCATATTTTTTATCAAGTGTAGTAATCTTTGGATCTTTGGTTTTATTTACACTTTGAATCAAATGTCAAACAGTGTTATGTTAATATGGAAATTAATTCGTCCAATTTTCACTATGGATCATTATTTTTATTATTACATTTTTAATTTGTTACTCAAAAACTACCAGAAATAAGCATACAGAATGTTAATACAAGTGGCCCTGAAATTTAAATCTACATTCATTTCTAGCATCAGAAATAGAATAGAAATAATTGCAATTTAAAAAAGTGAGGTTTTTAACATTTTTTGATTGTTTTGAAACTTTGAAAAATCGCAGCAGCCCTGGAAACTTTTTCACGACATTCAGCGGTCCCTCAAAAAATTACTTAGACTTTCTTCAATATTGTAAATTCCATTGTTTTGAATACCAGCTTAGTTCGATGCAGCTCGAAACTAAAGTGAGCTGAGCTGAGCTAATTTTTTCGAGTCAAGTTGGACATCCATAATTTCGCGCCAAGCCGAGTATTCAAAAAGTTTGGCTCAGCTCGATTCCATCCCTACTGCTTGACCATATTTTTTAAAGTGCTACGAATGCTGTTTTTTCTGACCCCGGTAGAGCTTATGGAAAGAAAGCTAATCACATCATTCCAGATTATACCAATAAACTTCCCACCCTCCTCTCTAAGGCTAGAGTTCAAGTACTTACTAATATAAAAATTTTGATCATACTCAGCAAAATGAGGCACAATGAACAGAGTGTAAAAGATTAACAGGTTACCAGTGGCGGTTTCTCAATAAGTGCACATGAGCACGTGCACTCCCAAAAATCATTTTAAAAAAACGAAAACAATAACAATTCTATTTATGTAGGCATTTAACATTCTTGCAATAAAAATAGTTCACTTATCTTATCTGAAATGCAAAACCTTAAGGTACACTGACACACCGCTGAACGTGTATTAAGAATTATTCCCATTCCGCCTTCCCGTGCAGTGCACAGTTAGCTACGATCTCTGATTCGTTCAAACGCTACGTCGCCTTTCCCCGTGCGCCCCGCGAAGGTCCAAGTTGTAAAGCATAGCAAGAGCACACTCTCATTGTGAACCAGTATTTGCCGGACTACGAAGTAGGGCTCGTTGATCGTTTCGATTTTAACAAGTAACGTTGCGACGTTACCGTTCATTATTTAAAATTATTAAATTTAATTTACTAAAATTAGAAGATCAAATTAAAATAAAAAATGCGGGTCGCCCAGAACCGAGTTTGGAAATATCGAAAATCAATAAAGGAAGTCGGGATTATAGACGATCGTTTAAAATAGACATGTATGAAAAAATTGACTGGTTATGCGGTTGTACCTTTAACAATAGTCTGTATTGTTTTCCGTGTTTGTTGTTTGGTGATGAGCTCGGTGATGAGGCATCAGAATGGACAAAGATGGCGTTACAGACTTAGTGCATTTATCCGAAAAAATAAAAAAATATCAATCTTCAAAGGCACATCATATATCTGCTAAATTGAGATTTAATTTATTAGGTAAGCAAGATATAAGGCAGCAGTTAAATAGTGCATACCGTTTGAGTATCGAAAAACGTAATGAGGAAGTAAAAAAGAACAGGTATGTTTTATCCAAAATTTTAGACCGTATAAAATTTTGTGGTGCTTTGGAACTTGCTCTCCGCAGCCATTGACAAAACGAGAAAATTCAATAAACCCTGGAGTATTTAGAGGTCTCATCAATAAGCTTTTTTATGCCATTTAATAGGCCCAAAAAACTTCGTGTTGCAGTGACACTCAAAAAATTTTCGCCTCCGGCTTTTTGCCCGTGGCCCCATTTTTAAATTGTGCACCACCAAGACAGACCACTACGCGCCGCCACTGCAAGTTACAAATGTAATCATACACGATTTACAAAAGGCGCATTTCCACAATAATAATTTTTTTCCCAAGAAATTAGATCACGCCAGACAAATTTGTTTCAGTCATTTAACCAAAAGGATGACAAACCGTTATTTGAAAAGCACTGTTAAAATTTCAGAAAAACCTGCTTCCAACTAAAACAGTTGACTTTGCGCATACACATGCCAGTTTTTGACGTGTGGCTCCAATTCATCTTCAATTACAATTTTTGAAAAAGTGATCCACAAATAAAAGTTTTATCTGCGCATGCGCAATCTTATTTTTTTCATACGCCTTTTCATTTAAAATAAAAATGGTCCACAAATAAGAGACTTATGTGCTACGCATGCGCAAACTAGTTTTTTAACACAGTTCAATTTGATTTATACGAAGCACATTCTATTAAGAAAAGAAACATTCGTCCATAAATTAAAAGTCTGCGCATGCACAATCCATTTTTTGTAACACGCTCATATAATAAACTATAGCGCGTTCGCACCTCCAAATTCAGTATGGGGTCTTATGGACTAATTGCCTCTCTTACTAGTTTGCGTCATTCTTCGATAATACTATCCTTGTTTCTAACCGCATTGATGTCAAATTGACATATGATTAAATGGAAGTATTAAAACAAAACATAATCTCCTTGTGCTGTCATTGTCGTCACGTTTGGCAAGCATGTACTGTATGTCCATAAGCACCATACTGAATTTGGAGGTGCGAACGCGCTATAGCAGACCCGGCGGCGTGAGATCCAGCGAACCTTGTACCGCCTATCAGTCAAAGTCATGTTCATTTTATTGTCCTGGTAAACTTCACACTGGAAAACGTTAAATTCCGTATCTACAGACAATTATTTACATAGAAAAATTCGCGGGCATACGTCCAACCATTCCCCAAAGTTTCAATGTAATCGAATGAACTATTTAGGAAGGTATAGGACACATATAGGCAGACACACATTCATTTTTATTTATATACAGTGATATTAAGTAAACATAGGGATTTACTTGTATTGTTTTTCACTATGTCTACTTTTAAATGACAAAATCCTTCTGAAGGGTGCCTTTTATGCAATCAAAATAACTTTTTAAAACAAATAAAGATCTGGCTCTCATATTAATTAATTTGAATATTGTTGCTTTGGCTTCACATAAAATTACACATTTGGGTTTTTCTGGTTCAAAGTGATCACTAAAACTGAGGTTTGAGTTTTCGCTATCAAGTAGCAAACTGTAACAAGCATAAAGGATTTATAACCGCAATAAGCACAAAAGGTTAAAAGTGTGAGGAGTGTTATAACTTTTTTCGTAAGTGGTGCAGAAAAATCCCCTATCTGGTGCAAGCCTCGACACCATAATGAACCAAATAGTGACACAAGTAGAAGATAAAGATTTAGTAGCGACACAGCCGTAGGGACGGACAAAATGGCCACACTAGCATTTTTTTTAATTTATTGGAAATCCGCTAATAATGTACTACTTATAGAAACTCACCATCTGTGATTCTAGGGCATCTTGTAACCTTAATTTTCGTAAGCTGGCAAGGTCACGCACATGCCTCAGTTTGTTCTTCAAATTATTTGCTTTTTCTGTGATTGCCAACGAATCATGTCCAGGTCTTGACAAATGTGTACCGCGCGCAACTAGTGCAGTGACCACAGGCTCTCTTGACAGTAATTCAGTTTCCAACACCTGATGCTTCTTCTGCAAACTCTGTACGGCTGTTAAACTATTCCCTAAAATGTAAAAATTATAAACTATTTAAAATGTTTTGTTGTATTGCATTGTTATTACAATTACAGAGAAGAGGGAAGGAAAGGAGAGGGATATAAAAATAAAACTTATTTAATCAAAAGCTTAAAGTTCTCACCAAATAATAATTTTGACACAAAGGTATTCACATATACTTACTGTTGGAAGAGGAGGGGGGGGGGGGGGGGAGATAAAGAATTATGCCAAATGACAGATAATAAAGAAATAATTTTTTAAGTACCCAAATCCGTTGAAGCAGCTATCAGTTCCCTTTCGGCAAGCCATAGAAGTTCATCCTCCACGTCTCGGGTGAATTGATGCAACATGGAAGACGCCTCTAACAGATCTCTCTTAGCTTGCGAAGGTCCATGTAATTGGTGAAAACGGGTTATCGCCTGCTGAGCATTTTCATGTAGCTCTTCCCCTCTGAAATGCTTATTTCGCAAAAAGTCTTCCGCCGTCTCGTTTATAATTTCGCAATTTTCGGAATGCTGATGAATATCGTTTTCGAGCACCGCGTGTCTTTTGAGTAAATTATTCACAGAAGATAGATCTCTTCCGTAATCGGCGGATTTCAGCTGGCCTTCAACTTCATCGAGCCACGTTATGAATTCATCCAAGGATCTATCGAACAGCAAAGCTTGATATGCGTCATTAAGACGTTCACGTTTAAGCTGCGACAGTTCACTTAAATGCTTCCAATCGTTTTCTAAATCTTCGAGCCGATTTTGAATTTCCTCTGCGGCGAAGTGTTT
Organism: Photinus pyralis; assembly: GCF_008802855.1. Taxonomy (NCBI): domain Eukaryota; kingdom Metazoa; phylum Arthropoda; class Insecta; order Coleoptera; family Lampyridae; genus Photinus; species Photinus pyralis. The sequence goes on from NW_022170403.1 coordinate 19,448,204, forward strand.
GGCGGTGATCAGACCTTGGCCCTCTACAATAACAGCTTGCACTCGATTCTGATTTGCTAGTATTTCTGCTTCAAATGTGGAATGCTTTTGTATTTTACTTTGCAAATTGCTAGGATCTCGATAATTTTCATCACCAGCGATTTGTATTTTCTGAGTCAACCAATTTTCGACCTCGTAAATATTCTTCCTAAACTCGTACAAATCTTGAGACTCTGTGAGCTTTTGTTTACGGATCTTAGAGCTCTCGAGCAAACGATCTTGTCGTTCTAATATTGCCTGCAGTCTATGTTTAACCTCTTGATTATCATACCGAGTGTCTGACAATATAATCTTCGCTACTTCTTGTAGATCGGTAACTCGATTCATTTGCTGATTCAACATTTTTTCAAAATCTTGATGCTTTCTCATTAGCGTTTCGACAGCTCTTGTACTCTCACCTAAATCGTCATTGTTTAAAAATGCCTCTTTCGTTGCTAGCCATGACTCCAACTGGTCACCTTGCTCTTTGAATTCTTGCAGTTGGTATTCGTGAGTTAAATCCTCTTTGTGCTTCATCCATTTGCTCGTCAGTAGCTTTTTTAATTTCTGCAGTCTTTCCAAGGCTTCCTCTATTTCTGAATCTTCGTCTTTAATACTCTTGCCAAAATTGTGTAAATGCTCAAAGACCTCCTGGCGTCCATCAATCTCGGCCTTCTTTTCGTTGTGTAGCTCTATGAGAGCTTCTGCTTCCGATATGCTTTTCGGTTTATTTGTGTCCTCCATTGATTTGATATTTTCATCGGTCCACAACTCCAAATCCTTAAGATCAGACAAAAACTTTTGCTTCGTGTACGCCCTCTCCAAATTTGAACGCCTTTTATTTTTTGAAAGACACAACTTATTCCATTCGTCTTGTACTGCCGTTAATTTACTTGAAATGTGTTTGGCGCTATGCGGGTATTTGTCACTCAATTCGAATGCATCTCTACCATGTTCGTTCAGTTTACTTTCAACAGCAGTCATTTCCATTTCCAACGCTTCTAGTTTGCGTTGCAAAGCTTCGACAAGATGCAAATTTTTACCTACATCCTCACTATCCATTGCGTGTGCCTTTTCGCTAATTCTTTCCGAGGTGTCGTCCACGTCTCTATTAAATAAGTGTACTTCTAACGCGCCCGCCAGCTTTTCACGATACTGGCTTAGTGCGCCTTGCAAATTCTGCCACTTAGCCATAAAACCATCACGTCTAGGTTTTACGCCCGAGTGTCCCTGATGAATTAACTTGTCGGCCAAGAAGTTGATGTTTCTGATTCTTGCATCATCAACCCTCATATCGCTATCGACATCATCTAATTTCCGCTGCAGTGCTTGACAATGTTCAAAATCTCTTCCAGTATCGCCAGCTTGCACCATTACCTCTTTATCGCGGATCCAAGCATCTAATTTGTCCAATTGGTTATTGAATTCTAAAATGTCTTGAGCCTCCTCCAAACCCTTTCCTCGCAAATTGACTTCGTGTACCAACAGCTTCCATGCACTTTCAAGATTGGCAAGTTGTTGTTTAATATCACTGGATGCTTTGTGACGTTTTGCAATTAAAATTTTGCCTTTCTCGTGAATTTCCGTCATTCGGCTCTCGTTTGCGCCAATTTCCGCTTGAAACGCTTGATGTTTCTGAAGCTCTTTCATTTTTTCCTCCAGATTGCTAACCTCACCAGTTTTAATCTCAGATTGCAGTTTCTTCGCTTTCTCCGCTATCCACACTTGAGCATCCACAACATCTCTCACAAACTGCGCGTAAAGCAAAGCGTTCTCGAGTTGATGGCGCCTTTGCACACAAAGATGGCGCAAATGTAAACGCTTTTGTTGAACTTCAGCAACTGAAGTGGCTATCTGGGCACTTTCAAAGTGCTTTTGAGAAATTAATTTGTCTGCAGATTTTAACAAATGATCAATACGTTCCTCTTGAGAGTTGAATAGTTTTTCGAAAGCGTCGTGCTTTTTCAACTGCCTGTCGACCTCATCAACAGTTTCCCCAAAATCGGTGTTACCTAAAATCCAAACGCCTTGATAAAGGAATGGAAATTGTAATATTAATCGTACCTAAAGCAGCTTCTTGGGTGTTACATATATTTTCAATTTGTTTTGTTTCTCGTAAGAAGAACAGTAAATCAATTAACTGATCAAGATGGATTTTCTTTAATTGCCATGCCGTGTGTAACTTCTCGCGTTCTTGGAATAAAGCCGTGCACCGTTCAACTGCTTCACTGAAAGCATAGTGACCTAAAAAAAATGTTACAAACTTTTACTATTGCGTAACATTATTACCTGTTTGCTCCATAGCAGTACTCATATCGGCTACAGCCTGAAAGGTGTCTTCACGTGCTTCAATTTCACTTTTTAATGATTCATGTTCAATTTTAAGTGCTTGGGCGCTAGCCAAATCCTTCACGTTTACATCCGTACCCATTGCCAGTCGAATCCCTGAAGACCAACTTGTCAAATCTCTAGCTTGAGAAAGGAACTTCTGCAAATCTACACTAGCTTGTAGTTGATCGCGCCGCAAGTCCGCACGCTCTTTAAGACCATGCCACGCAGTCACAACAACTTCCTGCTGCTGTTGAATCTGCGTTTTGTTACTGGGATACGATATTTGCAATCGGGCGCCATCGTCAACAAGAACTTGAAGTTGTGCCTCTAGCGCTACCAATTCATTTTCAAATGCCTCTTGTTTACGTAACAGCGTCAGAGCAGAATTGAGATCGCGCCCAAGTTCGGTACCTAATGCGGCATTCTTCTCGTGTATTCTGGAAAGAGCGTCGGCAACATCCCTGTGGAAGCGATGTATTTCTCCAGCGGCATGAAGTCGCTTATCTCGACTTGCTATTTGTTCACGAAGTTTCTGCCATTTCTCACTAAAAAATATCGCGTACAATGCAAAACAAACGAATTTTTTATCAGAAATTTTGAACAAACATCCACAAAGTAATATTAAAAGAAATTTACCATATATCCAAGTGACGAGCTTTTACTTCCTCCACCACATCTGATTGTTCCGCAATTCTAAAACAGTTAGTACCACAACCTATACGCATGCTTTCAGGATAAGTATTAATAATACTACTTTATACTAACTAACAAGTAACAAACTAGTCACATACACCATAAGTTTATGCTAAAATGACATCAAACTTACTCAGCCGGTATTATCAAGCATACTTAACTAATGTTGTCAACTAACAATGTTGTTAAGGCATGTGAGTGGATGTTTATGCAAAGAATGATGTTATTCTTTGAAAAAACATCCAATCACACGCCTTAACAACATTGTTAGTTGACAACGTAGTTAAGCATGCTTTAGAATACCCACCGACTAAGAATGATGTTATCAACTTTACTCTGATCATGAACAGTTTATGTTAATGTTGATCAGCTGGCTTTGAACTGCGCATGCCTTTCGCCTTTTCGGGTGGTTACAACCGGCGAGAGAGAGAATTTGCACGACATCTTGACTATTCAAGGAGGGGATCAGTCCATCATCTGAACAGGATCAGGAAGCCTACCGAGCCAGGGACCAGGAACTCCACTACTATAGGACGATACCAAGAAGCAAAGAGCAAAACAATTTCATACATTTTATAACAAGTATAAATTGTGCACAACTCTTGTGCAGATAAAGCGCATTTTTTTTACCGAAATAGCTTTTGTTTTGACATCACCAATGGAATATACCCGATCACGATAAGAGGTCGAGGAGGAGAGCTATGGTTGGTAGAAATTAATTCCTTTCGTTGAGACCTTTCATTAGAGTACCATGAAGGATAAAACTAGTTCCATTCTTAAAAAATGCGCTAAAAAATTGTTACAAACCAAACCAGAAACGAAAACCACAAATTAATTCAACAAACCAAAGAAGTTGATAACAAAGGAAAAGAAAATTTAAATAATCTAATTGAACAATAAATTAAATCAAATTAAAGAAGAAATAGAACAAGATCAAGAAAAAAAACATGGAGAGTGAACCAATCGGTTTCGAGAAGTTGGAGGGGTAGGACAGCAAACGGAAGAAACCAGTAATTATATAGAAGAAATATTAGAAGAACAGTTACTCAAAGAATTAACAAATTAACAAGAAGACAAAAAGTAAAGATCAAAAAAGATAAGATCAAATTACAAGACAAGAAAATTATGGACATTCAAGAGAGATAAGAAGCAGCAGAGCAGAAGTTAGAAAAAGATTATAACCCATCAGAAAAACAAGAAGAATATATCGGAAACGAAGCAGAAATTGAAGAAGCAGAATAATTACCAAGTCTGACCGAAGAGATTAATATTAAATAATCAAGAAGTCAAGATTTATACTACAGAATTTTGGAGTAGGAAAATACTAAAAAAAAGTAAAATAACCACGCGATAACGATAGGAAGAGTAAAAATTAAATATGAGAAAGAAGTGAAGAAAACTTGAGAAGGGTTTCAGGAAAGAAGACATAATCGAAGAAGAACAAATTGAGGAGATAAGAAATCTTGTAAATTGGAAGAAAAGGAAAAAAAAGGCAACAAGAAAACTAAATATCCTGATCATCCTTATAGGCACTTTCCCACCCAAAAAAAATTTATTTTAGTTCAGAAGGCAAAGTTTTAGGGTCCGTTAACTTGACCCCCCCACTGAGAGATTTGATAGTCGTATTATTTTGAAATGAATGCGCTCGTTATGCGCTCATATGCGCCACCGATAATAACTCTTGCGCCATTATCGTTTTTTAGAAATCCGAAAAAACATTTGGGGGGGGGGCCAAGTGAACGTAGCCCCCCCAGTACGTATTTTGTCCCTTGTAACTAGGTCACCTGATACATTTGGTTATGCGCTCAATTGCGCCACTTGAATTAACGCTAGCGCCATTACGGTTAAGCCGTGACAAATTTTCAAAAAGTGGGGGGGCCAACTTAACGTTTTTAAAAGTTACTTTTTTTAACATCTTTTCATACGAAATTGTACTCTCAGGTATGCGCTGAAATGCGCCGTAAAAAGATATCTTTGCGCCATTATTGTTTTTTGGTTATCCTTAAATATATTTGGGGGGGGGCCAAGTGAACGGAATCCCCCATAACGCATTTTGCTACCGGTATTTGTGCCACTTGATACATCTGGTTATGAGCTCAATTGCGCCACTTGAATTAAAGCTAGCGCCATCACGGTTGAAGCCATAAAAAATTTTTAAAAAGGGGGGAGGGGCTTACTTAACGATTTCAAAAGTTACGTTTTTTAACATGTTTTTTCTACTACATCGTACCTTTCATCATGCGCTAAAATGCGCCGTAAACAAAAATCTTGGCGCCATTATAGTGTTTCAGAAACACTATACAGGGTGTTTTTTGGGGAGCTTTAGTTAAACGATTCTGAGAAAGTAAAATAGGTAGGTTTTTAAAAATTTGTATTTAGGAGTTACTCCGAAGGCCGAATCGATGTAAACTATTTTCAAAATGGACGCACTTCCGGAAATAACTTTTGAAAACGCTAAGTTAGACCCTCCACTTTTTAAAAATTTTTTATGGCTTAACCGTAATGGCGCTAGCTTTAATTCAAGTGGCGCAATTGAGCGCATAACCAAATGTATCAGGTGACCTAGTTACAAGGGACAAAATACGTACTGGGGGGGGGGGCTACGTTCACTTGGCCCCCCCAAATGTTTTTTCGGATTTCTAAAAAACGATAATGGCGCAAGAGTTACTATCGGTGGCGCATATGAGCGCATAACGAGCGCATTCATTTCAAAATAATACGACTATGAAATCTCTCAGTGGGGGGGCCAAGTTAACGGACCCAAAGTTTTATATATTTTGGTTTTGTTTTTCATTCATCTTTACAGCTGACTAAAAAACAAGAGAGTATTCTGTAACGAGATTTCGGTATGCACAGAAAATTGTACAGTTTAGTAAAAATGCATAGATAAGATTGTGTGAGCGAATGTGTCTTTTAGCTTTGTAGGGAAATTAATTATTTCGTTTATTTATAATCCAAGTTGCCATTTTATTTAACTGTAAAGAAGTTAAACAGGAATTAGCAATGTGAAGTAATAAGCGCGGTTAGAAATGCAATTTTAATTCAGATGTAAATAGGGTAAATTAATTATGCTGCAGTATCATTGTAATTAAAGTAAGAGCGAGGAGAGTTTGTTAAATACAACTCGCTACCGATGTTAAATGACAAAATGCTTATACTAGCGCGAGTTAAGTATTTATATCAATTGTCGTTGAAAGATAAAGCGCATATGAGGTAGACGACAGATAAAATATGGCACCTATAAACATGAGTGAAAATAGTGGGAATGGATCATTCGTCAGGCGATCAATTAGGTGGATCACGAAGAAAGAAATTAAGTCAAGAGCGGACCATCGCCTACATCAAGTCATCTTCGCGCTGCGGATGAAGATTTTCGCAGCCATTTCCAGGAAGAAAACAATCAAATTGAAAATTTGCATGGTGGGGGACCTTAACGAGAAGCCAAGCCCCATAAGTCTGATAAGTCCTGTAATCAAAACTACAGGAAAGACAGTGGGTACCTCATCCACATGCATATAAAAAAACAATTACAATAAGTACTAGTTCGCAGCAAATGGGAAGTTTGTTAATATTATAATTACGAAAAAGTTATTCACCATGGTCTAAAACGTAAACTGCAACCATCAGATTGTGAAGAAAGACATGCGCCTTTCTGCAACCGAATAAGATTTTCAAATAATTAACATATGCCATGGCACCTACTGTCCACCCTGTATAGAAATTCTAATTTCTTCAAACAAAAATCAGATGTAGGTTCCACTTGATAACTGACCATAAAAATGGAAGAAATCAGAGTTAATTTGGTATGAAAATAATTACATCATGCAACTATAGTAATGATAGCTAATAATCTAACTAAACCAAACCCACACACCATTTCATGCAACGACTTACTCTAACTGTGATTGCTTGCTCTCTATATCAGATTTGTACGGACTTTCGTTCACAATCAACTTCTGCGCCAAATCTTCACATTGATTAAATCTTTCGCTTCCTGCTTCCACACGATGCTTAAAATCATCAAACTTGGCTTGCAAAATCTAAAAAAAAAACACACATAAAAAACCTATTCTAAGTATGAACCAAAATTACAATTAAGTGCTCATAATCCAATCCGTAGTCTTCAGAAGTGGCCTGCTGTAACTTCTCCATGATCCATCGTTCTAGATCTCCCGATTCTAAGAAATATTCGTGCCGGAAAAGAGACTCCATCAGTCGGTGTTGACGGGCGGCGGCACGACGTTGCAGCGATCTCACCAGGTGCTCTAGAGTGGCTTGCCGTTCAGCTATCGCTTTCGATTCGGGATGACCCGACATAATGAGACCTTGGGCACTACGACCCATTTCCGCAATAATACTGTTGTATGTATCCAATTCCAGTTCAAGCGCTTTGTGTTTGGTAAGTAATTTTGTGGAAGAATCTCTGTCACGGCCATAGTCTGTATTGGATAGGATATCACTTTTTTCGTTTAACCACGATTCGACCTCATTGGCATCGAAAAAGAATTGTTGCGCTTTCAATGATAATTCCAATTTAACCGTTCTCTTAGTTGCTTTGTCGTTCAAGTCTGTCCAAGATTCGATCAGTGTATTACACAACTCTTGTATCTGATGAATAATAATTGGTTAATTAAAAAAATTGAAAGTTAAAAGCAATGTAAATAAAAATGTCTTGTACCAGATGATCAAACAAGATCTTTAGGGAGAAGTCATCTGTGGCTTAAATTTCAAAAAAATATCTCCGTAAATAAAAAAGGTGGCATTGAGCAGTTTGCGCATGCGCACATTTGATTTTTACTATACTGCGTCCGCACCTCCACATGCAGTATGGGATCTTATGACTATTGAATTGAAATAACGGGCGATCAAAAATGAGCGGTGGTCGAGTCACCTTGGGAAGTTCAAAGTTTTCTAAAATCTCTAAAAACAGATATTGATCTTATTGATGTTTTGTAAATGTATAGTGGGTTGGGTTGGTAGAGTTGGCTGAAACCCCTCCCACTCAAAAATAAAGGCAAAAATAAAAATAATAAATATAACAAAATAATTCCTTTTTTTGTCTCTCTATTAGTTTTTGAGGTCCTGAACCAAACATTGGAAGAAAGTGTTCAAGATCAAAGTGTGGCTACTCCAAGGAGCAACATGCAATTCTTACTTCTCCATGTAAAGCAAATTTGATTATAACAATATACAGGGTGATTCAAATTTGTGGCTCACCATTGGGATCTCCTTAACGGTGAGAGATACAGTGTAGGTTAAATCGGGGCAAAGTTACCCCTTTTTCGAACTAAAAAAACGCACTTGACATTTTTGAAAAATCGTTGAAGATAACTGAGATATCACCGAACGACTGAAAATGTCAAATTTTATGTTCATTTTCCTTAACTTAAATGGTCAGAAATAGACGGTTCCCATTAGCACCTTCTATGGGCACTTTTTTTCGGAGAATCTCAGAGAATATCAGAAATTCCATAACATGCTAGATGTAGAAGCTACAGGTATTTCTTATGGACGCCATATTGGATTTTACGGAATGAGGTAGAAGACAGAAAAAGAGAAATAATGACGTGTCACACTCTATACTTTTACATAAATTTAAATTATGTTGATTCAGCAAGATCTAGTCACCTGTGGATATTTTATTGAGAAATTAATGTAAAACAAACATTGATTTTGAAATTTTTCCTGTAAATTTAATGTAAAAGTATAGAGTGTGACAAGCCATTATCTTTATTTTTTTCTCCTCCATCTCATTCCATCAAAATCCAATATGGCGTCCATAAGAAATAAGAAAGATAGTAGCGTGTAGCTTTCTATCTAGCGTGTTATGGAAATTCTGATAACAGATTCACATTTTCTGAAAAAAGTGGCATAGAAGCAGAGCTGGATAGTGGATTCCGCTCGAAAAAGCGCTCCAAGCGGAAAAAGCGCTTGTCACTTGGCACTCGATACTCGAGCGTTTACTTAAAGTGCTCGGCGCTCGATCGCTTTGTTCTGCCCGCGAGCGGTTTTTCCGCTCATGAGCGTTTTTTCCTGCTCGCAAGCTCTTTTTCCGCTCCTGAGCGTTTTTTTTTCGCTGGTGAGCGCTTTTAACCGCCCTCAAGCGCTGAAGGATTAGCGCCGCTCACGAGCGTTTTTTCCGCTACCGAGCGGTTTTTCCGCTCACGAGCCCTTTTCCCGAGCACTTGCGATAAACCGCTCGCGCACTTTTAGGAGTGCTTGGAACTCGCAAGCGGTTTCGCTTTGCAAAACAACTCGATGCTCGCGAGCATTTTTGAGAGAATTAGACCGTTCGTCGCTCGAACGGTTTTTTAGAACGCTCGACCCAGCTCTGCATAGATGTTGCTAACAGGGACAGTCCATTTGCAACTGTTTCAATTTCTGTCATAAGTTAAATAAATTAAATTAAGTTAAAATAAGGGTAATTTGCTGACTGAAAATGCAAAAATTATTGAACTTTATAAACTGCCTATGTACCTAAAGTTTTTGACATTTCCTTATCATCAAACCTTTTTTTTAAGTGTTTTAAACCAAAATGTTTAAAAAAGTATCATCAAGAGCTATCAACTGAAAGTTAAGGAGGTACAATAAATTTCCTGCAAAAAATGTATTTTCCCTGCTATCCTAGTACAAAAATTAAGTTACATAAATTCTATTTTTGGCATCTCATACCTTTGTCTGTGTATACAGGGTGTCCATCGACGAACTAAGTTGATTAATATACGAGAATAACTTTTTTTTAATTTGTACATTGGTATTTAATGACCCCGGAAGTTGAAACATACGGTACTATTTTAAATGTTAATTTCTTCAAGTGCATGCTAAGTCTCTAAACCGAACAATGTTTAAATTATTTATATTTTTTTAGACATTTTTGGCAAATGCAATCCTTCACAAAATAAATTGCTTTTTGTGAGACAAATGCAGTACCGATGAGACCTAGGCCTTACCAAGTAACAACAGTCCAAAAAAAAGTATACAGGGTGGTCATGAATTCAAGCTAAATCCTCTCAGTTTTTAAAGTACAAACTTTCTGTTAAATAGAAGCTTTGTTTTAAAGAGAAGTGTCAACAATGGAATGAATAGTAGAAGCACGTCCGTATATCTTGTAAAAAATACTAAGGGGCATCTTGACTAAGTGACCAACGCACGGACCACTACTAAGCACTCTATACGCAGGCAAGCGCCAACAAATGCAAAAAGACTGTTAAGGTCAGGGCAGGACCAGACACGAAAGCAAATTTTACAAATACGCTCAACTGCTAGGGTAGTGATGAATTATAGAGTAGGCCAGTCGAGTTGCTTAATGATGGACCACTGGGTGTGCCAGACTGTCGAGCGTACCCTTTTTTAAGTTTTTATTCAATGCCAAACTAGAGGGTGAACCTGACCTGTACATGAAACTATTTCAAATGTTCTACTGAACTAGTGAAAATAAAACACGAACTCGCCATTCCATTTAAGCATCAAATTTACTCTATTTTAATGTATATTTTAGCTGCAATGGACTCATCCCATATAACTCTTATCCACAACTTTTCATAAATCTATTCCCATTAGTTTCCCATATATTAAACAAGTTCGCCATTAGACAACCTGTATTTTAGATGTTGGTAAACATCACCCTGTAGAACGCTATTTAAAGTGATCACTGTATGTAAATAAAAGATCAAGGAATTATTATTATTATTACACCTGTTGATGCAAATGCTAGTTATCAGAATTGTAAGCAACACAGTTATATGAAATCGTGCAAAAAAATTAAAATTGAAAAGCGGTGACACACACACACACAATTCATGCACAGCTAAACACGAAACTCACTAGATTCAGAATCTTTCATCATAGACTACCTATTAGCTGTAGAGAGATGACTAATAAACATATCGTATTTCAGATTACAAATCTTCTTACCTTTTTCTTTTGTGGATGATTTAAATCGACTAGCGTTTCACCCTCTGCGAGAACCTTGTCAATTACTGGCTGATGTCCCATGATTTCGGTTTCCAACTTTTTATGTTTCTTGTAAAACATCTGGGCATCGTACAAATTTTGACCTAAACTCTCAGAAGCTGCAAGCGGGAGACGTTCTTTAATCCACTGCAATTCGTTATCCAACACAAAAGCAAACATATGAAATTTAAGGGCTTCTCGAAGAGCTTCCTTGCGCAAAGTGACTGGTTTTTCGAGATCTTTGAGCCGTTTTTGAGCGTTGAAGGCGTTATCACGTAGCGCACCCGAATTAAAATGCCCGTCCTGGGACATTTCCTCACTCTGATTCGCCAAGTCGTCAATACGCACGCCGCACAAATTAAGATCACTCTCTAGGAGCTCATGGCGCTTGAGAAGATCACGGCAGGATCGCAAGTCCGTTCCCAAATGGGCATTTTTGAGCTGACCATCAATCTCATCTAATTTATTATGCACATCTTCGAGCGCACTGTTGTAATCATGCTGGGCAACGGCCTCGCGCAGCCGCCGACCCTTATCCAATGAAATTCCGACTAAATGCTTCCACTCGTCATTCAAATCGTGTAGAGTTTTAGCGACGTCCTCCTTTCTGTAACTGTCTTGCGCAATCAGCGCTTGCCCTAATTTGTTTATAGTACGTAGCTGGCCTTCGTTTGCGCGCAATTCCCGTTCAAACGCCTCGTGCTTTTGATGCTTACGCTCCAGGTTGCTAAGATCTCGATAGCTCTCGTCCGAAGCAGTCTTCAATTTTTCCGCCAACCATTTGCGTAAGTCGTTAACCTCCGCACAAAATTCCTGATAATTTTTAGACGCTTCCAAGGCATTCGTACGCGCATGACTCAGATCTTTGACGGCTTGTCGTCGTTGTATTACATGGTTTCGTTTATCGTTGATCGCTTGACTGTCGTAATGCTCTGCGGCGATAAGAGCGTCTGCGCCATTACTAAACGCACCTAGGCGTTCATCTGAAGCATTTAGTGTACCGACGAATACACGATGTTGTTTCAAAAGAGCCTCGACTTCGTCTAGTGATGCGCCAAGGTCATTGAATTCGAGTAACGCCTGATGACTTGACGTTGCCGCGTCTATATTATCAGCTTCCTTGTTAAACATTTGCAACTGCAAACACTGTTCCAGCCATTTCTGTTTTTCATTCCAACCTCTTAATATTGCAGCCTTTTCTGCATCTAGTCTTTCTATCTTTTCGGCTACGTCAGTTAAAGATGGATTGGATTTTAATAGCTGTCGTCCCAAATTGGTAACTTCCCTGAATTCGTCTTCTTGCGCTTTTATATCTTGTTGTAAGTCCTTGTGGTTTTTTAAAAGGTTTTGGGCAGTCTGTACGTCTCTAGCCGTTGTGTCCGCATTCAGCTGCTCTTTTACATTAAAAATCCAACCAAGTAGAGCTCGAGCGCTGTTGTCAAAGATCTTGTGACCTACTGCATCTTCCAGTCTATTCCTGCGTTCTTTAGCTTTACCTTTAACTTTCTGCCATAATTCTTTAATTTCGTCCTCTCGCTTGGTGATATTATCACGCTCGTTTGGATGTGCCTTTTTAACAGAGTTTGCTAAAAGTTGTACTCTATTTACTTTTTCTTCGACAGGCGCTAATTCACGCTCTAAGTTCTGATGGCGTCTTTGCAAAGCTTGTACGGTTTTAAGGTCAGAACCGATCTCGGCAATATCAAGCTGCATCATTTTCTCCAACATCCAATCTTTGGCTTCATCGCACGTTCTTTGGAAAAGTTCCACACTGCTTGCACCTTCTAGACTTCTTTCTTTCTCAGACTTTAGCCTGTTCAACCTTTGCCAGGCAGAGTGTACTTGTTTGTGGTGCGCACGCACTTTGCCGATTTGGGAGTGGTTTTGAGCATCCAACTCTTTTACTTCATTATCGAGTGATTCTATTCTCTTATTACTTGCAAACAAATCTGTTAAAAATTTCTGAAAAGAAAACATAAGAAATTGATTTTCACAAATGGAAACCTACCTCAAATTTTCGTTTGGCTTGCACAACGTTACCCCCCTCCTCGTCATTCAATAAAAACTTCTCCTTGTCTTTAATCCACTTTTCGAAGTCGTCACATTCCCTGTAAAACCTGAAGAGGCGAATGGCATCCTCTAAGAGAGTGTGACGATGCGCTGCCAATTTTTGCAGTTCACCATAGGTGTCATTGATTTTCTTCTGTCGCTTTGGTATACTATCATTTTCATCCACACTCCTTTTCCCCTTCTTAGTACTTTGCGTCATCAGCTTCACGGGTACTTTCTGGTGTACCATCTTCGTTTTCTTCACCTTTTGTTTGACCTTTACCTTCTCGGGTTTACGAACCTGGATATGCATTATCCGTGGTTCGATTTCCACTAGATAGTTCGCGGGCGCGAATCCATCGGACCCGTCTGCTCGCCTAACACTCCACCAATCTGGATTGCTTTGGTGCAATAAGAACATCACTTCACCCTTGCTCATGTTGAATCCGTGGCCCGAAAAGGGGTATAATGCGCGTACCTGCGGAAGTAGCCGTTCTTCAGTGTGAGGTTTGTGTTCTATTCTCTCGACCTCCTCCTCTTCAAAGACTTCAACTGGAACCAGTCTGAAAAAACAAAGCTTGGACAAACACTTTTACTTACAGTAGTTTACCTAGTTTCTTGTATCCATTCTTCCACAGGTTCCGTTACCTCAGTCTCTGACGTTAGATCCAAGTTAGAAATACCATCTGCGACAAGTCGTTCGGCTTGGCTGTTCAAACTTTGTATATCGCCTTTGTAAGCATTTAGTTCGCCTTGTAAATCTTTATGCCTTTGTAGGAGCGCTTGCGCACTAGGCTCATCTGAACCATAATCGGTCGACGTCAAAATTGAAGTCTTGTCATTTAACCATGAGTCAGCCTCATTGGCATCTGCATAGAATTGATACACGGCAACAGCATCTTGTAACTGTTTGGTACGTTCTTTGACTAATCTTTCTAGTTTCTCCCATTCCTCCTTTGTATTATTAATTCTTTTTTGAATTTCTGAGGCGCCGGAATGTTTTTCTTGAATGAGTTGTTTTCCAATGTTAGCTGTAAAGGAACTATTTTACTCTCGCAGTATAGATAAGAGTTGAAGAGATAGTAGAACTATGCAGAACTACTATGATAATCGGCACAAACTTTGTATTGACCATATACACCATAGTGGGCTCATTAGGGTAGGGGTAACAAGACCGATGATAGGCTCTTTGACGTACTTGATTACATCAAAAGCTTTTGGGATATTTCTGGTCGGAGGGATAAGTTTTGGCAATTCATTATTTTCCTATTGAAAAGATGCTTACCTCCTCCCCTCCCAACACCACAAAACAACTGATTTAGTTAAGTTTCATGAAATGATTCACTTATATTCGTATTTTTTAATAGTATGTTTGTGTGAGCCAAAATTATAGCCCCAATGGGTCTCCCCTATCGCTGATACTCTTATAAAGAGTGATTTTTTGGCCTAAATGCCTAGCTCGACTATAAACAATGCACACTGTAGAGTAAGAAAAAAATGTTAAATTCCATTTAAGTTCCATAAAGAAATGACAAGATCATTGTAGCGCCATGAAGGTTAGGTCTATTACAAAATCCAAATAGGCTCTTGTTTTCTGACAATTGGCTAGGGCAACAAAAAATGCATTGCTAACAGTCCCCTATTTCGCGGCATCTTCATTATTATGAACTTTTCTATTGTCACAGGTACAAATAATCAAAATAAAAATTAAAAAGCAACTTACTTAACTGGTCAAATTTGCTTTTCCTGCTTTTAATCTCGTCCTGCAAAGATTTATGTTTCTGTTGCAAGCTGAGAACGCCCCTGAGATCTTTTGCGGATATATCAGCTTGGCATATTCTTTGTTTTTCAATCAGCCACCCTTCTTCGTCCTCTTGATCTTGTAAGAATTGATAGAAGTTGCGCGCATCTTCTAAAAGTGCCTTTCTGTTAGCGCTGCATTTCTATAAGTGGAAAGATTTACGAATCAGTTCATTGTGTAAAATTAAAAGACACTAAATGTACACAGCTGGTCCATCCAATTTATGTAAAGTTGTGCACTGCACCCATTTTTCTTAATTTGCAGGACTACAACTAGCTTCATATAACCTTATGAAATTGTATCAAACAAAGTATATACATCTTAAACTGTAATTCAAATTCAACCGTGATTCTTTGCCTCAGGTGCCAGAGCTATACACTACCGAACGCAAAAAGAACGAACTAAATATCTTGAAAACTGTAGGATAGACGGTCAGATAGACAGATGCACGAACAGAGAAAGTGGCTGCAATAGCGCACACAACTTCGTTGGAAAATGCGCTGAAAAAGATAAAACTGCCTACTTTGGATATTTTTACATAGATTCCAGTTGCATAGTCAAAAAAATTGTTAACCACTTTTTCTAAAATTTGACCCAAAAATGGTATTTTTTTTAAATACAACACCCTGTATATCTTAACTTCTATTTCTTGCATTCTTTTTCTTGATTACATTGATGTATCACAATCTACATTTTTTTATATACCTAATTATACAGTATATCATATTTTTGAAATTTTTGAAATGACAGTCAGCCATTTTTATTGATTGATATCGTCTACCTTCATTACCGGAAAAAAGGCCCCTAGAAAAAAAACTCCGGAATAAAAACCCATGGAAAGAACCCCCCCTCCCGGAAAACCCCACGGAAAGAAAGACCCCCTGGTAAAAAACCGGAAGAAAAACCACAGGGAAAAAAAGAAAATATTGCGCGAGAGCTAAAGTTGCATATTGTTTACTGAAACAGGAATATCAAACAGAACTCGGTTGAGATTCTATTAAAGTAGTTAGAGCGCCTAGGTAAAAGTAACAAGAAGTTGGTGAAAATTTGGTCACTTATTCTCTGAGAGACGCACTTTCTAATGGTCAAAAGAAAAAAGTGTTCCTATGTGCCGTTTCTGAGATATTTGACAGTAAAAACAGGGTATTTTAACATGGGCTCTTATGGACAGACTCAGTTTTTCTGAGCTAGCGAAGGTTTTTGTATCAAGACTTAAATGAGATGGGTCTCATTAGAAGCGAAATTTTGTGACGAATCTAAATATGCACGGAAAAGTACATGTTCATGATGAAATAAGGAAGATATTTACCGCCGGAGCGGCGTCTGCTCTGACGCGGCGGCACGCTATGCAGCACGCGTTTAAATCTGATGACTTTTCCACTAGGTCTAGTAAATAACTGAGCTAGGACCATCTTTTCCTTCTTCTGCTGAGCACTTTTCTTCACAAAAGGCATGGTGTCTTTCAGAAAGAACATCAAAACCAGCGATATTTATAAAGGCCTGCACACGTCTTGTTGACACACTGATCGGATCGAGATCAAGATAGCGGCTGGGGATCTCTGGCGCCAACATCGAAAAACCAAATCCACTACACCGACTTCACGTAAAACGCCAAATTATTTAGTTTCCCGGCTTTTACATACGTCTCGCATACGTTTTGATGAAAAATAAATATATTCGTTTAGGATTTACCGCTTACACTGTGAATATTTAGTCGCGGTGTGTCGTCAACATTTAGTGTGCAAAGGTTTGAAACAGGGTCGAAAAGTAGGGAGACTAGTCAAGTTGACTACTGTATATACCTTTTTAAAAATCATGTAAGACGTTTGCATTGTGCTGAGGTACAAAATACCACTCATACCGTATTTCTAATTATGTTTCCTTCATAACATCATTTTTTTGGGGACGTTTACCGTAAGTAATAGGTACGCCGAGTACATCACTTGACTTCAGCCGAACGCGCTCTAACTACTTTAACAAATTTTCACAATTTTTACAAAATACTACGTAATTGCATATTATCCTACACTACCACTAACCCTAATTAAACCTAATATTATGACTTATACCTTCTAAGAAATTTACCACATCTCGTTGTCCGGCGCTATATTCTTCGCAGATATTTTTTAGTCTACTTTGCAGCAGTACATATTTTGCTTTCTTCCTTTTTGGGATTAATTTATAATAATAATTAATTTATATAATATAATTTATATTATATATAATTTTAAATGAATTTAAAGTATGTTTTCGCAAACGTGATTAAGATCACAATCATTTGTTAATATTTAACAGATGAATAACGTTGGTTTGAGCCCATGTCACTTAGTAAACATCAAAAATCGACCAATCATATACCATATAATCATTGATTAACACTCTTTGTGAAACCAGGTATAAGTCACTGAACAACGCTTTTTGCAAGCTAATTCAGCACAGGAGTACACAGTTCGCACTTTTAGAAATTTTACGAAGGGCCGGTTCCACAATGCAAGTATATACCAGGTATAAGCTATTTAAAGTATAAAATCTAAACATTCAATCCAATTTTCAGATTTTGTACTTGGAATAACTTATACTATAGGTATATACTTGCCTTGTACAATCGCCCTAAGATGTATACCTACCTATTGTGGAGATTTAAAAAAGGGGGTTTTTATTCCGGGTTTTTTTTTCCTAGACTCCTTCACGGGATAACGAGTGGAAAATGTGGTTAACAAGCGTGTAAATACTGTATTCCCAGATTCCAGGAAGCCTGACGTAACACAATTGATGCTCCATCAAACGGCGACTATGACCCAGCTACTAGCGGTAATGGCAAATAACTAAGGACACGCGCAAGCCTTACATACGAGACCAAGGGACAACGTTTATCATATTACGCCTGATTTAAACAAAACAATTGGAGATTTCAGAGGTAGCTGTGGGATTCATATGCTTTATTACACAAATGGCCGGAATAATTTAAGTTAGAAACCGCTAGAATACATTTATATGGTGGAACCTGTGATTGGCATTTTATTTATTATCCCTCTCTTGTTCTGGGCCCTCAACAGGCATGCGCCCAATCACAGAGTGACCCGCATAGTGCTATTTAGAGGTGCCTCTGCAGAAGGTCTTAAGTTGGTCTATACTACTCCGGTATTTACCTTACGAATTAGGAAAACTGCAGGAAAACCTAATTCGGAGTAGCCGGTAGAATGCTCGGAACTGGTCTAAGGTAATTTCCATCTCCGCCACAGATGAAAAATTCACCTCAACCAAGGTTCGAACACCCGACCTCCGGATTTATAACCCAATGCTCTACCACTGAGCCATAAAGCCGATATCAGACGAGACGGGCGCAGAATAAAAACTGGACATATTTTGAGGAAAAACTCCTAGCAACATTTGTAATAGTAGAAAGACTCACAAAAAAATGGAAACACATGACGAAGAGAGTATAACAACCAAGGAAAGTGTGGAATAAATTGTTATCAAAACCTGGCTATCGTTTCGAGAAACGAAAGACCAACTCGCAACAGGTTTATCGCGAAAACACGTGATAGAAGTCAAAGAACACCTGAACATTGGCGATTAATCATGAATGGATTCAACGCAGAATCGCCTCTAGAACCACCGAAATACGCGAAGTGGATCGCGGATTCAGGCCAACCGTCGAATCTTCAAAAACGCGATGTGAACCTGGATAATACTTTAAAAATCAGCAAGACGAAAGAGACAATAAAATGTTTCAATTGTACAGAAGCGGGTCATTATGCTTCTAAGTGCTCCAGTCCCCAAGGTGTTTGAGTAGTACGTCGTATTCATCGCTATATAAATAAATATGGCGATTCTAAAATAAATTTCGATCAAGAAATGATTAAATGTAAAAAATATAAATACTTAAATTTGTTTAATGTTAAACTTTAAAACTTACTGATGTGTCACGAAGTACCTACCTGCAATTCTTTGTACGATGTTGCCAAATCTGCCAATTTGTTTCTCAATATTTGCTCCTCTTTTGGATTATGTGCGGCCGCCTGGTCACCAGATCGTTGAAGTTTTCGTTCGGTTTCCCCCAGAGAGGTCACTTGTAACTCTTGTAAAGCGTGCTTGTGTAAAAGTTCCTCGACCGCGTACAGGTGAACTCCCGTGTCAATAGAGCCTAACTCCACCTTCAAGACGTTTATCGTTGACAATGTACTATCAATTTCACGCAATAACGTCACGACTGTCGTCATATTCCCCAAATTAGTTTTGTGACGATTCAACAACTTTAATAATTCCCTCCATTTCTCCAAGATCTCGTTTTCTCTCAGCTTCACCTTTTCGGAATTGCGGTAGTTCTCGTTCACGAGCTCCTCGCACATTTGGGACAGATCGTGGAATCTCTCCTCTCGAGCTAGAATGTCGGCAGATATCGCTTCGTGCTTCTTAACGGTGGCATCTACCTGAGTTAGGTTAGAACCGTACCGGGGATCGGATAAAACTTGTATCATCTCTTTCAAGTAGCCCTCTCTGAGAACACTTTTGCGTTCGAATTTATAATTTAGCTGTTCGAGTCGTTCTTGTCTCATCAATTCGCTACGAAGGGCAACTTCTCTACTATGTTCGGCTCGCTCCAGCATGTCCCATGCGCGCTCGATGTCCTGCACCAGTTTGCCATCTACTGGAACGAAGGCTGGTTGTCGTAGTTCTTTGAGTTGAGTGTTTATTTGGAAATACAGAGCTTCAATCTCTATCCGCTCCTTGTATTTGGGAGGTTTCTCTTGTGTTCTATAATGGCCAAAACTCAGCAAGAGACTTTGGATTCCTTCCAGAGAATTTGGAAATTCGCGGTCTTGTAGTCGTGTAATTGTAATACGAATCCATTCTAGCAAAGCTGTCACAAGTTTGTCATAGAGTAGTTTCATTTTGTCAGCGTCCATCATTTGGTTTATAATCTGGAAAAGTCAAAGATCTAGCTAGGAATGGGACGAAGGCGCTTACCTTTGCAATTCTCCTGCCACTTTTAGCTTCATTTTTCATTCTTGCAAATGTGTGATAATAGGAAGCAACATAAGTCATTATACTTTTCTCATCCGGTCTTGTGTTATCAACGTCTTCGGCATCTAAGAGTGAAGGTATTCCTAGTTCATTAGTCGCCACATCGAATGCGTGGTTTAAATTGTCTATGTGTTTATTAGGTACTAAGTTGTTGTAGTCGAATAAATCGGGTCGGTGTGCGTGGATCAGTGCGTTAAATCCCAAGCCACTACGCCACGAGTTAGTAAAATCGGTAATATTAACATTTGCGTAACCGTGTGTTTTACGTTGTGCCCATAACAATAAGGCATCTTTGGCAGATTTCTTCTCAGAACTTTCATTTTCTTCATCCTAAAAGTGACCATCAAGCAGCGCTTGAGTAAAATGAGTAAGCAAGATCTTACCACATCAATTTCAATTTCTTGAATTTGAAACCTTAAAATAATTGTCCAAATTAAACCTAAAATTAGTCTGGGGTTTCCGTCAACTATATCTTCGGCGCCTATACTTTCAAGGCGTACTTTAGTGTGTAAAAATGCTAAACTTTTATTAACATTTTCGATTCTATGTACCCGCATCTTTCCATTATTTGGTTTAGCAAGTTTCTCACCCGAAATTATTTCTAGTAATTTTAGTAGCTTTTTGCCATCTGCTAGATCTGTAAAGAGATCTTCCACTTCCATTCGTACCTATAAAAGCAAACGGTCAGCTAAAGTGAAACGTGTCACACATCACCTTTTGAAGGAAGGAGTTCATCCATTTGGTAAAAGTCTTCTTTTGAATGTGAAGACGTTCCTCTTGCAGAAACCTAATGCGGCCCTGCTCAAACTTTTGTACTTCATCTCTTTGCGTCATATTGGTTTTGTATAACGTGGATGGCTGTTGCTTTGGTTCATAATGTACAGACCCACCTGCAAAAAAACTGCGAATTAATTAACAATGTTCGTTTGATTTGCTTTGTTCATTTAACACTGCAATGATCTTGTTATCTTTAAACGTTCACTTACGCTATCTAAAAAAACTAAGAGACAAAATAAACAAGATACTCGCTAACGTAGATAGCCTAGTTAAATATTATACTCGCTTCACTATTTAAAGCCATTGCTTGCAAATTGCCTTGACTTCTAAAAATGTTAATAATTAAAGTACAAAGTTTATGTACCAGTGCGCTTAGTTTCACAAACTGATTATGTTAACGACCGAGATAAATAATAATCATTGCAAGAAGAGGAGAGAAGTATGAAATATAAATCATGGTGTATAATAAAGACACACAACATGATGTAAATACATGTAGAAACTGCAAATCAATAATCTAACAATGGGACAAAAGCTTAGGGACTCACATGGCTCTGTGTACCTTTCCACATTTTGTAGAATAAGTAGGTACCAATATTTGTTCATTACAAAAAGTTGTTATTTTGTAATTTTTATTACCTAAAATTTCGATCAGAGAATGGTTTAAATCTAATCTCATCTTAATTACGGATCATGTACTAACTGACCTTTGACCCAGCAAATGTATTGTTGAAATTGTAATTCAGGTTTATGATTTCAAGAAGACAATAACAGAGGCATAAAATAATACAAATTTTTAGGAGTATTACGGCCAAGGTTTGGGATCTTATCAAAATTTTGTATATTAACAATATTGTAGAGCGATACATTCCAAATCGTTTGCCATATAAATAGAGCATTTGTTCAGGAGGTATTTCATTTGTTTATATTTGCATAATATTTGTTGCAAAGCGGTGTAGTGTATTATCTTTGCAATGCGTTAGTGAACCTTCTAGAAGAATGTAGATTTCTTTCTTCTACTAAAAACCGTCACAATATACAGATGGCACA
This sequence comes from Photinus pyralis, assembly GCF_008802855.1. Taxonomy (NCBI): domain Eukaryota; kingdom Metazoa; phylum Arthropoda; class Insecta; order Coleoptera; family Lampyridae; genus Photinus; species Photinus pyralis. The sequence goes on from NW_022170403.1 coordinate 19,469,904, forward strand.
AGAATCTGTGCCAGAGCCATAAACATAGGGACTATAGAAAAAATCCTTAGAACACCATGGCTGTGACATGATTTTGAGATCTTGTTCCCAATATCTGATAGTATCTTCTATGAGTTGTGATTTGCTATCTCGTGAGATGTGATTTCAACTGCAATCGAACTTTGAAATATGGCCCGGACGCCATTTTTGTCAATGTAGTGAAAGTTGGCTTATATATTGCAAATCAATATCTTATTTGCATACTAATTAATTCCAGTCAAAAGTTCACATTTATTTGTTTGACAAATTTTTTGCTCATAATTTCGATTTGATAATTGTTCTATCCATCCGTGGATTTTCTCCATAACTACGCAAATATCGAAATACAGTTTTTTGTAGCTCTTCCGTACAATACGGTATTTTATGATAAACCCTCAAGTTTCTTTGCAAGTTTAGGTTTTAGTCCGCCACGTGGTGTAAAAAGGGGAACTGCATTGCTCATTTGTTTATTAATTTTAGATATATGTTGGTAGAAGATTATTTTGATAGTGCAGTATGCAGATATACAGAGCTCTCGCAATTTAAAAAAAGTGCTAGTGTTGTGGCTAAAATGTGAGTATCTGAATCTGGAAAGTTAGATTTTTAAAAATTGAAGTGCAGGGGCCAATTTGACTGTCAGCCACTCGGTTTTTTACGGTATAAATTCCACTGCTACTGTCTCGGTCCAAAAATGAAGGGCTCATCTCAAAGGAAATTGTATGTACTTTAATTTATTACTGAAGTTTTTTCGCCAAAAAACCGATACCAAAAGAGTTATTTCGGATTTTGTGGAAAAACCGCCGATTTTCCGCCATTTTTCCAAGATGGCGACTCCCGCGTCATGCGAATTTTTGTGCAAATGTCAAATTCGGATTCAGCAACCCAAAAAGCATAAGCCCTGCATCTTAATTCTTTGTCTCAGAAATTTGCAAGGTGGACCCCTGTTTTGAGCTCTAGGACCTGGACTTAACGAGTTGTGCTCCATGCATATTGGATTGTGCCGGTCAAATATTTAAACATAGTCTTACGGTAGATGGTACTTCCAGCACTCAAATCTATGGGGATTGGGACCATCTTGACTTTCAGCCCCCACGTTTTTCACAAATCTCAAATCAGCAATGTTGATCATAAATTGTGCTCGAAATTATACCTATATATGTCATATTAATTAATTTGAATATCTTTGCTTGGCTTCCGTATTTTTATGTTCGTTCGTGCGATGTATTCAACTAAAGAAAAAGTTGATATTGTCAATTAGTAACAGTTTAAGGAAATTAAGAGATTTATTTTCTGTGAAGCCAAAGTGACAATATTCAAATTAATTAATATGACAGCTAAGTCTTTATTTGTTTTAAAAGGTTATTTTGAATGCATAAAATTAGGCTCTCTTCAAAAGACATTTTGTCATTTAAAAGTAGACATAGGGAAAAACAATACCCGTAAATCCCTATCGCTACTTCTTAATAAATACCACCGTATAAGTACTGTATATGACGCTATTGAGAAAGTGGTGGCATCGGATAGATCAGATAAATTTGATTGAAACATCAAAGATCGACTTTTAGATGTATAACACATTCAGTTCATGTGTATGGTAACTCTTCCAAGTCTATAAGGACAAACGTTTCGGCGGTTCGTGTGGATTGGAGCACGGCAAAAAATTTATTCTATTTTGGGATTACATAATTCTGTAGACTTCACCCTCAGATGTTCAACAATCCAATCTACCTTTGTAACAGGTGGCCCTTTTGCAGGTTCAAAAATTTAGTTTTGAATATGTATTTTGTCTAACAAATTTTACACATACCGCTTCATAGCGAACGTGAACAAAAGTATGTCTGGCGATAAAAAGCGATACCGCGATTGCCACGATCTCTTCCGACCTAAAAGTTGCGTTCATTCCATTCGAACCGACTGAAAAAGCCAACTTTTCTATTGGTTGTTGGGGCACGCCAGTCGAAAACGTTCAGAAAGAAAGGCCCGTTTCGGTTTTTCTAGCGGGCGAGATTCAAATAACGAGAGATGTGGGAGAGCGAGAATTCTAAGCTGATTTCCGCCAACAAGCAGGTACCAATTTGGGTACGCTAAGAGCGACTACGTACAAATACAGATATGTGGCGGATTATTTAAAGACAGTTCATCGGTGCATTTTGCCCGCAACGAAACCGAATGTTAATAAATTGGACAAGATTAATATATACACAGCCGAACATAGACATTTTTAATTCATTTGCATAATCACGATCTCTAGTATGACTTTCGCGAAATTGAAGCCGGTTTGCTTGGATTCGGGATTCACACGAACCCTTCTTCCGCCAAACTTTGTATTCATCACGCAGATAACGTTAGCAGGGCGCTGCAAGAAGTCAACTGTACCATCAAAACGATCTCTTTCCATATTTCTAAAGGAAGTGGCAGTTTCCAAGGAGAGATAAGATCAATTGTTACCAGAAAGAAATATTACTCACGGCAATTACTGTAAGTTATTTTAATTTTGTTGTTGTAGTAATTAGTGATCGGTTATTTTTACGAATTTGCATATTAAATTTGTTTGATGTAATTTTAATATTCCTAAAGGAATCGACCCGTCAAAATTATGTGCATTATCTGATTTTGTATTATATTTACTGATAAGAATCAATCCAAACAGGATTTTTGGTTATTTTGTTTCATTGAGTGGAAAATTACATAATTATAAATTCAGTGATAAGTACTAGTCCTTTGGTTGGATTAAAATTTTGTTTATAGCATTCGGAGGTGTGTATATTTTAATTCAATATAATGGTAAAACTTGTGTGAAGGTCGTTTTGAGATCCATCACGTTTAAGAGACGATTAAACAATCGGGGGCACAGAAATTGAAGTGAAAGCTCTCAGGTTTGATTTTTAAAATAAGAAAACTTAATTTTATAATTGAAAACACGGATAGCTTGGAAACACCTTACTACACTTTAGCCCATTTTCTTTAAAAATTAAAAAAAAAAGTGCTATTATTTGCGTTTTGTCTGTCCGAACCCACTTCTGCGATGTTGAACTATTTTGAAAAATATGGCATACTCTATTATTCTCCCCCTCAGTTCCAGTTAACAATTTAAATTTTCGAAATGTAGGGTCACTTTTGGCAAAGACTATGAGGATAGTCTTTGCTTCTGGTGACAGGAAATAGTCTTTGATATTACCCACCTCTAAGTGCACAATTTTTCTGGAATTCTATTTAAACTGATACCATTTGAGCTTTCAGAAATAGCCCTGAATTCTTAACAGAAAAAAATTTGAGGTATGTGTGTATATCGTTTATCTCCACGACCTTTAGAGGTCCAATCAAATCTTGGCAATGATAAGATAAGATTAATTCGGTCCGCTTTAAAAACTAATGTATCAACAGAAGTATAAGCATGAAGAAGAGATTCCTTCTCCTGAGATAAACCCGAGGATAAACCCCATATAATTATACAGCGAGCAAATGGAAAATGATATTCGTATGCCATACCTAATTGATGTCGTGACTAAGCCGATGTGGGTCGGATCAATGAGAAAATATGTCGAGGTATTTAGCCAAAATAACCAATTAAGAAACCACAATTCAGCCTACAAAAAAGTTTTCGTGCTCGACGAGCACGGAGCACTCAACATTCTTGTACAATTAGAAAGCAATTTTGAAGATAAGCTGCGGGATGATGTCATTTTACTGTAATCTGTTCAAACAGAGACCCAGAGTGACAGGTATTATAAATGATAAGTAGGTACTAGAGAAAATCGTGATGTCTTTCTGCGTAAACGGCAAAGTCACTTCAATAGACTGCCATCCACTCGGCATTGTTGCTAGATACTCTTGAGAACTGCACGTTAAAAAATGATCATTTCTCTCAATGTTTAAGAAAGTATGAAAGTGATATAATATAGTCACTGAAGAGGGTTGATATGATTCAAGATCCCTTTCCTAATTAATAAATAACAAATGTCTACCAACCACAGAACCAAATCGACCCATGGGTTGCTCAGAAAAGTGCCTACATTATCAATATTTAAAATTCACGTGTGAATGACGAAGTGTGCTTTAGACGTTGGCTTCCCAACAAGAAAGTGAATAAATTTTCTACTAAGTGAAGTTAAGGATTGAATTGAACACACTAAAATCGCAAAATTTAAAATATTTTGCTAACCTTAATTTGGAAACCATCCAACCACTTAGTCGATCGCTACTGAAAATGGAAAATAATACGTGATGACTGACGAAGAATGTAATGGTACTCGAATGCAATAATCTGTGCAGGAATCGTTGCGAAATTACACGTTTAATTCATCGCTTGCAGTTACTCTACTCAAAACGATATATGTATTAGAATGCAAAGGAATGTACCTCACCTTGTCACGGTCAACTACTACATATTACATAATGTTTACCGTGCCTTATTTATTTTGTTTTTCAGTATTTACTTACTAATTTTTTTTTAATAAAACGATAAAGCCGAGATTTTTGCAGAAAATATCTTCTATGTAACTACACTGCGTATTTTTTTAAAAAACTTTTAAAACATTCGAATGGAGCTATTCGAATGTGTCTGCAGACAAAAAAATGTCTGATCTTGAACCAGACATGGTTAATTGACAAATGACAGGATGCATCAATGGGAAAATTTCTCGAACTCAGACTCATCCCAACAATAGGAAAGCCATAAAAAAAGATTAAATGAACTTACAATATTACTGACAAAAAAGGGCAACTATGGAACTTGTGTTCCAGATATCCAAAAAAGTAGACACAAAAGAACAAGTGTAATGATAGCTCTAAATTTAGATTTATTTTTTCGAATTTTATAGAGATAGGCTCGGACATAGGTAAAGTTGGGATTTTTTGAAAAATCTTCAAACAACTACAAGTTGTCAAAATTAAAGGGTGAAATTTTCGAATAAATTGTACCCCTGGTGGAATTGTATTCGTAAGTAATTGGTGGAATTAATGATCGTCTTTTCTAAGTCATTTCTATAGCGCGTTATCCTCTTAATAGCTCTAGGAAATTTTCGACTTCAGAAAGTCGCAGATTATAACGAGGAGGAATTTGATGTCTGTTGTGAAAATACCTGACCAACAAATGCGCCGCTATCGTACTTATTTAAAAAAATGCAATTCAGTAGAATTCGGATCGTGAGTAGTTACAAGGTACAGCCTAAAACTCGTCCATTTCGGGGGAAACCCCCAATCAGTCAGTTTTTTATCCAGGCCAAAGAAAAGGTTTATTATATACAGAAAACTATAAAATGCTTAGTTGGGTAGGCGACTTATAGTCCGAGACCAGATTTTGTCTACGTATACTTTCTGGTTACTCCGAAGATTCGTTCATGTTAGTTAAATTACGTTGTATCTTTCAGATTTATTTGTTATACGAGATATTTAGTTAGATGTGCATGTAAATTAATTTCTGAAGTTACTGAGACCACTGAGACTTATTCTGAAACCGATATCTGCGATTTTTAGTTACGTTCATTGTGTCTCTTGATTCTTATTGAGTATTAATTACGGTTTTAATATACGGTTTGCTCTAGTGTCAGACGTTAAACACTGCTACCGCAATATTTATGTGCCGCTCTAACAAAAACTACGCCCAGAAAATACTTGCTTCACCAGAAAATTTACCTAAGAATTTAGTCGAACGGAAGTTCGAATTTACAGCTATATTATCTTTATCATTGTGTATCAACATCGTCATTTGCACAAGAACATTTTTTATACGAGGTACCGTTATTTTATTTTGGTAAAAATTAAGAGTTGCAGATCTTTAAAAAAAATTGTTGTCAATTAAAATTGATTGAAGGTTAAAAATTATTTATTAAGAGAAATTTTGGTTTATTGGCTTAAAGATAGCAATCTAACGGCAATTTGGAGCAGTTTGTATTGAAATACTTCTTTGTTCACGAACCCATTTGATTTAAAATTGGTTTTGGGTTAAAGTTAAAGTTAAAGGGTAAAAAATACCAACTTTGGGTCAAATCTCAGAAATGGTGTTCTAAAAAAATTTTTACCACGTCACTGGAATCTAGCTTACAGAGTTTCAGACTAAGCCTAGTCAAATTCATAGAACGTTCTTCCAAATTCCAGACGAAAACCAATTCCTAGGGTAAAATTTTATCAGTAGCTGAATTGCGCTGGTATTCCACAAATCTACGTGACATAACTGGTTAACTTTTTTGATATGAAATTTCATTTTCTCAATTTCAGAAGTACATTTTTTCGACACAGTAGGTATTTGTATATTGAAATTGTTTTCTTAAATTATCGATCTCACGACTATAGCCTGCAGATCTATAGTAAATGGCTTTTAGTGAAAACTTCAAGTCTCTAACTATTGAAATTGCTGAGATCTCAGCCGAACAGACAGGCAGCCAGCCATAACGAATATAGTCCAAAAATGCGCTAAAAATTATCACCGAATGCGGGAAAATAACTCCTTTGAAATGGAAGATCTGAGTTTGAATTAAGATTATATTATAAGTTAGTCTGCTAGTGGAAGTCATTTCGAGTAATCGCTTAATCCTTTTTGGGCTTTTTTGAATTTTTAAACTTTGAATCTTAAGCGCTATAAAAAATAAAATCCCTCGTCCCATTTAAAAAATTGGGTAAAAGTTGCAAGAATGATTAAAATTGCACCCCCCCCCCCCCAATAAAAAAATCGATCACTTGAATTTTTGTCAAAATCTTTATTTTGTCGAGTTTCGAGAGTAGAAATTTTCGTTGGAACAACGTGTATACACATATAACTGCCCCCCCCCCCTTCCCCGGGCCCAAATCAAACATTTTCGAAATAATATGCACTAATAGTCCAGAAATGCACTAACAAAATCAAAATGTCCTTTATTTTTTCAAGCTAGTAAACGTAACAGATAAAGTATATCAACATTCCTTGAAGATACGCAGATAAAGTCCCATAAATCAATTTTCTACCGGCAACCTGAAAGATTAAATTTGTTTTTTCGAACGATCATCAATTAGTTCAAAGGTAGTACATATGAGATCAGCTATAATTATGTACAATTACAACGATCCGTGCAATTAGTATATCTCTTTAATTGTAATTATTCAAATGGAATGTTATGTATGAGACAGGCCTTTAAAAATAAATATTATTCCAACTGTTCACTGCAGAACATGACGATTATTTAAATTTCCATTTACACAGTGATCAATTACCGCCTTTTTGTTGTAAATCACGATCGGCCCAATTCTTTAAATTGTCACGCAAAAGTGTTAGGTAAATAAATCAAATGTGCACATACCGAGGTGTCCGCGATGCATGACAAAATCTTGGGAATTCACTTACTACTACACATATATACGGAATAACAAATAAAGTAACAGTAATAGTAACTTTCAACGAACCGCGTATTAATCTTATCGCGTTTTATCAAGTGGAGTACCATGAATCAGGAAATCATTAAAGTGGAGGGGGCGAATTCCCGTAAAAAAACGTTAAAATGTACGCCTAGATAAACGTATTCAAATTCCAGAAAGCGTCAAGGATATAAATAGCTTCGAATGCGAATGATTCAGATATTACCACAGTCATTGTCCAGGTTAATAGTGGAAAATGAGCTGTATAATTTGGTTATAACAACCCTCCCTCTATACCATACCTACATAAATCGAGTATTACCATCCAAAAACTCAAAATTGTCGTTGCCAGACCTTCCCTATTTCTAAGCTGTAATGGTCCTAGAGTATGATATTACGAGATATATTATGAAATTGCCTTGAGAGATCTATCTGATGCTAATCAACGCTCTCAATAATATACAATGCCCATAAATTGACCAAGAACTCAATAATGAGCTATTGTAGCCACTTTGTCCGTCCATCCGTCCTTACGGCTGTGCCACGATCAGATCAGAGCTAGTACTGCCTTTTCCGCTATTTGGTTCGTGATGGTGTCGAGGCTTCAAGGAAGAAACTTTTTTTGTGCCACTTACGAAAAAAGTTATAGAAAATAGTATACCAAGAGACAAGTCTTTAAAACGCGATTTAGTGGAACGACGCGTAGCGGAGTGCCCTTAAACGTTGCAAGTGCTTTAACAGTTACTTATCTTATTAGTGGGATAGAAACATCAATACATTACGAGTGCGAAGATTGCAGTATTTTTGATTATACCTGCAATATAATTTAAAATTAAGGGAAATAAAATAAAATCATATTATACTCGAATACACGTCTAATTAAGCGGGCTGTTTATTCGTAACACAGAATACGACCGCCTTATTCTGTGATTCGTAACACCATGCCATGGAAATGTCACTTAACGTGTGTGTAAAAATCACCGTCTTTGTAAATAAAATTACTTCGGTCGAAAACGATAATACATTGTCCATTCAATGACTTCTTGCAAAAGCAGAAGAAGGGTTGGTAGATGCAAAATCCAAATCCCTATTATAAAGAATATGCAAAGTTGTTTTCGTAGATGAATAGGAAGCATCTCACGAACAAAGTCTTAAATGCATGATTAATGCAATGTTTTCTTTAGTACTCGGTTTTAATGTCTGGTGCGTTCTGGTTATAAATCATGCCCTTTTTCATTGCCCGGTTCTTCTTCGTAGTCTCCGTGCTATAAATGGTTAATCGTTTTTGACTCTGTCTTTTCCAGTCTTTCCTTACTGTAATTCCACTTCCCCTCCACATTAATTATCCATAATTTCCTTTATCTCTCTCATCTTCTGCGATTCTTTTCATATTTCTTTGGATCTCCCTATCTTTTTTGTTGCGTCGCTATTTATGAAAATCTGCGTTTCTTCCCTTATTTTGCATTAATTTCTTCTTGTATTATTGGTCCTAAATTCTATCAGATATGTTTTTGTGCCTAATTTTCGGGTTTCTTTTATTTTTACCTCTATCCTTGTGCTTCTTAATACAATTACCCATGTCTTTTTTAGAACTGTTCGGTCATATGTGTCGATTGTAATTCCATTTACTACCACATCTTTTGTTTCTGCGGTTTCTCTATTATTTCCATTGGTTCCTTTACTTCTTTTAATTCTTTCTTTATTCCTGTATTTTCCTGTTTTAAGTTGATGTTTTTTCTTTCTTTAGTTTTTTATTTGTCGCTATAAGTAGTGGATTGCTTGATTGCTCTTCTTTTGATCCCTTCTTATTCCTTTGATTTCCTGCTCGATTTCCTGTGTATTCACTGTTTTAATGTGGAAACACCGGGACGTCATGAACGCCCTTTATTTTGCCTAAACAAGTTTAGCTTTTCGATAATTATCGAGAAACAAATAATTCATTGTGAAAAATAAGTAATATAACAAGAACGTTATTTATGACACAATAGTTTTTATTACCACGTTTACTACTTGTAACAACTAATTATTTAATAAAAGGATAATGAAGCAACGGCTGGGGTTATCGAGCGAATTTTTACGGCTTTGTGTCAAAAAAACGTATCACGTATCATTAATATGTTCGGGGCAATAATCTCAATTTAAACTTCTGGAAGCCAATCCTTAATTGTGGTAAATAAGTTTAATAAGTCACGTTTTTTGTACCACTCGGAAACGTTAGGACATCGTTATTAATAAATTAAAGTTGCTCTTAAAACGCTATGTATCTGCCTCAGGGCGTGTAATTTTTAATCCGTCAAAATAACGGAAATCGCTCGCTTCGACTTCAGCATTTCCGTACCTTTACGGAATGTGAGGGATTACAACACCCCATACGTAACTAATTAAAAAAATGGATAAAACACGTGCCATCACAGGCTTCGAGGTAGGCGTAATCGTAGCTTTCAACTTTGAAAGATTGAAGTACTTTAGGGAGATTTTTCCTTTTTTCTCCTCAAAATCTGGGACTAATCTAGTAAAATAGGGACCGTGAACCGTCAAATCAATAGTTTATATAGGTAATAGATTATCATGAGATAAGATGGTAACTATCTAACAAACTCTTTTCCCATATAGTCCAGCAAAATTTACACCTGAAAGGGGGATACCCCAAAGTGACCTGCGGAAAGCTGGAAAAATCGTTCTAAAACCTTAAAATAGTCTTGAAACAGAGTAATCTAAGTTTACACCCCTCCAGAGATTGAGCATAACTTTTGATGCAACAAAACCTTCGAAATTTTCGGACCAAAATACTAAATAGACATAAAAACACGAGTAAAAACATATAGTGACGAATTAAAGTTTATCTTTTTTTTGATTAGGAGAGAACGAAACTAGCGCGGAAACTGAAAACCCAAATCAACAACCCATTTATTCAAGGTGGTCTTTATTAATATATGAGATAAATACCACACTCACTCGCATTCTCCCCAAAACAAAAACCGAGACAAAAAGCTTTGATGCCTTCGGCAACTGACAACCTTTGTTTATAATTATAATAAGCAACAATTGTACCGTTAAAATTCGAGTTGTAGATGAGAAATATAGAAATGATCAATTGAGGTGTCCCATTTGCGACACTAAAGAGAAGGTATCTCCGTAATTCTTAGTGCAGCTATTAAAAAGGTAATATTACAGACGTCATGTGCTCTTTTTGGGTAAAACTTAATACAGTAAAATCTAATTTTGAAAAACTTTGCTTTATCGTTGTTGATGGTAAGGTAAAAAAGTTATCACACTTAGCTCTTTTTTTAAATGGAACAGTGTGTTTTCTTTTTAGATTAAAATATACAGGCTAATCCATTTTTAAAAATGTGGTTAGATTCGATAAATGATGTATTTAGAGTTTTTGAACAAGAAGGACTCCTTATAAAGAATTCCTTTTTCTCAAAGAAATGAAAAAAATATGGATTATATACAGACTGATTCAAATTCGAGGGCCACCATGGAGATGTAGGAAACTGTAAGAGATAGGTAGGTAGTTTAAATTTGGCAAAATTGCGTGTTTTGATGCATAACAAAATGCCGTTTTGAACTCGGTTTTGAAACTGAAAAAATTCCGACTACTTTCGGAGAAACTGAAAGAGCCATCTAAATAATCTTGGCCAAGCTAACACGAACGCCTACTTGCTACGTATCGTTGTATATTGTAAATATGGCTACTTACTCCTTAGTAATTGTAAAATGTTGGACTATATACGGACAGTCTGCACGTAATTGGAAACGAATAATTATAATTTCGAGTTAAAATTATTCTTTCCAAAACTAGCCAAATGAGAGAAACAATTAGAAGAGTGCAAAACATACAAATTTTATTTTTAACTTAAGAGTTAAGAATACAAATAAGGGTGAGAAGGTCACCTTCTGTAGGTTGTAAAGTTTTATTACGTCTCGGAACATGCTTTATTAAACATAAATTTTACAAGGCGCCCTTTGCATTGACCCTCATTGTGAACAGATGTAAAAATAAACGGTTTTAGCGCCTAAAACACACCCATCGTATAAACTGTGTACCTACAACTCTTGTGCAGATAAAGCGTATTTTTTTAAACCGAAATAGTTTAGTAAATGATTGCGTTATAAACAACGTAGTAGCCTGCTATATTTATGGATGTTTTCTTTCTTTTTAGATGATGGGGAGATTTGATTTGACCAATAACTGTTCCTGCCACAGTCTGTTCTTGAGATATAAGGAATTATTTATATCATCTCCATAAGGACTCGAGGAAGAGCCTATGGTTGGTAGAAAATAATTCCTTTCGTTGAGACCCCCCCAACCGTTCAAAGTAGGGCGGTAGAAAACCGTTCCTTTTGTTGAGACCTTTAATTGGAATACCATGAAAGAGAAAATTAATTTCTACCCCCCCCCCCTCTTCCCCCCGGTCACGTACTGATCTCTGAAAATAGTTGCGCAGGTTAGTTTATACAACTAATTCATTTACGGTGGACACCTTTCATAGAATTACCCATGAAGGTAGAAACGTGTGCGCCCCCCCCCCCCCCAGTTTTCAAAAAATTTTACTTGGTATCACTAAACGCATGCGTATGCAAATTCTGAGATCAAGTTGGTTGTTGTCGCATGTAAAAGCTATGCACGTCTTTACATTGAAAAACGTAATCTCAAGAAAATAATTATGGGGGGGGGGGGGGAGGCTTGAGATAGCGAAATTTGATGTCGTCTGGCACACCTTCAAGGTATAGGCTCATATTGCAAAACATCCAAGACTTCAAGTACCATTCCCCCATTCCGCCAAAGTGGGTCCGGACGGACCAAAAAGCAAACAAATAGCACATTTTTTTAATGTGTCTTAAATAAATATGCTAACAATGTAAAAATTATTATATTTGTGTAAAAAAATCATATCAATATTATTACCTTAGCTGTGACAGGTGTCACAGATCAATGTGTTGCAGTTTTATGCGCTAATTTATTAAAAGTGAAGTAAATACCACTTCAGTGAAATGCCCATTTCTAGAATGTTCTCGTTATTTTATTATAAGAGTAATGGCAAAAAGTGTAACGAACGTTTCTTATTTGGAAACCATTTTCGAGCGTCACAAAACGTCAGGATCAAACGCGGTTTAAAATTAGGGGAAGGTAATAGAAATAGTATTCAGAATCAAAAGACACTAGACACGAGGATCTAAGGTGTAACAAGAGCTCTTTAATGGGATTGATTTAATTTGAATTAATCAATAAATTAGAAATGCGATCCATGGGTGTAGGCGCATTTTTATGAAATGTTGATAGTACGAACGATGTTTGAGGGCGATTTTCCAAATTAATGGTATAAAGTTGAATTTCGTTAGGGTAGCTCAGTTTAAGTGTATAGAGTTTATTCCGAATTTTTTCAAGTCAATGGATTTTCAATTAATTCGATCATTATCTATATTTTGTGAGTGGTTGGCTAGCGGATGCGTCGTGACCGTTAAGGGCCTAGGAAAAGTTATCAGCGCCGGTCTGCCGGGCGCTAACACAATCTTAATGTCACTTACGTGACCAAAACAGCTGAATCAGAATTACTCCTGTTATTTTCATAGAGCACCGTGAAAAACGCGAACTAAATACTAAATCTGGTGCGTTTTGATAAATAGGCTTTGTACGCATTTGAATGAGCGAAGGAAATGAAAGCGATTAGTTAATCATTAAAGCTGACAAATTTGATCTATTACACCATTTTGTAGGCGCGTTTGGAAAAATTAAAAAATGTAGGAACACGCCCAGGAGAAGTAGCGGTAGGACATTCGGACCACCGGAGCGTGGTTCAAAATAATAATTTTTTGGACATTAATTATATCGCGAACGCAGCAATTTCTTTGACAGGTAAATTAACCGGACGTTTCGTGAACCCATTCAGAATGGATTATCATGGAAATGCAGTAGAAGTAAGCTCTTTCGGTGAAACTAGATGCGGTCGATTTGGCGGTAGAACTATCGAAAAACATAAAAGTACGAGCGGACTTTTAAATGAACTGGTGCCGCGCTATATTCGTGTTTCGGTGCAAGTAAGTGCTACCTTTATTCCTTCGAACTTTTAACAAATTGATGTTGCATTACCACAAAGGTTTCGGTCCCAGTGAAGTGCTACATTATGAAGTGAGTTCCCAAAATAACAAATAAGGAAATGGAAAAGCTGACCACGGAACGGTTCGAGCTCGCAACGTGGAGACCTCTAGTGGATTAAAAGGAAAGACTTAGATGGCGTCAAATCAATAAACCAAATTTAAATAAAACGTAACAAACTTCAAAGAAATATCTACGTAAATAAAAAAGTTGGTATGCACACATTAATCGTTACGATTTTTTTTGTCCAGGTGCCAGCCACGTGTTCAGCTACCGAGTACCGAATACAAAAAGAACGAACTAAATATACTGAAAACTGTAGGAGTACTATGAGGACTCGGACGGCCAGACAAAGAAAGTGGTTGAAGTTACGTACCCAACTTCGTTCGAAAATCCGCTACAAATGGGGTATTCTTTACTATGTCATGTCATTGGTCATACCTATAACTTATAAGGGGTCCGTGAAGTTAGCCCTATATAAGAGGCACTATCGATTAAATCATATTGGTTTATTAGTGCTTCGTTTGTGCCTCTTAGTGGCCTTTCGAATTAACCTAGCCCATCCAGTACTTTTGGCAATATAACCAATAACATTTTTGGGGCTAACTTCACGGTGAACTGGAAGCACTACGTTCAAAGGGCATGCAATCGTTAGTGCCACGTTTGTGCCTCTTAGTGCCTTTCGAAATAACCTAGCCCATTCAGTACTTTCGACAATATAACCAATAACATTTTTGAGGTTAACTTTACGGTCAACTGGATGCGCTAACTTCACGGACTCCTTATGACTATTTAGAATTTTAGTTGCGAATTTCACCATCCAAGCAATAAAAAATGGATAACAAGAAAGTTTGTTAATAGATTGAGTAACAGAGGGTGCAAAACGGTGCAAAAAATAGAGCCCAAAATGTTTCATTTGTGATCTTCTAAAAATTTGCATATCTTCATTTTTTCACTACCCATAAAAGACAAACACTGACGCGCGCGTTTAATTCGTTATTTTCATGTTGAAAAACCTCCATATACAATATCAAATTTCGCCATATAAACTTAACTAAAATTGTACTTATGCACATCAGCGAGTGTTTTTTTAAAAATAAAATTGTGGGTAGGTACGTTGGTACCGAGTTTGGTACTATTTTTACTTCATTTTCACAATGAAACCTATGACATTTTATATAAATCAGAGTCTAATCCAACAATCAACTGACTTTCTTCATACAATGGTCGCAACTTGAACACTTTATTTCTTTAATCGTTGAATGAAACGGTATAAATATATGGTGGTTGAGTACATTTTCCTCTATGGAATCGGTTAACTGTAATAAGTACAGTATGTTACAAGAACTGTAATTTTACTTTACATAATCGAGATCAATCTGCAGACACTTTGATCATAAATAATGTACATAAACGTTTTGCACAAATCGTAATTAAATCGGCTACCATATTAAGTGACATTTTTCAGACTGGACCGGGCGCGAATATATAAACGATGCCAAGCCTCTCCGGAAATGTGACATAAAAATTTCCATAATATGATGGCACTCCTTCAGTTTCATACATCTTGAAATCGTCATACACTCCACAAGCCCGTTTAAGCAAATTATACTCAATACGAAATTTCGCTTATGAAAGATTCGCACGTAAGTGAATAATTACAAAAAAAAAATGCAAATACGTAAATACACACGTGACCACGTAGCAAATAACTTTCCTAATCGAAAATTCACTAGCTCAAAAGAAACGCTACTGGAATAATTCATTACAAACGTTTGAATTGGTTATAGATAAAAGTGAACTGAAATCAATAAAAACTGTATAAAGAAAGTACGTTTCTTTTTCCGCCATAGATGTTGATCACCGTCGAAACCGATGTATGCTAAGAAAAGGTCGTCAACACGTCCTCGGCAAATTTAATTAAAAAACGGTTTGGAAATTCCGATGCAAACTGCATAACAATTTGGGTCGTTA
Organism: Photinus pyralis; assembly: GCF_008802855.1. Classification (NCBI taxonomy): domain Eukaryota; kingdom Metazoa; phylum Arthropoda; class Insecta; order Coleoptera; family Lampyridae; genus Photinus; species Photinus pyralis. Next base: position 19,485,322 of record NW_022170403.1, read on the forward strand.
CCAAGGAAATGAGAGAAAATTGGAAACTAGATGAGCGTCAGACACAAAATGCATTAGAAAACACAGCCAAAAAACGGTAGATACCGACAGCAAAACATATCGCGATTTGCGAATATATTAAAAAAAAGAACTGTAAGTTGGCTAACAAGATGATGATAAAGAGAAAAATTACCATAAATTACTGAGGAAGGAAACACGCTTAAACCAGATGTTTACCTACTAACATATTATTTACATACGCTGGTATATCTCGATTTTCATTCATATCTGCGCGCACTTCTTTAACAGACCACGTATAAAGCATGTCTGCATTACGAACAATAAATAAAAAGTAATTAAAATAATTACACATCCGCATTTCAATGGTAATGCCCTTTAACACATTACAATAATTATCTACAGATCAAGTGGCTATTTTATATGCTTTCGAGTGGTTTTATAACTTATTGCATTGTACCAAGTAGGTTAATTGATAGTTTCCTGAAATCTTGCAAAGTTAAATCCTTATTGGTATAGGTTGAAAGGTTAAATTCCTTGCTAGGGCGCGGGTTAGTCCATACTTTAATTGAGAATCAGATTGTTAATTGCATCTTGGTCTAACCGACACTTGCCCGTTTATTTCCCAAAAAAAAAATTAAAATTCAGAAAAGTGCATTCCGGATCTGAGCAACGGTACATGAAATGCCCAAGGGATTTTTACGTCCATATTTCTTTTTCATTCTGTAAAATACTACATCGAACAGATAGAAATTGAAATACCTTCTTTTTATGGGTGCTATATTATTTATTGTTATTTTATACAAACCTTTATTGAATAACAAGCTATTTTGCGGATACGAATATACTGCAATAGAAATTTACGAAATTATTGAAATTAATTAGCGTAACAAACGTCCTGTATGTTTAGCATGACTACGCTGTTACAAATGCATCGAAATTTTTTGGCACATATTGGTCTACTTCCCTATAAAGGTTGATGACCCTTAATACAATCTGCAGTTCACATATTTACCATTTGCAGTATTTTGACGGTCGATCTCGATACATACTTTAATAAGCAATTTATACGAAGATTTGAATGCGTAGGTTTGCCGGTTATATGAGTTAATTGGCCCCGTAATAAAGATAACGACCAATGAACATTATTCTCTTTACGGTATGAAATTGTAAGTACCATTTACTAAATTAAGTTTTCGTACATAGACCCTGATTATTATCCATTTATCTCGTGCAAATGGATTTGTTAATTCGTGCAATCAAAATGAAATAGGCGCACCTTATTAATTAAATATGAACAAAAGAGTTGATTTGAAAAGGATATACAGTAATGAAGCTAAAGATATACCTATTAATAATATTGACAGTAATTGGGTATTGAACGCGATAGTCCAATTTTGCGATCGGACAATCCCTCATTAGCATACGATTTTAGAATCATGCGGCTTCGAAACTATGGATTGGATTGGTTTTATACATCAAATAAAAATTGTTATTAGAAAATGTATACGGTGGGGCGAACAAAAACGGTAACAAAATGATGTGTAAATGAAATTGTTATCGGGTGATGGTCTCGGAGCATATTCTTAGAAACGAGAACAGTTCAGAATTAACAAAATTTAATAAAATCCTCTTGACTTTGGATATTCCATTAGAAGGATCTACTGCTAATTTCACCTAAATAAATTAAAAAAAGTTGCAAACAAATATTTAGAAGGAGAGAGGTGATATTGCAACGGTTAGTTACAAGACAAGTGTTGAGCCCCCCGTTCGTACTAAATAAAATTGATCCTCTACGCCGTACGGCACTGGTCAACATTTTTATATCACAATTAATTTTACCCACGCCTCTAACAAAATTTAAATACACCTTACCTTGCGGAAGTTTGACTTTTTAAATATAAATTGTATTAGTGAACAGAAACTCAAATCATACATTCTACTGTTCTCACTTTAAAGTATGCCTTTTTAATTCTGAAAATCAAAACTTGACGCTCTGGTTTGATTGCAGGCGAATAAATATGAATTCCAAAATAAATACCGGTATATGAGAATATTTATTAAGTAAATCTGAGGTATTACATACGAATAAACACAAAATTGATTTATTTTATTTGAATTTGTTGTCTCTGGTGTCTATTTTTCTTTTTAGAATTGTTTGTGATTGCGTAATATTTTCTTGTTTAAATTTTATCGCTTTTATAAATTGTTTATTTAAATCTGTGTAAAATGTGAAATTGCGTGTTAAAATGTAAAATACATCTGGTCGTTTTCGATAAAGATTTATCGCGTGAAAATTAATTAAGGCACATCGAGAGTTGATAACGAAGATGCAAGTGTTTCGAAGAATTGCGCGTTAGTTCGGCGTAAGTCGGGACGCGTCCCTTCGAAGCTGGCGTTATCAAGTCTAATTGTGATTGGCGGTGATTTTGAAAATCCTGAAGGAGATTATGTGGAAGATTATAGTGGAAGCTCTGTTAGCCTTCCCGACGGTAAAGAACACGTGTAAATTTGTTTACCTAATTCTTGAGCAGGCAGTCCTAGTTGTTGGGTTGAAGTGTGTAGAATAAGTTCAGCGATCTTAATTAAGATTACAGTTATCGTAAAGTGAAGTGGTAAAAGTCTGTGGAAACTTGACTAATAGATTCTTTGGCATTTTCGGAAGTTGATCGAGTCCACTGAGTCTCTCGATTACAGAAATTTTAAGTCAATATTAGGATTTTTGCTGGATGCGTAGCGAGGTGAGATTATAAAATTGTAACTTTCAATTTTGTTTTCAGTTAACTAGACAGACGTTTTTTTAAGTAGTGTACACACACTATTGCATGTAATTTAATTCGAACAAAGCAGTATTATCACTTAAATGAAATATAAATTTTGTAACGGTTTATTTTCTTCATTACAAGCATTATTAGTGTTCACGGTATATTTTATTTATTTATTTATTTGTTTAGCCAGATACCATACAGAATGCAAGTATTCCAATTGCATGGCACTGGGATGCTGCACTTAAGCTAAAACTACATAGTAATTACGATCTACGATATTTTATCTCACGATATTTACTTGAAAGATCCTCAAAACTTTTAAATAGATGGCTCCATCTATTGTTAGAATTTAAACCATGCAATTTTACCGCGCCGTGATTTGTGGTTATCGATTGTCCACATTCATTTTCCTCTTTCTTTTGTGAGCCGTGACAAAGTGCACTTCATTTTAATTAAACAGCTGAAGCGTTAGTTGAGAACGCATGGAATTTTAATTGCCATCATCCATATTTTATTAATGTCTGGCAATTGGATTCATTAAATTTGGGATTCTGGAATAATTAATGAACGGATTCGCCTTTAACTCCGTAGGAGGATATAATTGTGTTTTTCTTCTTTATCGTAAGTATCGCCATTTAATTGAAGTGTACCTTTTCTTTAGGGTGTCATCTGTTATACGATAGTTTTCCATCGACGATTGTTGCATTCATCTATAATTAGTCCTCTTATTTAAGAGGTATGTAAATTTTATGACATGAACGAAGGAGTTACCTTTGATTTTTTTAGGGTTTTTAATTCTACTTTTAATTGTAATTACCAGTTTAAATGACCGGTTTAAATTCAAATGTAATTCAACGGTTAGGACCAGCTTAAGTTTCGGCTACCATTCTGTTGACGTACGAGCATGTAACATTGGGTTACATTCACCATTTGTTGCGAGTACCGACGCCTTTGACATATCTTCCATCCGCGGATAACGAGCGGCCGTTTGCTGGAAATGGGTCACCGGGTCATGAACGGGATTTGATAGCAAGAATCGATCCACAACAAAGAGACAACTTCCGTAACTTTTTGCGCATTATTATTAACTATTCTTGTTATCGCCAGACATACTTTCGTTCACGTTCGCTAAGAAGCGGTACAGATGTTGAATAAAATACAAATTCAAAAAAATACTTTTGAAAAGGTTTGAAAAAACCAACGGAGCATGTCTTATGACAAAATTCCATTACACCCCTATACCATTTAGCGCTTGCGCCACAAAACATTAAATTTTAAATGGCATGATAGAGAAAGTACTTAAATTGGGAGGATATTTCCTTGAGTTTGATCGCCAAATTTCCTACATATCCCACACTTACTCACGGTAACGTCGGTAACTCGCTATACCCAGTGTCCATTGCAGTTTCTACTTAGGTGCAAAAATGAGGTGCGGGGAGGGGCTATTTTAAATTAAAGTATACAATCTGTAAATATCTGAGCAAAGTATCACTAGCCTACCTTCGTTTCGTGTTAAATTCTTCTATCCAGAGCGCCTACATCTTGCTGTCAAAAGTCCTGTAAATAAAGAAAACAAGGTTGAATAATAAAATTCAAATTAAAGTGTTGGCATAATAAACAATCTCATAAAAGCAGAATGCAAAATATTGGCATAATAAAAACTGGTGAAATTCAATTTAAGTAAATGCGGTACGTAATTTAATTTTAAGAGTAGATGTAATGAATCAAAACCATGCCGGGGATTTGTAGGTATCGATACGCTGTAATTAAATTACGCATGGATAACAAGCCCAGATGATTTTTTCTTCTCTTAAACTATCATATAAAATAACTTGCATTCTTGATACGATAGTTGCACAATTAAAATAAAGCGTGCATAGTTTGTATATTAAAGCAATAAAATATTATATTCGCATAACCAGTTGTTATTCTATATCCATGTGTAAACCAACATTATACTCTCACGTGATGAATGCGTTTCACGGCCACATTTTTTCGACTTCTTTGAGAAACTCTGGAAACAGTTATGCGAACAAAAAACTAAATTCCGTAGGCGTTTAATTGTCAGCAAAATTCATTAGGCTTGGACTGCTGTAGGGCAATAATTGCTCAATTGGACATTAATTAGAAACGCTTTACTTAACCAAGATTATAAACTCCCATAAAACGCGCTGCAATATAAAACACCACCAATAGACATGGTCCTGCAACAGATACAAACAAAAATTGTAAAACGAAAAGCAATGAAAACTGCGGGAGAAAATGTAAGAATAAATGACAATGTGGTGAACGGTACCCACAAACAACAAAAAAGAAGAGGTCCTAAACGGCTACCTTGCGGAACTCCACCCATACTTCGTGGCTGAATTGCCCTTGTTCGTGATGGGGGATTGCAATCTCGAATAAACCTAAATAAACCTGTCGTTCAATAGTTCGTGCGCTAATATTGCAGATGGATCTCCATCAATCTGTAATTATGATTATGTAAGTTCTAAACTTATCTAATAATCATAAGCTGTTGAGTTAATTGTCAGTCAATCAGGTAAGTATCCCGTAAGGCATCAATTCAAGCTCAACATTTAACACTATTTATTGCGAAATTGAAAGACAGCTTGTTAAATGCATCACCGATGGTCTGTTGCAAAATGTTTACGCAATAAGCTGAATCATCCGTACAGGTGCACCCAATACCGAATTTATACATTAATTTCCGATTAACTTCCCATTTGATATTACAGGAAACCCCTAAAATATACAATTTCCTCACTTATACCGTTGTAACTAAATACGATTAAGTGAAGCGTTCAAAAAAGGAATACCTCATCACAAGGTTAATAATGGAGAAACAATACTCAGCATGCGGAAAGTAAGGCAAAATTTCCTTTCAAAAATATTCAGGGCACAATCAATTACGTTCATTTTATGCACACGTGAATGTTAGAAAACTATAAAACAATTGAAACGTTTTCACTTTGTTGAATACCAAATGTTTTACCTAGAAACATTCCTAAAAATGCACGCCACATTTTGTACGTACAATAACAAATCGTTAAATTTAATTAATAGTTGCTATAATAAAGTGAAGAGGTAACCGGGGGACTTGCATAACAATTCTTTTGTTCGAGAAAGTTGAATTTTTTCCAGGTGGTTTCTAAAGCGCTCGACGAATTTCTTTTACGCCTATTTGTTTGATGTGAAAGATCTCATCAATTTTTTTTCGTCTGAAACTATCCTCACAGAGGTACTGAACCTTCCATTTCTTATTGGATTTTCTTCTGAAAAACCCTCGGAAAAATCGTAAGGGTAGAGATATAAGTATCCCGCTTTTAATTAGGTTTGAATAGGTATATGTCCTTTCTAATTTTGTAAAGATGTTTCAAGTCCAATTCCTTTCCACATGAATTATTATTAACACTGTCTATTTCTGGATACAGAAGATGACGCATAGATGGCAGCCGTTTTATCTTGGGCAAAAGCTGACATTTAGGCTAGTTACACACTGGTGCTAAGACGGCGTCTTAAGACATTTACCTGAAACCGTCAAGAAAATCTCAGGGCTATTTTGACATTAGAAAGTTGATCTTTACCTGACTAGTACTGTAATATTTTGCCTGACTCCCATTACAGTCCTAGTACATACAAAATAACAATTAGATCGTTCATGGAATAAGTTATTCAATCAACGATTGGATAATTGTAATGCCGATTATGTGGATATTTTTAAATATTAATATACCTACACAAAGGATAATGGTTTTTTAATTACTAACAATTAATGGAATATGTGTGGAAGTAATTATTCCTTTAGTTTTGCGCTAGTCATTAAAAGGTTTCGCTTTTTCGTACCTCTTTCTTGACTTTGTGGGGAGCGAATATTGCACTACGGCGGCCGCAGCTTCGGCTACATTATAAAAACGTCTCGCGTAGGTACTCTTCTTCACTGATACCTGTTTTTGTACCTAGTTATAAAGACTGTATAGTTGAAAAGTACAAAGCATAAACTAAAAACTGCATTTAAAATGACACTGATTGTAATATTATTATTTATTACAGTTATTTACATAATAAGTCATGAAAGTGGTCGTTTACATGTACGAGGACGCCTCCAAGTCAGGTGGACTCACTTTCATGACGTATTATGTTTATGTATAAAATTTTACCTCAAACCACAACATGTACATAACGTTTCCAAATTAAATTATTCATATGTGTGAAATTTTGATACCTAATCACGCATGCTAAAATCACTTTATTTAATTGTTTCCATAGAGATTTCAAAATAATTAAAACAATCAGTGTCATTTTTAATGCAGTTTGCAGTTTATGCTTTATACTTTTCAACTATACAGTCGTTATAACTAGGTACAAAAGCAGGTATCATGCGAAAAGTACCAATTATAGTCCAGTCATTTAAGGCAAAAAATAAGGCCAACCTCGGAATGAGAGATAATAAGCTGTAAACTTCTGTAAACTTTTATTTTGTCATTCTGAAAGTTGTCTCAAAAGTCACATAAAATCTCGTGTCCGCGTCTTAAGATATTCAAGGTCAAAGGTCTCAAAAATCGTTTTTTTGCAAATATCTCGTTTCCTATGGTTTTAATGCCATTTTTACTTATTATAAAAAGTGTAGGGAATAAAATTATCTACAACTTTTACCCCAAACATTTTTCTATATACTCAACGGTTATTGAGATAAATGACGGTGAGCGCGCGGCGCTTAGTGGTTTACACTTTACAGTCTAATTCAAGGCCAACCGTAAGTCCAGATGAATTGCTTAATAATGCAATATTTTGCAACTGCAAGAATGGTTGTGGTTCACGCTGTGGGTGCAGGAAATAGGGGTTGCAATGTTCTATAGCTTGCGACCAGTGTAATGGACAAGCGTGCCTTAACACTTCACCCTATCAAAGTGATCTCGATGAAGACAGTGCATTTGACCCCGAAATTCTGGAAGATCTGGAAACAAATGTCCTTGACAACGATAATAATATTGAATTGCAAATTTTCGTCGGTGATGATGATGAAGAAGAAATTGAATACTCAAATATTGCTAATTATAAGATTTTGAAAAATTTGAACTTAAACTGCAAGTAAATTAATGCAATTCAATAGAACATCACTATATTATCATCGTTAATTAATAAACAATGAAAATTATTTATAATTATATATTTTTTAACGATTTATAATCTTTATACCTGGACTTACGGTTGACCTTGAATTACACTGTAAACCACTAAGCGCCGCGCGCTCACCGTCATTTATCTCAATAACCGTTGAGTATACAGAAAAATGTTTGGGGTAAAAGTTGTAGATAATTTTATTCCCTACACTTTGTATAATAAGTACAACTGGTATTAAAACCATAGGAAACGAGATATTTGCAAAAAAACGGTTTTTGAGACGCGGACACGAGATTTTATGTGACTTTTGAGACAACTTTCAGAATGACAAAATAAAGGTTTACGCAAGTTTATAGCTTATTATCTTTCATTCCGAGGTGAAACACTAATATGACTGGACTAATCACACAAGTTTGTTTGCCAGTGAATCATTATTTGTGGCAAATGACAATAGAAAAAGAAAATGGTGCCTGGATAGTGGTGGCACTTCTCATATCTGTAACGAGGTAAGCGATTTTTCGGAACAGCATAAAGAAGTGGACATCTGAATCTTAGAGCTTCGGGTAATGCCGTTTTTCCTAATGAAATTCAAGGTCTTCCTCTTTCGTTGATGAGCTGTAACAGAATGCATTTCGTTTGAAAAACAGCCGAGGCGTTAGTGAAAACGCATGGAATTTTAATAGCCGCCATCCACATTTTATTAATCTTTGGCAATTGAATTCTTTTAATTGTATTGGACGGATTCACCTTAACTCCGATATAGAGCGGATATAGTTGTGTTTTTTGCGTCTTCTTCGTAAGTACGCCATTTGCATTTTATGTATGTACTTGAAGCGTATCGTTCTTTATATTATTTGTTATACAATTTTCCATCGACGATTGTTGCATTCATCTATAATTAGCCCTCTTATTTAGAGAGGTATGTACATTTTTGGTTCAGCGAAGAGGGTTACCTTTGAATTTATTTTAGGGTTTTAATTGCAGGGATCAAATCCTAGGTTTAATTGTAATTACCAGTTTAAAGGACCAGCTTCAGTTTCGGAGACGCTTTAAGTTACCCACCATTCTGTCGACGTACGAGTTTGGAATTGATAATCTTGGATTAACCTTTTCTGACAGTGTCAGCATTCTTTGACATATCTACCACCTCCACCTGTTGATAATGAGCGAGCATTTTCTGGAATTGGGTCACTAGGTTATGCACCAGTTTCGATCCTCAACAAAGAAACAACTTCCGTAACCTTTTGCCCCTTCCGCTATCACATTCAATTGATTTGTTACCTTCAGTACCTGTCTATTGAATATTTTACCGATCTCGGCTAACGCATCACGCATGATAATTATATACCGAACTGTGTGGCTTGGGAGTATTCTGCTATTTATTTAGGTTTATGGATCCGTGAACTGAGCTCACTTTTTGGCGTTGACATCTCATTTAAATTAAGGTAAGCGTTGCCTTATACAGGGTGTTCATTTGAAAACTTCCCACCACGAACTCGTCAAAAACCACTGACTAAAGGAAAAAGCCCCGAGACACGTCAAAGGATTTGTTAAGGGGGACAACTTTTTAACAAAAAACTACTTCACTCCTTTTCACCCTCTGGCCCCAAGATCTTTCGAAGTCCTTTATTTTGACGTTTGATTTTTGAAAATCGGTCGATTCGTTTTCGAGAAAATTAGAAAAATTCTTTTATTTAATCGACTTATCTTAGTTTGTTCACTTATTTGTTGCTATAGGAAAGAAAGAATTTAATTTGTTGGCCGTTAATTTAATTTAACCTGACATTTTGGATGACCTTCGTCAAGGCATCATCGAAAGAAAGTAATGATTGCCGAATAGGTAAATCATGCAGCATACGCAACCAACGGTTGAATATATTGTGCAAATGCGAACCAACAAATTAAGGTATCTCCTTCTTGAAGAAACCGACGGGGCCGAGAATGTGATACGTATATCGGTTGCAGATGCTGCAGAGCTTACGATCATTACTTTTGTCAATGAGAGTACCTACATACAGACGGAAAATAATTTTATTCTTTAAAAGTTGCCTAAATGTCCGCATTGAAGCTTAGTACACGCCACTCGATCAATCGTGAATTGTTCATCGATCATCATACCCGAATTTAAAAAACTGAGACAATGGATGAAAATGTAACGATATTGAAAATACTTAAATCATTCACTGACAGTTCGCCGGTGCACATTTGAAAATATTGTTAGGTATAAAAATATTCTGGGAGAATGTAGGTACCTAGTCGTCCGTTTTCTGTTTTAACTTCTCGAAAATGACCAATTAGTGAAATTACCTAAAAATGTCTCTGTAAATGGTTTAGTTTCGCATTAACATATTTGCGTAATCGTTGATAATTTACGAATCTCTACTTTCCTTATAAAAAATATGGGAACGTATAACAGGTTTGTGTTTGAACACTTTTAACCTTCACATCATACATTTAGAGCGTTCCAATATTTCCGCATTGCTACATTTAATCGAAATCGACTAACAAAACAAATGCCGATATTCCACCTTCCGAAAACGGAAAATACTCTCTCAAGCTATTTGTATGTGGTTCATCATGCAAGTGGCTGGTGTTTAACTTGGATTTTGAGAAGATCACATGGGTCATTTTTTTCAATTACCTACGATATTTGTGGCCAGCATAGAATTCATGTCATTTGCACTTTGCAGCACTGAAAATGAAGAAAAGTGGAACGGGGTTAACCTCTCACATTTTCAAGAAAAGCAGTTCTCACGCCAAATGCCAACGCTGAATAATCTCGAAAGTCTCGCTTCCTTTCTTCCAGTCATTACGGCAATAAATTCCTATACATAATATTTTCCAGTGTATACAGGAAAAGTTATCTTTACAAATTGAGCAATAGAAAAGAATTGAATTTTTAATTAATGTATTCTTTCTGCCACACAAAATAAAATTATTGTTTTTAACAAACGTTTAGGATACTTTTCCACAATAACTTCGGATGAATGTGCAGGTAATTAATTCAATTAAAGTTCCCTAATATCTCCATCTCTTAATTTGTTTTTCGTAACATTTAAACACAAATAAAGTTTAATTAATATGAACATCTAATCACGTGCGCCTACTAAACAATACCTCATTAGGACAAAACCCATTTCTTTGAAGGTGAAAAGATAAGACCATCTTTTCACCTTCAAAGAAATGGGTTTTCTTACATAAAAGACAGGTAGATGTTACGAAATAATGTCAGCAGGTGATAAATAAATTAACCTTGCGATGTAATGGTCAGTTCTAGTTATGCACATGTGCAAAAATGGGTCATTTTTGATTTGTTACGCTCATAATGTAATTAATAATTCTACTTTACATGTCGAATTGATTATCTTCCATACTATTACCATAACGGTTGTGTGTTCAAATATTTTTATACCTAAATATCCTACAGTTTTATGTTGTGGAATGTTTCTACCTGAACGACGAAATACCTTACAAATTTTAATGGGTTTCTAAGCCCTAAAGCCGCAGGAAAACTAATTTGGATCTTATTTTAAAATAAAAGAATTCGTGTTGTATTGAAAACAACATTTATCATTCAAGATTACCCACAATATTTGTCCTGTCAATGCGGAAAACCTTTTAGATCGAATTTTTTTCCGGTTTATATTGTACGATTCTCGAATAAAAACCGCTTGAGTGGTCGGTTGAGCTTTTAACTTATCTTTACAGCTTCCAATAAAGATCTTCCTCAATTTGCAAAAGGGAGCTTATTTAGCGTATAGCTATAAAAACATACAATGGGTAGTAAAAAAGATTATTAACTAAATTACTAAAACTGCTAACATTACAATTATACGGCCGCATATTAAACGCTCCACGTCCTCCGATAACGAAGAAACTGTCAAGTTGTTACACAACAGGAGATTATGTGGAGGGCGAGTGTTGCTCAATGATGAGGTCTCGGGACACATTCTTTTCCCGTGTCAATGATGGATAAAACTGAAGAACTAAAAATAGAAAGAGCGAAGAATGGTCAAACCGTAACTGTGTCAACGAGTTCTTTTAGTGCACCAATAATTCCCAATTCTTCAAGCATGTTTGCTTATAATTTAATTAGCCACGCAAAATTTCTCATTTCGAAATTTAATTCAAGAGTAACAAAATTCATGTAATACGGTTGAAGATGCAATTTCAAATATTGTAAAATAATTAGAGGCATTCTAAGGATCTGGTGAGACGCAGAGCAGATGTACATATCGGCATTTCCGCCCTTTAGCTTTTAGGGGAGAATCCCCTAAAACCCAGTTTCAACTCTAACAGTAGGGCTTAATGCATACCACCCTTGAAATAATACGTTTCATTTCTACAAGAAAGTGTTCTGATATTTTAAGTCGTCCTAATTCTTACTTACCTTTATAATTTAATTACTTGTAGGCGGAAACCATAATAATGTACTTGTGGCTAATAACCTGCAGATGCATGGAAATTTTCTAATTTGTAAATATTTGAAAATGTATAATTTGCGTTGTGCAACGTATATTTTACGTGCCATAAATGCAAATTTACCAACATTAACAATATGTAAACCTTATTTGTGTCATTCTATTGTATTCGTGTAACGAGAAGTTAATGAACTGAATATTCCCATCACAGTCGCTCTTAATTTCATATATTTTCGCATGCCATTTTAGAATTAGATAATGATACCCTCCAGTTTAAGAAAAGAGAATGGGAATCCTTCAGAATTTCATCAATGTGCACCTGATGACGACATTGCACGTACCATGGCAAATATAACATCCACGTGCACGTATTTCGCTATTGTACTCGCATACACCACCTGAATACGGCGCCTTTTCGTATTCCGCTCAGGGGCACCGTCGCTAATCGCGATTTTGGAGCCCAGGCTCCCCTCCAACAATTGATGTGTTACGGTTTACGACATGAATATTACACAATCATATTTCGCTAATTCTTTAAACAAAAGTGAACCACATTCCCTTTATCGGTATCCGATTCCGAGGTCCAGTGCACCCGCACTTCGCGTTTGAAATTTTGACTCCACCATCAATAAGATCTTGTCGGGGGCTACCACTACCACATTGCCTTTGTCGGTACCCTCCTCCGACGTCCCCTTCACCCGCGATGCGCGTTTGAAGTTTTGACTCCACCACCAGTAAGATCTTGTCGGGGTCTATCCAGTTCCGACGTCCCGTTCATCCGGAATTCGCATTTTGGTGGATTTCGTCAAAAACCCACCACAAAATAGTACTCAATTTTTGAGTACTTCTCATAGCTGGAGCTTGTATTGGCGACACGAAAAAGAGAGGCCGAAATTAGAGCTCTTAAGGAACATTTGGTCGTCGAAAGTCGACCACCCTTCGAAGACGCGAGTCTTGCCCCTAGGAAAAAAGGCAAAATTCCGTCACGCAGGAGTATATTTAAATGGGATTGCTATTGATGATAATGTGATGTGTAATGTGAATTGTGAGGTTATGTTTGGACACAATAAAGGGTACAATACTTTTCAAAACTGACGCATAGGTCTGAAGATAGAATGAATATTTCGAAATCGATAACCTTAAGAAAAAATAAACAATTATTTGGCTACTTCTTTTGATTTATCTACTACCCAAATAATTACAAATGGAGCTATACATCACAAAAACCCACCGAATTCACAATTTACAATAAAAAAAATTAAACATTGCAATGACTATCACATAAAATCCTGAAATTCTGTGTCCATTTGACAAAGTGCCCCTTAGGTCCTAAACAAATAAATTAAAACATAGTAAAGAATGTCCCGCCTGAAGTTATAATGCTAAACCAGAATTACGTTTACAGCACGTAAACTTTCAACTACAGGGTGGCTCGCTCTAATCGTCGTCTGCAGGGGTTGCCTAATCCGGATTCGGACATGATCTGTAATGAGGACTGGCTCACTTAAAAATAAAGGCAAATAAAATTTTAAAAATCTACGCGACAGTTTTTTCGAGAATCTAAAGTAGTAGTAAAGTACATACAAATTTTTCAGAGACTACGGAATTTTCTTAAAAACATAGATCAAAAGATTATCTTGAAAACTTTTTCATTACTTCTGACCACGACAGTACCTAATCAAAAATTTTCCAGGAATAAATAAAAATCTGTATAGATAGCCATGATTTTATATTTCCGCATAACTTTCAATTCTGGCCAATTTTCCTAAAAAAAGATTCTTAGAAATGTGGTACCGTATTCTTAAGCAAATTTTATATTCTTGGGCCTGTCCTGTATGCAATTCTCATTGAGACCATTGTAATTGCATATAAAATGGTTACCCAACTTGCACCAACTTTAGATGATATTTATATTTCGACTGCGCAACTAATAAAAAATTACAATTTGTAATACACGTAATCGGCCACACTGTAGAATGTACAAAATAAAAAATACTCCATAATATTTTTGGAAAACGTTATTGGACCTAACCTCATTTTTGGAAAGCCCTGTAGATTTTGATCTAAAAAGATAGCATGTTCTCTTTTCAAAAATACAACACTGAAAAATTAAAAAAATTCAATATTGATTCAAAAAGATTCAAAAAAGGTTTTAAAAAAATTTAAAAAATCAGTTCGAAATTTTTTGTATTTTTTTAATCATTTGGGGCTTTTTTAAAATTTTGTTCAAACTGTTTGAATCCGAGTTTGAATTACTTGAATTTTTTTTAATATTATCCCTGGTGTTTTATTTTTGAAGAGAGAATTTCATATGCTTTTTAGATTAAAAAATATAAATATATAGGGGGTTCTATTAAAAAAAAATGAGGTTTGATCCGATAACTTACTTACCTGAACCCGTCTACTTATTTTGAAAACGGCAGATCATTCAACAATCATTATAAAGAATCTTTTGTAATCAACATTTTTCTGTAGAAAATATAGAGTCATTCTGGAAATGACAATTTGTTGATTTGTGTTAGAATTTAGTGCAAACTATTAAAAGAAAAATTGTACAATGTGCGCCTACTGTTATTTTTATGTGTATTAATTTTTAGTAACAGTCCTTTGTCACGTGGTCAGTAGAAACCAAGTTTTGTTAGTCAATAAACGGAATGATTACTTAATATTATTCTACCTGTCTTTAGTTCGGTTAAATATTAAATTTCAACAATTTGCACCCGTATCTCTTAAGCAAGTCATAATTTTCAAATTTTGATTTTAGCATCTTAAGTTTGAGCGAAAAAGAGTACGCGACGCGCATGTTATTTTTTTTTGGGAGCATAAACAACTACGGAGATATCCCATAAAAGTGCCGAAAATTGTACGCGTGCGTGCGCTTGTGCGTAACGCCTTGTTGTCACCTCGATGTAGGTCGCAGTTCCGAAACCGCTGATTCGTCATTTGGTAGGTATTTTACCATCACGGAGACATGTAACCCTATTGTTTTTGGAGAAAATCAAACGAACAGAGCAAGTTCTAACTTTGAAGGAAATCGTATTGGTGAAGTTTTCGTGTCGAAGAACCTCCGTCCCTAGAAAGCCGAGGTAATAAATAGTTCGCGCTGTTATAAATTGTGTAAATGTTCTCTGATCCGGCATCCATTTAAACTTTGGTGTTTTGATTCTTCACTAAAACTTTGGTAGGTTTAAATATACAAAGATGTTTAAATCTAGTTACTGTCACAAAAAAATTCTTTTTTTTTCTTTTGTACAATATTTAATGAGGATTTCTTCCGAAAACCCATTTTCCGTTACGTAAAAGGGTTACAAAATTAATTAATTCTTAATTTGGCGGTTCGGGAATCTTAATGTGTGATTCTTATTAAAATTATCCAATTAGTTATAGTTCTGCAGCAAAATATTGCCGACTAGGATTTTTTTCCTGAAAAAATCAGGGAAACAGCGAACAAAAGAAGCGGTAGTTTATTTATTACTTCTAAACTTGATGGTTCCAAATATGTTTTATATCAATTGTTTTATTGGCAATTAAACATTCACATCAATGCAATTTAAATTATAATTTAACTGTAAATTTAAACCATTCCTGCATTATAAAATTCCGAAAATATAGGCAACGTGACCTAGGTGAATAATTAAGCGCTATATATAGACCTGTTAATTATGTAAATGTAATTAGAAAATGCTATTCACATGTTGAAATCTACGCAAAAACTCTTAAATTATCTCGTAAATTTAAATTGACCGAAAACTGTTTATAAAATGCAGTTATTGTAGTTTACAGCCTCCAAATGGTTGATTTGCAACATTTCAGAATTTAGCGCAGTTTTTTTTCATCAATGGAACATTTTAGAAAGGCCGGAAGAACGAGAAATATTCTGATGTGTCCAGTGTGACTCAGGTAATTCCAAATGGTGCAAAAGTGATGAACGTTTGGAGCATCCCAAACCCACATGTGGCAAACACCGGAAGTGAGACTGGCGACTATGATCTCATCAGAAAATCAGCTATAAGTGGATTGTACAATCCAAATGATTGTACAATCCAAAAATCAAAAAAATTGGACGTAGTATGTGAAATATTTCTACAAATAATTAATGGTACCTACTATTAACGAAAAGATATAAAATATAGCAACAATGGTGTCATTAGAAAACCGCACGGCACTAAAATATAAAAACAATAGACCAGTAAAACATTTATAAGGAAGTGGAAAATGTCCAAGTGTGTTACTCCGTTATTGTCCTTGTGCAGACAAGCAGGATAAAGTCGACCCCAAATACTTCTTGCTTGTTGACCTGATGAGCGCGGTAGCCGGTCGTTCCGTTGTGAAGGTAACTTCCCGTACACCTCCTACATCGTCTTGGATCGATTCAGCAGTGGCGATGGTACTACATTACATTATGTAAGTAGACTTCTTCCTATGTGAAACCGAGATGATTCATTCGACTCTGTTCCAGTTTACAAATAGGTATTTATCTGCATTTATGGCGGCGTATAGGTAGGTTAAAAGCGTAGGATTATTATGTCCACAAACGTTCGCAGAAAGGAATGACTATATAATTGCTTATTTTAAATAAATAAAATTACTCATCCGGCATCACCATGAGTAATTTATTTGGTTACATATTTAGATTTCTGCATGTTTTGCGTTATTATTTACAATAGGGAGTTTGTTTATACCGATAACTTCATGTAAATAATAAGAGTATGTTATGAATGAACAACAGTGGACCCATGATAGACCTTGGGGTACCTACTAACTCTTAATTGCATATTTAGACATTTTTCAGACATTGACTTCAGTTTTCACGACTGATATAAGTATAGAAGTAAAATTAAACATAATTATAAGTACAAATGACGATTTATGATATCACACGCCATGGTTAGGCTGGTCACCAACGTAACACGTGTTAGTGGTAGCTAAAAGTAACTTACTTATATGGTACAAATTAATTTTCGTATCTCCGATAAGGAGGATCTTAAAATTTGAGTGACTCGTCTACTGACGTAACGAAACCAATGAAACCAGTTGCGAGGTAAGCGAAATAGCAGAGTGCGACATCAAGAAAAAAAATGTACCATGAAATCCCATAATTGGCTCGGGCCCAATTGTGAATCTAAACATCGGGGAGCACACTGAGACAGTACCTGAGACAAAAATGTGATGTGATGATAATACGAAGAATCTAATGGATATGCAAAAAGAGCGAAAAAGCGGGAAAAACTTGATGGAACTGAAGCATCTGAAAAATAAATAAAATCCCATTAAGTTTAAGGGTCCGGAATAATTGATGTATCTGAAGCAAGATCTGAAGCGTCCGAAGATTGTGATGTATTTATAGAGTTGAACAATCAGAAGAACCGAAACATATAAAGAATTTGGAAATGAATGGAACTGTGTAACGAA
Source organism: Photinus pyralis (assembly GCF_008802855.1). Lineage (NCBI taxonomy): Eukaryota > Metazoa > Arthropoda > Insecta > Coleoptera > Lampyridae > Photinus > Photinus pyralis. The sequence continues at coordinate 19,503,044 of NW_022170403.1, forward strand.
GCACCCGTTGAGGTTCGCCAGTTTTAGTGAGCGCTCTGTAGATGAACACCTGGTAGATGGTAGAAGCGTTTTAAGTTGGTCACTTTGTTACGAAAAGTAACTGTAATTAATCTGTCGTTTGCAATCGTTCCCGTCATGATATTTCAATTATTTTTGTTGCGTCCGAAAGCTCTTGTCATAATTATATAAGACGAGGACAAATCAATCTTTTTGAATTTCAGTCCCGTTATGTAATTATTAGATCATTGGTTTCCTATGTTAATTTAAAACGAGCATTAAACCTAAGGGTATGCAGGTTTACGCCGATATCAGTTTTGATAAGCGACCTTTATGACGACCTGAGGAATCCCAATTAACAATGAGCCTTACTGGACTAACGACATTAGAAATTTCAATCCGGCCAATTAAGTAAGTGCAAGTAAGTATCTAAATAAATGTGTTGCAGTAAACAGCATCCGATTAAGTCGTGAGGGGGAATAAAAAATATCTAAAGAATTCAGAGAATCGGATGAATCCAAAGCAGTATATGAGGAATCCGACGAATCGGAAAAATCATAAGGATGTAAAGAAATTGAACGAGAGGAATTAATCTGAAATGAAAGAATCCGAGGAATCGCAAGATTTGAACAGAATCTCAAACTTGAAAAGGGGAAGGGACGCAGAAATGAAAGATTTTAAAGAAAAATCGAGAAATATGAAAAAGGAACAAAAGAATAAGAACCAAGAAAACAAAGCGCCCGATAAGGGTCCGAGGAATCTATAGAAACTAAGGGATCTCAAAAGACAAATCCGAGGAATCGCAAGATTTGAACAGAATCTCAAACTTGAAAAGGGGAAGGGACGCAGAAATGAAAGATTTTAAAGAAAAATCGAGAAATATGAAAAAGGAACAAAAGAATAAGAACCAAGAAAACAAAGCGCCCGATAAGGGTCCGAGGAATCTATAGAAACTAAGCGATCTCAAAAGACAAAGTCGTGTGTTACACCACTTATAACTGAAGATCGACTGGACCGATTTACATGGTTTTTGATGTGCTGGATTCACCTCCCATCCGAATAGCAAAATAACTATTAGAATATCGGAAAAAACTAAAAAAATATAAAGAAAATTATTATACAGGTTCATTCAAGTTCGAGGGTACATTTCATTTCATTTAGGTTAGGTGGTAGAATGGGGTTAGGTTAGGTGGTAGAACAGCACGCGCTTCTAACGTGAGCTGAATCTAACCCCATAATAATATATATTTGTGCTAATATCACTGCGATTTACACTCGTCAAAATTAACATAATATGATTATTCAAGTAGGTATTAACAAAAAAAAAAAGGTAAATTACAAAGTAATATAACGAGAAAAAGAGGCAAACGGTTACAAAAATGGTACAAACTATGAAATATTATCCGCTTCTAAGAATTCTTCAATTGTCATAAAATCTTTGTTTAAATAAAGACCATATACATACATTATTATGGCAACTTTTCCGTCTACAAAATGCTAGTTTTCAATTTTAAATCTGACGTTTCGTCTCCGGTTAACTTTTAAAACCATAATCAACTTTGTTTTTCCTTATGGAAAAAGTAGTCGAAATTTTTTCACTTTCAAAACGGCATTTTGTTAAGCATCAAAATACTACCTGCCTATCTCTTACAGTTTTCGAGATTGCCTTGGTGGCCTTCGAATTTGGATTAGTCTGTATAAGTAAGTAAGGAGGTAAGAGAACTAATGGCAATCGTTAAATCAAATATTTTCAACCATACCAACCATCAAGTTAAAAAGTGATATATACAGATTATTCCCGATTACTAACTGTCCATCCACGTATTGTGTAATAATGGCCAATTAACGCTTACCGCTTAAAAATACGGAATACTTCTGCACATTGCAATTTTGCAGCAAACCTTCAAAATGTTCTGAAACAACATATCTTAACACACAAATCAACGATTTAAAATGTGTGCAGTGTGATTATGCAAACGAACGAGAAAAGTAGACATCTGTTAACTCACAATACTTCTAAATATTTTAAGTGTGCACAGCGTCCGCTTAAAAATACGCAATACCTACTTCAAAATGTTTAAAGTGTGCACATTGAAATTTTGCAACAAATCAATATACTATGAAACGACATCTCTTTAAACACAAGTAAGTCTTCATGCGATTTAAAATGTGCACAATGTAATTATACGACAAACTATTGACCTGGCACGTAATAAGGCGAAAGATTGCGCATCCTCACTATACATATTCTATTAATGGCACCTATTAGTGCGCCACGGAGCCAGTTGGCCTCCTGCAAACTCTAAATTAATGATCTGCGCATAGCCTGCTGTAGCCTTTTTACTGTGCCAGTACAAAACAAGGTTCAGTAGGCATATCTTAACAATACCTTCTAATATTTAAAATGTGCACAGTGTGATTTTGCAACACATCGTCACCATGAACTCAATCTCTTAACTCACAAAACATCAAAGCATTTAAATAGTGCACAGTGTAATGCCATTATATGGAAATATTGAGAAATGATTTTAGCATAAGCTGCTCTGAGACCCCCAACCCACTCTATATTTGCAAATATCCATGCCCGAACCCGGATTCGAACCAAGGACCCTTAGTACCGCAATCGAGCTTCAACTCAATTGCGCCACAACTTTGTAATGTAACATGTCTGACAGTTAGCTTCATTTACGTTTTAAAAATACGAATCAATGTGCAGTCGTTTTGAGGAATTTCCATTTAGCTTAATGTTAGATGGTGGATCTTATTATTTATTAAAAGAAACTTGAAGATTAGTATAGGGTGTTAATCCAATTTAGGTCATAGTTTTAGTTTTTGAAACGTAGGGGGTTAAAGTGGTTTTCATCTACACGGTCCTCAAATAAATTAGGGTATCTGGGAGATTTCGTGTACGTAGTTAGAGTGCTATCATGCTATGTAACTTTTCACATGTATTTTATATTATACAGGGTGTCAATTTTAAAACTTGCAGTCGGCCGTATTTTCCAAACTAAAGAAGATATTGAAAATCGCGCAAAACCGTTTCGGGGGTATCGAGGGGGAACCAGAATGACAAATGAGTGACAACCCCACTGTTAAACCCCCAGCCCCCCCCCCTCTTCAAAAATCCTAAATGGCAACGATAATTATGTTATCGGCTTTGTAATGATGGGTCGGGGGTTTTGTTTTATGCGGGGCGTAATATACTTGTTTGAATTTTGCCAACAACTTATTGGGTTTAAAATTTAGACACTTCAATGACTCTAACTTTTTGTGTTTTCAATCCTGTAATTAAAGACTTATAAAGACAGGTGATATAAAGGCGGGCAAAATCTGAAACTGACCGCATCCTGGGTTATTAGCTATTACCAAAGCTTTTCAGCTCTTCATTTTATGGCTAAAGAATATGTGGGGGATCATTTTTTATCCCAATGCCATACCGTCCTCCCATATAATTTGTGAGAGTGCTAAAAAAATGTTTATCTTATCGCCCATTTTTTTACATACTCGTTTGTTTAAAGCAGTGGAAACAATTTAAAAAGCTTCAATGGGAATATCTTTCTTTATATTGAAAATCAGCAAAAGTGCTCAAAAGCTCACAAAAGAGTGTTTTTCAACGACAACTATTAGATAAAACGTTCATAATGTTAAATTTAACAAAAGACGCGTGTTGTTCCAACATTTATGATGCTTTGTGAATTAAATTAAAATCCAATAAAAGATTTATTTCCCTACATCCCACCATGTTTGACAACACTTTTACTTACACTGTATTTGATATTAATTTTTTGATAAGGAATACAAATAACAAATTTTATACCTATACTACCATTTATTTGTGAAGTGACGACACGAGTAGGAGGTAAAGAAAAAAATTCATTTGTCATTTAATAACTACTTCAATAAAACATAAAAATAACCTCCTAAATTACAGATTTTTTGTTGAACAATGAAACGTGTTTTTTCCACTGTCAACAAAAAGGCGACTTGCAATGCTGCGCAAGTGGTAGGTTGCTAATTTAAAATTTCGTGGGACCAGTTATTGGGATTAATACCGCGGAAATAGTCGTGTTATTCAGAATGCCCCCCCCCTTCATATTGCCGAGTATTTTTGAAAAAATCTTTTTAAATTGCACGCTGTATGTACCGAAAAATTACATTACAGAGTTACATAAACGAAAGACAAGGTGTTGCTGTCTTTGTTTAAATAAATCAATTTTTTATATTCATGATTTAATTCAATTTAATTGATATTTTCCTCACGCAACTAGTCAAATGGTGGACTAGACAATTTAGGGAATACTTACCTTAATCAATGGTAGGCGGAATAGTACCATTGAATCAAAAAGATGGAGGATGAGGATATGTGAGATCTGTCCTATCAGGTTCTACCCATGAACTCAAGCCAGAAGACATCCAGAATAGTTGTTTACATACTGGTTTTGTCAGAATGAAGAAATTTGTCAACAACAAATCACTGTTACCTATTAAAAACCAAATACGAAACGAACTCTATCATTACAGATCCAATCAAATTTGCTTAGAAAAAAACACGTTTGTAAGGCACGACATTTAATTATAGACGAGCAAGTTTCAACCTTGACATTGACCATGAGAATTTCAAACAGAATGTAGTATGAAATGAAATGTTTAACAATCTGTTTTAAATGGCCATTAAATCCTATTCGATATTGTGTAACTTTCATTCGGACAGTTGGTAACATACGGTCGACGCTCTGTAAACCCATCATCAATATGATAATTTCTTTTGTTAAAACGTACACAGGCAATTAACATTTTTTTGGGTGACTTAAAAGCAGTGTCTAGCTAATGTTAGTCAATACAGATAAACAAATGACGATATATCATTGGACCAATTTTTAATGCTACATTTATTACGATTTCGTGAGTCGTAACACTGAAAATCATCAATACATACCTAAGACAACAATGTCCATTGCGAGGTCCATTGCGAGGTTTTTTCCAACGCCCCAAGCAAATATTCCACTGACAACGCCCCTGTTAATAGTCATTACTCATTACCTACTTTACGACTTAGGTCATCAACAGCTAGGTACCTACATAATAACCTATGATTAGAAGAGGCAAAGTTGATTTAAGCCTTTGTTCAAAAGGGTTTTTGACACCAATTGCTATACGTTATTTCATTGCAGCCCTTAGTTTCAGAGCAGAAGAGTAGGTACTCTTCTCCCGCCACCACCAATGAAAAGAACCCTCGAAAGAACCTTTTCAGATTTCCAAATTTAAAATCTTTAACTAATTGAGAGTGTGTGGTGGTTAGTCGAAAAAAGGACTGTTGCTGGATAGACGAAAATGAAATTGAGGAATATGAGATAAAAATTGGTACTGCCTAATTAAACAAATACAAGCTTTTATCAACATTCGAGAGTAAAGTCATAACCGAAGTTATTTGCGAAGTATCTCCACCCCGAAAATCGACCAATCGACACCAAACTGTTTAGGTGCCAAACTGTCTCAACGTCTTGAGTCAGTGTAGCGTGGATGAGGAAACCGAGGAGGAAACTAATTCTCCGGACGAATCGTGCTGCATGGCGGTGTTTATAGCTGATAATTAAACGCCAAGCCGGCAGGGATTCGATCTATTTTTTGCTAGTTTAGAACGGCATTTTCTAGCAAAATTCCTACATAAAAAACGAGATAAAAAATGATCTGTTAATTCAATTACAGCGCGATATAAATGATATACTGTTAATTAGGTTATTTAAGTTACACTGTCGATTAGTGTTGAAGAAAATACTATGCGATCAAAAATGAGTGGCTGTCGAGTCACCTTTGGAATTTTTGTTTACCTGGGAAATCGTACTTAACTTGAACTTCTAAAGGAGACTCGACAGTCCTTCATTTTTGATCTCCCGTTATAAATTCGTTTAATGAGAAAACCGTACATTCCAGATCGCCCAACTTCGAACAACCAACTTGATGTTTTCCGAGAGACACATTCACTTAAATTCGGTGCCCCTCAAATATGAACACTGTCGAGATCATATTTTGCAAACTATCTTTCAGAGGGTGCAGATATATGCTGAAAATGTTGAACATGAGTGCATAGATTATTTGTATTCCGTAATTGGTTTAACGTTTCTGGTGTTTATTCGAGTGTTTATATAAATAAATGGTTGTAAATATCATAATACATATCACGCAAACGTGTTTAGCAATTAAATCATATAGGTATATTAAGCAAAGATTTATTCAAACAGCATTTATAGAGTAAATAAATATGTATAGTAATTCCTGGTCCAAAAACGCAAATAAACTATTGAAATTTCAACTCAAAAAATACTCTACATTGACCAATTACGGCATACATGTAGGAAATGCCCTCCATCACATTTATCACAAATATATTTTTTTCTACATTTCAAGTTTCCACAAAAATAATAAATGCGCTATTGCGGTCACATTGTTCGGCAGTCTGACCTACGGCTGTGTCGCTACAAGATCGAGTACTTTTTTCGCTATTTGGCTCGTTGTGGTGTCGAGACTCGCACCAAGGAAGGAATTTTTTTGAGTTTATTTCTAAAAAATGAAAAAAAGGTTTTCGCCTTAGGGCGAGAAGCTTTTCACATTCTCCATGAATAAATCGGTACTTCCCGAAAGGACTATTTATGTGTACAGAGGGTAAATAAGTTATGGCACAAATAACCTTATCAATCAGAAACTTGGCATTGTGCAGTTTGCGCATGCGCACATTGTGATTTTTACAATATGGGATTTGTTTGCTTTTACTAGAAGCTACTGTGGTTAAAATTTCAAGAAGATATGTCCACCAATAAGAGAGTTCACATTGCGCATATCTGATTTTTACAATATGCGATATGCATATCTTTCGTTAAAATTAAAAAAACATATCTCCATACTCTTTCTTATGAAAGTTGACATTGACATTTTTCTTGGTTAAGGTGTCAGAGTTATAAGCTACCCAATGCAAAAAAAAACGAACTAAATATATTGAAAACTTGTTCTACATTTTAATGGCTCATTCGTTAACCAGTATTGCTGCAAAAAATTCAAGAAAAAATTGAAAAATAACGAGTTTGTCATAATTTTGGTTAAATGGCTGAAAATGCATTTAGTTGGACTAACGTATTTCGTTTGGGAGCCACCCTCAAAGAAGTGAAATTTGCAATTCTTCTTCAATTTTTTTCTCAGCAACCATAAGAGTTACGACTGGTGGCACGTCTTTAAATAGGATAGGCTAGGAATGCGATTTTTGGATAATTTAACAAAGTTATATGCGAACCTTTTGTGTTTGATAGCCCACACTAATTTTGTAAAAACTATTACTATCCTTAAAGGATAATTTACCTATTTTATTTGTGTTTTATTTTTCTGACATTGGTTTATTATAGTTATGCTTAAATGGACCCTTGTTCTCTTGGTGCCTTAATGAGATATTCATTGTGTTGATGTCTTATTAAGTTGTTAATTTTAATACTATATTACCATGACATGTGTCTCAAAACAGGTTTTTAAATAAGTGATCGTTAAAAATATATACGACTGATTGGGGGACGGTTGTGACCCCCTCCCAAAATGACATCTTTTCAAAGTTTTTCCAACACCTCCTACAGAAAACCCGAGCATCCTAATCCGTCAATACCTTCTCTACCTACTTCATGATCACATAAAATTACCCTCGAAATTACCACATGGCAAAAAGTGGGACTTCTACCATCATGTGCAAAGTACAAGTCCGGCTGAACCAAATCCGTCGTTATCTGGCGTGGATTTTGGCCAATTTCTTGGCAATTTTCGATTAAGCAAGTTCAAGGTGTGTGGCAAACTGTTCTGTGTGCGTTGATAACTCATATTCAAGTATTATATCCCAAGTGCACGCCAAATACCTGAATAGTGCATGAGCGAAATACTCAGATTTGGTATTTGACGTGCACGAGGGATATACGGGATGACTATTGCCCGACAAAAATTTTGCAAGATAAGAAGAATATAATGTTTGTTTCGATCCTTTGAAAGACATGGTTTTTCAAAAAGCATCATGAAACCGAAAATAAGCATGGGTTCAGTTACAAATTGCCATTTTACAAATTGTAATTTTCGTTAATAAAAATTTGGAATTATTTATGTAAGTTTCATTTTAGGTATTTACACATAAGCAATACCCGCGGGTATTGCACAAGTGCATGAATACTCGAGGATATTTGTCTGTTGCTAGGTGATTTCTGTAATATGCATTAATATGATTGGTTGAAATTTTCTGAGGGCAATAGTCAACGATATTTTCGTCTTTCGCCGGATTGCGTAATTTTTGCAATCGCGTGATTTCCAAGAAAAAATCAAACCGCATTCCTTTAAGAAGTATAGGAGCTTCATTTATTGAATTTTTTTGTTCGTCAGCTTCGGAGATTTTCACTACTGTTAATAATTCTTTTTTTTAAATTTTGTATTCAACCCATTACGGCTTCCTTTAAGGGTTGTTAAAAATTGGTTGTTTGCCCTTTGAATAGTAAAAAGAAAAAACCTATTAATCAGTACCTTCATATTTGTCGAATTGTATTAGGTAACCCATCTAGAAGGGATTATAATTTGCGATTGAATTTTTTTCAATTTTTAAGAACGAATGTTTTAAAAAATGGGGCAGTAATAATCGTTTAAAAGTGGTTAAGGAAGGAGCTCGGGAAGGAGAGGCCACTTAGATACATTACGTACAGGAAAATGTCGTAAAGCGAGGTTCGGAAGGTTCAAAACCTCGGTTCAAACATTTCTGAACAGAATGGTGTGGATACCAATTCTATCTACTCTGAAAAATTTTTTGAACGAACACAACGCCTTAATAGTGTGCGAATAACTATCGAACGAATTCTCGATTTACAAGGAAATTTGTCCGATAAGTATATATTCGCCCGAATAAGGATTGTACGAGGGTGCACCATCATGTTGAAACTAACAGTTTTCAACTTTTTATTTTTTATGTGCCGCACAATGCACATCTTTGTATTCGCAATAAAAAATGCTACTCAAACAGCATTCCACATCTAAAAACGGTAACAAAAGTCTGTATGGAAGTGGTTCTGGGAATGTTTTCATAAGGCGCTTATTATAGAGCCTATAGTTCCGCGAGAATGCTATAGCAAATTGAACTTGCCTTCACATATGAATTTAAATATGATATACAATATTATCCGCTATAAACATTCCAGAACTTTGTCATAAAGTGGGGAATTCTCATATTTTTTTGCACATAATATACTCCTGTACACATTCCATATCGGCCGTAATCAGGCATTATAGGAATTACAGGGAGTTATAGGCAGCAATCGAGCATTATAGGCATTATACAAGCCGAGATACAAGCATTACATATGCATTAATCATTACGGGAGCAATATAAGCATTATTGACAATAAAATGCTAAATACTGCCGATCAGCATTTGGTGTACAGTATTTTGCTTGGTGGATGACCCCTCGATTATTTCGGTTGGCATTCATTTGTAAATTTTTACTCAAATGCGAAATATCAAAGCGGCAAACGATTAAAATTACCACTTTATGGGTTTTTTTTTCACGGTCATGTAAGGTAACACTAGGTCGATTGGGAAATTTACGGTGAAATGTTAATGTGATTAACGACGGTATGTATTTAGCACATTGTGTGGTATTGTTATTAGGTAGTTTAGTTTATTTCTTAACACGGTTTAATTACCTCCACCTCCACACAATCACGAACGTCAATTCGTGAGCGTCAACATGTAGGTTCTTTACCTTATAGAAGCTTTTTATGTATAGGTAGGTACACTGAACAATGTACGCTTTTAGGAAAGCGTATGACTTGTACCTTCCGTGTGGTCGCAACGAAACTGTCATTTAAACAAGTCGAAAAGCTCCCCCAAAACTCCTAAACATGATGCGGAAAATTACGATGAACGAAATTTTTTGGTTGGAGATATTTAAACATAATATAAAGAATCGCATACGATTTTCGGTAGGGGAATTTTTTTACACTCGGCTCGCATTCGGAAACACGACTTTTAATCCGGCTCAGATTCAATATCTGATCACTGATCCCTGAACTCGTAGAAATCGATTGGCGAAGGTTTGACACGGTTTGACATCGCTGACAACAGACGGACGGACAAACCCATCACATAAGGGGAATTCATATTATTTAGAATATACAGTGCGTTCGAGATAGATTTTCGGTCACCTCAATATCACTTTTATTTGGCGACGTACAACACATTTGTCAAATAAAATTTTATATGGAACCTTACGATCCGAGCTGAATTTATTGGCGTGCGTAATTGTTACACCCTGTATGATAAAATGTGACTGTCGAATTTGAAAAAATCTACCACACCATTGTACCTCGACTTGTACGTTTAATTAGACGATATTTTATCTATATAGGTATTTTCCGAAATGGCAATTTAAACTTTAAGATATTACTTTGATCGCACCTGTATCAGAGATTGCAACGGAGATGCGTCAGCGTCACGGCGAAGGTTGTAAACCAAATCGCGATGTTGACCTTTAGATTTCATAAGCTGGGTTTGAATGTCCTCAGACAAAACTTGGATTGGATTATATTTGTGTTATTTTCTTTTTCTCGTTCTTTTTTTACCGGAATCTCCATCCCATTTAACCATAGCAATTCAATTCTGGCACATCTGATCCATAAACTTCCGTATGAACTACGAGATGAACTACATGCTTCACTGACTGAAGATTTCATACTAGTTCTTTGGGCAGATCCACTTTTTAAAAAAATTGTTATATATCAACCATTCGACGTTAAGTCAGGTCAGGCAGTAACGCCATTGTATTTAATATTACCTTGACCGTTGAGCAAATTTAATTCGTACATACATACACTATTTCCCATTCATAAAATTAGTTCAAAAAATGTTTTTTTACACAAAAATAGAATGGAATTTAGAAATTGCCGTAGGAGCACCGATTATTTGATTGTGATCTTTCCTCTAAATTAATTTTCAAAATGACCTCAAAATTCCGATGGAATCACAAAATTAAAAAAAAACTTGCCGGTATTGGTAACTAAAAGGTTTAAAATTCAATGGGAAAACGAAGCATGTGTAAATTTCAACAATAACCAGTTCTGTCATCGATTTTGGGTCATGTGAAGATACACGTCTTGGTTACAAGAAACGTGTTTGATAATTAGTTCACCTTTAACCAATCCAAAACAAATATTATCCTGTTTACGTAATCAAACAACAAATGTCTCGATAGCTGAAGAAGAGACCTTGAGTAAAAACTGGCGGTATATAGGAAATAATTCTATTCTAACATTCTATTTTAGCTGTTCAAATATGTTCTTTTTTTTAACAGTTTCCCTTAGCACATACAGCTAAATCAACAAATTAAACAAATAACCGGGCAAAAGCGGGGCACGCTGGATGAAATGTCGTTGACCTATCCACATTGAACAAGAATCGAAACAACAACCATACAACTATCTGCAAAACTAACAATTCTGTTTTTAAGTACACAAAATACCCATGATTTGTGTGGCCAGTTCTTTAAACGTTAAGTTTGAGTGTTGGCCTTGATTTCTTAAAGCCTTTCATAACATTATGTCTCTCGTCTAGACCTACCTTCTGTTACAGATACCCACCACACAGACGTATGTACCAGAAATTGCCGCGCCTATTTTGTTGTTTTTTTTAAACGTAAACGTGTGCGTTTCTTGGTCCTTACGACACATAAAATCTTGTTCAAACATTTTAAATAAAAAGCAAAGTACCGTTTGTGATTTTCATCGGGCACAAGTTACGTACCTGTTATGATGTAGGTAAAAGTCCAGCTAAGAATCCAAAATTGCCACGAAACACTTACACACCACTAAAAGTTGCCTATTTCGTACTGGCAAAATGTCGATTTTCAAAATGCACTTCAAAAAACGAGTACAAGTCGCGTAATACTCGAAAGGAAACAACGTATTCGTACTTCTACCGCTTTGAATTGAATGAGAAGAGGCGGACTCGGACTAAAAGTTGTTATAGACAGAGACAGCAAATTACCTGCATGCGTTGCTCACTTTCTCAAAATATACGCGTCTAATACAACCTCATTTATTTCTTGTTTTTAAGTAAATTATGGAAAAGTCCTATGCGAAAAAGCTAGTTTTGTTATTATAAGAGAAATTGTTTATTAAACGAACAATGTTTAATTCGTTGTATGTGAACATTAATTTTATTTGTACGTAAATAGAGGCGTTTCACTTTAAAAAGTCTCCCCGCCATTATTAAATCAAATATGCATGCGCTGAATCCAGGATCCTTATTGGATAGAATCAGAGACCTATGACACATGCAAAATACAGGGTGTTACATTCAACCAAAACAAATCGAGTGGTAGATTCAGATACCTATTCTTTGACACTCATCTTTCGTCTTTCTAAACAGCTTTAGTCAACAAAAGACTGGCGTTTTTGAAAACTTCAAAGAACTTTACTGGCTTTAAGGTGTTTGAAAAGTTAAAAGTGCTAGTTGAACTGCAAGACTGGGGGGGAAGGTAGTTTTAAATACAGTTTTGAAACTGAAAAAATTCCGACTACTTTCTGAGATATCAGGAAAAAAACGAAATTTTGCAAAATTGTTTTTATTTTTTACTAAAGTTATTTAAAAAGATATTTCGAAATAAATGATACATTTTATGACCACTTTTTCCCTCTACAAGATCCTACTTTTAAATTTTAAGTCTGACGTTTGTCACCGGTTAACAATCATCAACTTTGTTTATTCTTATGGAAGTGATTTTTACTTTTTTGTGTCATTTGATAGAGAATTTTTTTCTGATTTCAAAAATGTAAACGTCACTCTCTTTTAATAAGAAATGGAACTATTAATACGTAAAAACGCAAGAAACTACATACGTGCATTACCCAAGACAAAGTTTTCTAAAATAAAACATTTCCAAATTGGACGGGATACCGTCTTTTTATTAAAATTTTTCATATATACACTCAGCCTTTATTTGGTCATTCATTTAAATATGTGGAAGTTGGGTGATGTGTGTACTGACTTGTTCTTTGCAAACTAACACTTTTTGTCCTAAAGAGACAGTCACAGGACTCACAGGGATCAGTGTGATTGATGATCTCGAATCTCAACTATAAGCTATATAGGATTGGAACTTTCGAACGAGAGCCAATGTTACCCATCCCCTGGGGGAGGGGGAGGGGACTTGCTAACAAAAACTCTTCAGTTTAGAATCTATACACGGTGTCCATTTTTCGAGTGCCACTATGGGGATCTCACTTATCTTAAGAGATAGAAAGTTGGTTAAATGGGGGCAAAGTTGCAAATTTCCGTGCTGAATAAGAATCTGAAAAGAAATTTGAAATATCTTCAATACTTTTGAAGATATGACAAAAAAACGAAAATTTCTGATTTTCGTTTTTAATTTTTTTATGATAAACTAGTCGTAGTCGACATTTCTAATTAACATTATTCGGACACTTTTTAATGGAGACTTCAAATATGGCATCCTGTTTTTAATTACGTTCAAGATGACGGAGAAACACGTGACAACTTTAGTTTTTCTTATGGGCGCCATATTGGATTTTGACATTTTGGGATTGCGTCTTTTTTTCTCTTTACAACGATATACAATGCGATCAAATATGAGTTGCTGTCGAGTCACCTTTGGAATTTTTATTTACATGGGAATTCGTATTTAACTTGAACTTCCAAAGGCGACTCGACAGCAACTCATTTTTGATCGCCCGTTATCACACATACTGGTTCAGTATCACATTTTTCCTAAAAATATAATTTTTCATTTTTTGAGAAGAGTGCTTTGGAAAAACAAAACGTTCTTTTGTTGTCAACAAAAGTTTGACAGTTTGATCCATCTGTCTGGTTGCAGCGATTAGTTGTCAGAGAAGTAGAAATTCGATTTTCATCTCAACCGCTTGCAAAATTGCCTGCTCCATATTCATTGGGTCTATCACCATATTGCTGTCTACATCTTTTAAAAGAATTATATTCGCCCAAGTTTTTATGCAGCAAAGAAAAATACCTCAAACTAGGTTGTTGCCCCTCTGGATAACGCTGCTAGTATGTTGCAGCAGTCATGTGGGCATTTCGATGAGAAGAGAAGTGTAGTAAATTTGGATCATATCTCTTTCATCTGCATTTGAAAAAGGCATTTTCGCAATACAACTAGCATAAACCTAAATGACACTACATGAAATAAGTCAACCTTTTGTTCACAACAAAAGAACGTTTTGTTTTTCCAAAGCACTCTTCTCAAAAAATTAAAAATTGTATTTTTAGGAAAAATGTGATATTGAACCCCCATGTGTGATTATATCGTTGTAAAGAGAAAAAAAGACGTAATCTCAAAATGTGAAAATTCAAAATGGCGCCCATAAGAAAAACTAAAATTGCCACGTGTTTCTCCGTCATCTGGAGAGTTGAAATTTGAAATCTCCATTAAAAAGTGTCCGAATAATGTGTTTATTAGAAATGTCTACTACGATTAGTTTAACATAAAAAAAATAAAAACGAAAATCAGAAATTTTTGTTTTTTTGAGATATCTTCAAAACTATTGAAGATATTTGAAATATCTTTTCAGATTCTTATTGAGCACGAAAATTGGCAACTTTGCCCCCATTTAACCAACTTTCTATCTCTTAAGATAAATGAGATCCCCATAGTGGCACTCGAAAAATGGACACCGTGTATGCGATATGAGTCGCGATTTTGTTGTTAACGTTGAATTCGTCCTTCAAAGGCATGCCATTTTCCATGATACTTAAAACAAAAAGTTTGATTATTGCACCAAAGCGATGAGCTAGGTATCTTTGTTTTGTTAGTCTCCAACTCCAACTATAACTTTTGGCGCATTTTTTTAACAATTAAAAAAATGCGCGATTGTTTGCATTTTGTCCATCTTGACCCACTTCTGCCATTTTGAACTACTTCCAGGGTAATGGTCCTAGAGTCCTGAAATTTTTTGCAGTAGGTAGTCTATACCTTGAAGGTGTGCCAGACGGCCATCATCAAATTTCGCTGTCTTAAAGGGGGGGGGCATGAAATAATTGTTCCCTGAGATGCTGTTTTTAAAAGTAAAACGTATTTAACTTTTACATGCGACAACCAATTGGTGCCAGATTTTGCATACGCATGCATTTAGTGATGCCAAGTTAAATTTTTAAAAATGGAGGAAGGAGGGAAACATACGTTCTACCTTTCATGGTATTCTAATAAAAGGTCTCATCGAAATAAATTGCTTTGTACAAACTATAACTTTCCCGCGCGACTCTTTTTCGAGATCAGTGGGTGACAAGGTCTCAGAGGGCGGAGGGAGTGTGTGTTAGAAATTAATTTTTTTTGCCAAGTATATGTCGCTTGTTACCGTTTCGAAAAACGCTCAGGATTATTTATTTACGCCCCAGAAAAGAGAACACAAAACAATGTCGCGTGTGAAAAAGCATTACAATAAACACTATGTTTTTGAAATCATTTTTTTATTGTTTATTCCAACTTGAATTGAATATTCACAGGTAACGTCTGTCGGGTCAGCTAGTTTTTGTATAAAAATAATCAGTTAAGTATTTCAGTTTTAAATAACATGATCATGATCATAGCTAAGGAGGCAATGCTTTCCAGTGCATAGGTACCACTTTCATTATTAAAAAAATTAAATTTAACAAAATAATTACTAAATTGCAAGAAAAATAACACAAGTTCTAAACAAGAAAATTGCAGAATGTCTTGCAGCAATGTAACTGCAGCGAGAACTTGCACATGCGGCAATGAATTACTGCAAGAATTGCAATAAAACCTGCAATGTCTAAAATGCCCTTTATATTGCGTTCCTTCCTTACCGTATTTCAAGTCATAGCGTTAATTAAAACCAACATAGGGGGGCCTGTCTTAGGGTTTTACGTGTTTTATCAAGTGGCACTTTACGATTTGAAATAAACCTGTTCTAAATCGCACCAGCAATCCATTATTTTGTGGTACCCATGTAGACGATACCAACTCTATCTGCTTGAATGCAGCTAACCAGTGCATGACAATGTTTTTGACAGATTTGATAATTTGACATAACAACTGACATATGTTTAGTGTTTACTTCTTGCAGATTTACTTAATGATTTCAAAGTTTTTCAATTTTACAACTATTCCAAATTAAACTTTTCAAAATGATGAATCCTGCATCTTTATTTGGTATACAAAGCACAGCTGGTGCTGTCCCAGTTCGAAATGAAAAAGGTAAACGAACCAACCCCTTTGATGAGCTACTTACATTTATTTATTGAAATATTAGGGGAATTATCTATGCAGAAAGTCAAGGTACACAGGTATGTGTCTGGCAAACGTCCCGATTATGCACAGGATCAGCGATCAGATTCCGAAAGTGACGATGAAGACTTCTTGGAAAAACGTAATCACGCGCCCGTTAAACCGCCTAGCCCAGAGGCGCCCAAAAGTGACGACGAAATGAACGATCCAAGGTTACGGCGTCTGAAAATTCGGGAAAACGATACAGAAATAAGACCGGAACGTCGTCGGCACGTTCACGAGCCCGAAGTGCTACAAACTTCGGATGAAGAGGAGGAAGAAGAGCCGATTAATCTTCCTGGTCTGTTATATTCGTATTAGTCATTGTAAAATAAAGCTTTCCAAATCTAGAACCGAAGCACATGTTAGAGGCTCCAGACGATGATGAGTCAGAAGCAGAACTGAGCGACAGCGAACTTGAGAAACGCAGGCAGTTATTAAAACAGAGAGTTTTAAGTAAACAGGAGGATCAGGAATTTCTACTTAAAGAGGAAGAGCATCAGGATACCGAGTCATCTGAGAGTTCAGAATACGAGGAGTATACAGATTCAGAGGAAGAAACGGGTAAGGGTTGTGTCTACTATTAAGGCCCCTATGGAGAAAGTATTACAATCGCCATATGGCGGCATAATTCCAAAGAAAAATTGGCAGGTTCATAATTAGTTAAATTTTATGTGGCAACTGCTATTGGTTAATATCTTATTGAGATATTCCTTTAGTTATTCACACCCACACATTATTTTGAGTATACTGTATTCATTATAAGAAGGTAGTAGATGGCGCTGTGTTTGAAGATAAGCACACAGGAAAAGTATAAAATGCCACCAAGTTATTGTAAAGTAGAAATATCCATCACTGCAAACAGAAATAAATCTTTGACATTAACAGTTAATGACACTTCAACAGTTAGATGGCAACAGAAACTACCAGCTTGCAAAATTCGCCACTCGCTTTATGTTTCAGTGTAATACTGACTCGTATTTTAACCAATCACACTGAAGGTCAAAGCTTCCCTGCTTTCTACCACTCATTGAGTTAGAAAACTAATGGAGGGAATCAAATGCTTGGCCAGACGTAGACCACGGGAACCAAAAGTGGCCTCTAACTGTGATTAAAGTACCACACCACTTCCGTTATCATTAGCGTCTCACTTCAGTGGCGTAGAGATATAATTTTCTTTCCACTAATAGGAATAATAACAAAAAAAACGTATAGAAGGAGTAAAATACATGCTCGTGGTAAAGTAAACAAAATAGACAAGGATGGGAAAGTATGCAGATTTAATATAATCATTGATTACAAATCTAAATATACATTGATGTGTTCCATTAGTATAATTAAGGCCAGTTTACTATAGCCACTACAACTTGACAACTTCCATTAAATTCACTGTGTTGATCAATAGCTACAATTGATTGGTTGGTCTCAGGTTCATTACAAGTTTTGATAGTACCTACCTAGTGCATATTTGACGAGATATTTGATGAACATTTTCCGGTGCAACCTTTGGTCGAAATCATAGTCAATGAAGCGTTGTGAGCACAAAAGTAAATTTCGAGAGCTGTTCTTGAGATATATTTACAAATGTTAGGTAACCATTTTGCTCGAAGTACCGGTTCGTTTGGAAAACTAAGAAACATAAACTAGGTACCTACAACCTCGCCTACAACATGATAAATGACATGTCTTACCGATGAAAGGAAATGCCCTGTTTCTTCCCTTTATGAGAAATTTTGCATGATACGCAGCTAATCATTCTCAATTCACAAAATTGCGTGTGATAAAAACACTATGCGGCAGTTAGTTATTTATATAAACCAGAGCACAAACCGATCCGAAATTATTAGGTACTTTAAAATGGCAAATTTAATAAAATTTGAATTTGGTGGAAAACTGACAGTGACAGGACCCGCGTTTTCATATGTCAAATAATGTCGGCCAAAATGTACCTTCACGGGAACCTATCCACGCGAGTGGCCTCTATCTGTGGCAACTTCCGTCTACAAAAATTCTTACCCCCTCTACCATTATATTCCCTCCATTAGTTTTCTAACTCAATGCTACCACTATACTCTGTTTTTTAACTAGGAAGACGGATTTAAAAACCTGATTTACACTGAAAATGTCACTAGAATCTAGTAACAAAAATAATAGACTCATTTTATACAGACATGTATTGTGGGTTGCGTGATGTGATTTTCTTTCACATTTGGATAGATTTCATTATTTATGCTTTTGGGTTATTATTTGGTAGGAAATCTTTTATATTATGCATACATCATACTTTTAAAAGCGAATTATAATAAATAGGTAATACATTGATAATAGGTAATCATTCTGCATACATTTTTTGGCCTTTGAAACATTATTTTGAATTGTAGATTTAAATGTTTTATCAGTTGTAATACTACACAATCCACCTTACAATTTACAACAAATGTTAAGTTATTGAACAAATTCAGAACAATGGAATTATACTCATATTATTAAACAGCACAGTTCACTGTTTTATGTATGAGCGATTTAGTCACTGTCTTCCGAAAGTTCACTAAAACAGTCACTGTCCTCCGATCCGAGTGAAATAATTAATGGTTCTATAAATGTATCCATTAGACCATCCAATCTACACATCTTATTTTCTTTTTTAGTAACGTTTTGCACACAATTCCGCCAATCGTCAGAGCTCACATTTGCAACAGCGTTATGACCACCGGAACGTTTCGAAGGGGTAACAATCCCAGCACTTCGATATTCTTTAATTATCCGGTATACTGTAGATCGTGCAATTCCTAATATGTGTCATACTTTAATAACAAAATATATACCTACATCATTATTTACGTTACCTGTGATAGATGCAATCTTCAACACAAGCGTAACAAAATTCATATCCGGAGTATCAGACAACATTTGTTTATGTGTTTATAATAAACTGCTTCTCGGAGACTGATAAAATGACCCAAGTTTAAGCAATTACGTTTTTTCAAAGGAGACAAGCTTGCTTTACTGGTACTTGGAGTTGAATCCATCACTAATGCCAGTACACTTAGAACGCGAAATATCAACTTTAGTTCTTAAAAGAACTGTTTGTTTTTGTAAAAATTTATGCAAATGGACTCGGAACACAGAAAAACTCAAAAATAAGTACAACAGTTACGGACGAGAATCGCGATTAAATTTGACAGTTAAATCATGTCAATAGCAATTTCACCTGGGTGTAAAACGGGCGCAGCGCGAGCCAATAGAAACTAAGATTTTTTGCGGGAACTTTTAAATCCGTCTTCCTAGTTAAAAAACAGAGTATACCTTCTTAAAATGAATACAGAGCCATATAAAATTAACTTTCAGTATATTTATGGCCCTGGAATTTTTAGGTCATGTCTGTTGTTAATTTGAAGTTGGTAGGTATTAGATTTACCTACTTGTACAGTAGTAAAACTACTGTTGTCACTAAGACCTTTTCAGCTCTCTAAAACATTAGTATTTGCAATTATTTTTCAATTTTTTTAATAACATAATTACCACTGTATTAACACCCCATATAGGGTGCTGAAAAAATGGCAAATCAACACCATACTGTACTATTGAATTTTAACTATTGTCATTGATTATACACACCAATAATCAATGTTATTATAAACGTGGGTTGTATGGAAATAGAGATTGTTTTTATTTTCAATAATATAAATTGTAAAACATAGATGTCTCTACCATCAAGAGAAATTACACTGACTGTACGAGACTGGCAACAATAAAGTACTTGATTTTTTGTTGGTTGTTGAGATCAGTGGCCATGTTGCATGGAATTTCTGCTACGTGTACAGATATGGTTATTGTGTGTCATACATGTATTGGGTGTTGCCTACACTACAATTGTATTGGTATTTGATGGTCTCTAATTTAAAATTTTCGATGCAACATGGCGGCTGGGCGGAGCTCTCAAGTCCTATTGTCGCCACTGTCTCGCATACAGCCACTGTAGTAGTCAATTATGTTACTTCTTTAGTTGCCATATAGGAATCTGTCAGGAACTGTAGAAAAGTAGCTCAGCTTCGGGAATTGTTGATCACACAGTGTTATATCTGGTGAATAGAGTTGGTAGTGAAGAATTTGAAATCGGACATGTCGATTAATATTTTAATTTGTGCTCTTTGTGAGTTTCAGTGGGTTGTATTGTCTACACAAGCTCAATTCTGTTGTAGGTCCAAGATTAAAACCAATTTTTGTACGTAAACGAGAGCGTATAACCATACTAGAAAAGGAGAAGGAGGCTCAAAGGCAAAAACAAATCGAGATAGACGCTTTAAAGCAAGCAGAAGAACGTCGTAGGCAAACTCTAAGAATGGTGGAAGATTCAATTAGAAAAGATCTTCAAGCTAAAAGCAAGGACACTAACGAGCCAAATTTACAAGACGTGTGTACGGATGACGAATATGACGAGGTGGAGTATGAAGCTTGGAAGTTACGTGAACTAAAGCGTATTAAACGCGATCGTGAAGAAAGAGAAGCGTATGTATATATTATTACGTCATTAATTACTAAGTATTTTGTCTTACAGTATCGAAAAAGAACGCCTCGAAATAGATAGAATGCGCAACATGACAGAAGAAGAACGGCGGTTAGAATTGAGGTTAAATCCGAAAGTAACGGTCAACAAGGCGGTTAAGGGGAAATACAAATTTTTGCAGAAATACTATCACAGAGGTGCTTTCTATTTGGATAAAGAAGATGACGTGTTGAAAAGAGACTTTGCTCAGGCAACGCTCGACGATCATTTTGATAAAACAATTTTGCCTAAAGTTATGCAAGTTAAGAACTTTGGTAGATCGGGCAGAACTAAATATACACATTTGGTTGACCAAGATACTACACAGTTTGATTCTCCTTGGGTGGGAGAAACTGCTCAAAATTTAAAGTTTCACGCGTCACAAGCAGGCGGTATGAGGCAAGTGTTTGAGAAACCGTCATTAAAAAAGAGAAAAATACAACAGTAATTTTTGTTATATACAATAGGTTTATTTATACTTCACATTTTAAGTAATTTGTACCATGGTAGGTATCACACTTTTGAAAGTAATAATTATAATTTGTCCCAAGAGGTTTACTTTGTGATTACATTTTTTAATTATGGTTATTCATTTATTTACTACAATTGTTCACATTGTTGATAAGAATATTCAGAATAAACTGGGATGCTGTAATCAGTTGTTAGTTTTTAAAACGCGCTTAGACATATACTTCCAATTAATGCAATTATTTAGGCCGTACTATAATAGATTAATGCATTATTTTTGTATAGTTTGTTTCTTGTGTAATTGATACATTCCTGCATCCAAATCAAGAAAAAATAAGTATTCCGTTTACAAGAAAGGTTAGACCGATAAAATTATACCTATAAATAGTCTGTCTCGACTTGTACATAAGCTCTTATGTTAAACAATAATGCCAAATCTCATCAGAATAGGATTTGAAGATAATAAGCGGTTTTGTAATCTATAAAATTAAAAACTGAAATCTGGGGACTTTATAAGGATTGCATTGCCTATGTTCTCTGTTACGAATATTTTGATGTTGATGATCTGCACGATTTTCAGTTTAAATTTTGTGATCTGTGATTCTAAAATTACATGGTCCTTCTAGCCGGATTGAGAATCAGTCAGAAGGGACAAGCAGTTCGCAATCAAATTAAAAAGTCGTTTACAAAAAAATGCTGTTAGTGAATATGATGAGATTCATTCCTGCAAAATCAAGGTGAGGTGGACTATGGTTGGAAACAGTAAATACAAAAGAACTCTGGGTAGTTAAGTTCAAGCACAGTCTCATTTTGTGCGGTATTCGCCTAATTATATTAAACTACATCGTTTCATAAAATATTCAAGGGATTATATTGAACAACCAAATTAATAACGCCGCTTGTTCAAATATAACGCTTGACAAACAACATAACATGAAACTACAACAAGCAAGTACCTAAATGTCATTTTTACAGGTTTAAAAGGCTTTATCTTAAAATAATTTATCAGGAGTTCTAGTGATGTAGGTATGTGTTAGCGACAATGTAGGTATATCTTCATACTTACAAGAGACAAGTCATAGAGCAGCTGGGTGTTGAATTTAATCCATGTTTCAAATCGTGAACGGATCCAACTTGGTCCAGAATTTTTCCTTATATTTTTCAATTCTGTGTGCAATGTTACAAGTAATCTGTAATGTTTTTTTTTCAGTTTTAAATTTCATTCATTGCATAGATATAAAAATACCTAGATACAGCCATCCTTAACAAACGTACCTCGGTTTTTAAAAAACATATCAAAGAAATTTGTACATCTCTCCATTACTTTCTAACCAAGAAGAAACATGTTCTATCTCTTTTTATTGCATTAACCACTATGTCGTACGCGAATCGGACGCTTAAAACAAACTTAGCGCGTCCCATAAGTCATGTGACAGTTGACACATTTCACGATCGCGCGAAATCAAATCTAACTAAAAATATTCGCCCTAAACATGATGGGCGGTTTTTTCACTAAATATTATGTGATTATTGCGTTATCAATTGAATACGAATAACATTAGTGCTTGCCATAATGATAGACGCGTCCATAATTGTTATTCCTGAAATAGTTTTATTACATAGAGCTACGCCATTCAAATTTAGGACTATGTTTACCTTGTTTGGCATGATGTGCTGCAGTGAATTCATTGCTGGCTTGTAGAATATCAAAAAAAAACCGTAAGTAAGTAAAGTTTATGTTCAACAATTTAATTTTAATTGCATGGTTGTAGGCGTAATGGTTACGAAGATTAAGTTGCGACAGGAAGTGAATTCGTTTCCAATTATCATTTTGGCCTATATGATGTTGATGCAGTGCGTTTGTATCATGATCACAAAGAAGGATCCGTGCAATATTCTTAGGAAAACGAGATTTATAGACTGTGTGTGCGTGCAATATCAAATTTTGGTCGCTACGCGTCTTGCCTACCTTTCGGCATATGTCCAATCGGTGGAGTTTCTTTTTGAAATTATAGTGCTAATTGTAGTAAGTAAGCTACACGTGTACATTTATTTAAAATAAATACAACATCTTAGCAATGATATCCAATTGGTGATAATACTCATTTAGTGAACATTCATTACATTTATAAAAGTTCACAATCCGAATCATCGTCAGATGAAATTGACAAATCCGAATCATCACTGTCATTATTAACACTATTATTATAAAGTTCAGAAACATCAACCAATATAACTTCTCTTTTAAATTAATCACTTTCCACATGTTCACACACTTTCTTCCATTTGTCAGCTGTAATTTTTTCAAATTCTTCATTTTCCAGCTTTCTAAGTAACATCTTCCATTTTAAATGTAACATTTCTTGCTGCTATGCGATTTAAATAAATAAAAAGGCGGTTTATTTATGTTGTAAAATCTCAAATCTGATAATTTTCTGTGTGATTTGTGCTAACAATTTGATTGACAGCTATAATAAATAATGCGAATCTTGTCTTCCATGCTCAGGGTACCTCTATAAAGGATAGCGCTATACGTAATTAATGTGCCGAAAGTGATGGTAATAGATGGTACGTCCTTTTGAACTATGTTAGGGTATGGCTGTATCTATGTATTTATATATCTATGTTCTTTGGTACCCGTTGCGCCATCTGTATGTTTCTAGTGCAAGTTCATTGTAGTGAATTTCGTTGGTAAAGTTTTCACTTCTTAGTTTTTCTTATTCTTCCGTTAGAGGTCACTGTTTATAAAATCACTGTACATCATTTGTTATGAAGGATCAAAAAGAGTAATCATGATCTTTGGATAGATGGTATAGAAATTGAATAACCAACATAATTCTTCAAATCGATTTTATTTAGTACGCCATTTACAATACGAACCATAGAGTAAACAATGTTTACAGAAACCTCGCTGTGTAAATTTTTGTCGGCTAGGGACTATCCTTGAATATAGATGGCGATTGAAAGAATCAAGTGTCTCCCTCTTAATTCAAGAGTAGTGTACTTATTTTTCGTCTAGGATTCAAACAAGGTCGCGAGTACCAAGCTTTTTATGATATAATTTTTTATTATACCGTTGATACAATTATGTAACTGCATACATGTCCTACCTCCCACGGTATGGCGCAAACCTATAAATTGCGCGGCCAGCAAAATGGATTTTATTTTCATAACTTGCGTCTACATGTGACTAGATATTATTATAAAATGTGTGCGTCACGAAAAAAAAGGGATATATTATTGAATGAACACATGTATGGGGGCCCTAAATATTTATTAATTGGAGACATAGTCTAAATCTGCCCCTATATTGACGACAAATCGAGCCAAAATCTACGTTGCAGCATAGGGTAAGAATAGAAGTTGCAGCAAAGAGTAATTCTTCGGTTGCAGTTAAATTTTCCAATCTGTAGTTGTATCTAGAAACTAATACCGTTGAGTGAAAAGTAATCACCAACGCTAATACGCAAATATTTACATCGATTGTTTTGAATATGTAGGTACCGTTCTGTTTAGGAATTCCAAAAATTAACAATTATTTGGCATGAGATTTTGTACTTCATGATTAGGATATGATTACTAATGACGATTACTACTGAGAAAAGTAATTAAATTACAATACTGATTACAGTGCTTCAAAAGTGTTTTGAATTCTTTACACTAAGGTATTTTCTATAAGGCTAAGTGGCGGTGGCGCCTATCCGGTTTACGAGCTCCTAGCGAGTTCATGATTTTGGACTTTCTGTCCGTCCGTCCGTCTGTGGACAAGATAACACCCGAACGGTTTCCAATTTTCTAATTCTGTTTTCAGTATTTTGTTTATCATCACCCAAGGAAAAACTGATTAAATGTTCAATGACCCAGGAGCACGTTTGCTATATTTGTTACAAGTTTATTAACGAGCGACAAAGGTGAATTTATAATTTTGGACTTTCTGTCCGTCCGTCTGTCCGTCAGTCCGTTTGTGGACGGTTTCGAATTTTCCAATTCTGTTTTCACAGCACAGAAGAGAACCCCTATAACAACGCCAACCCAAAGGTAATTTTGCTACGTGTGCTCAAAGTGCATGTAACAAATTGTTTTCTCTTATAGGCCGATGGTTTAATTAAATATATTTAATGCAGTTACGACGAAGAAAGCTGTGATGATGTGCAACATTGTGATCTTGAAAATTTGCAAGAATGGTGTCCTGCTAATAGTTTGCGCTTAAACACAAAATGCTGTTATGACTTTTTGTCGTAAAACACAATATAGGTACTATAATTATATAGAATGGATACAAAATATAATAATACGGCAAGGAACTCGGAGTGTACATATCAATAACGGTAATAAAAATTTGATGACAGTGAGTGAGAGATACCTTACAATAGGAAGTTAACAATTGCCCGTCAAATATCGAGCACCCTGGTGGAATAAGGATGTAAGTGAAGCGGTAAAAGCAAAAAGGAGAGCTTTTCACATTTTTCCCTTCAAACGAAAATCTTACCTCCTTCAAAAAGGCTAGAGCGAAGGCACGTAAAATTACTCTTCAAAATAAAAGAGAGTCCTGGGCGAAATATGTATCAAGCATTACTCATCAAAGTCCCATTACACAAGTTTGGTAAAAGATTAAATCAATATCAGGAAGAAATGCGATCAAACCTATACAATTAGCGGCGACATAACAAGTACCTAACCCATTACACATTGGTCAACTCCTAGCGGACCAAATCCAACAAACTAGTAGCGCCGAAAACTACGAAGCACAGTTCTGGGAAAGTAAAGCCGAGAAAGAAAAAGATTTAAATTTTACCTATTATAGGCAAGGCCCAGACTGTATGAATAATCTGTATGGATCATCTCCATTTTACAATGAGTGAATTTGAAAAAGCACTACAGAATAAACCCTCCTTTCCTGGATCGGACTTGACGAAATGTTTAGTAATCTTAATGGCACATTTAAACAGCTTCTTCTTGCGGAATTCAACACAATCTGGGATCAAGGTGTATATCCAAACTATTGGAAGGAAGCGATCACAGAACCGAACTATCTTAAAAATCTAAAAAATTAATTTGAACGAATGAAAAACTGCATTGGAGAATATTTTGAGAAACATATAATATCGATTTCACTCTTTAAATTTTGTTTTTTTCATTGAGAACGCAGAAATATAAGCACTTCCTCTCGTATTACTATTTTTCCCTTCTGCTGCGTTTTAAGTGTACCCTGTTATTGAACCCGACCCGTGTAACACCCTTCAAGGAATAAATGGTTAGTCGATACACACAGAGCAATATTACACTGATCATATTATACTTCCAAGTGCAAAAAGCTTCTCAATTGATTTACACAGTCAAATGTCTCGGCAAACTCGACATACACTGTATCTACTTGGACATTATCCTCAAAGTCACAAAGAATACGCTGTTGATCTGTAGGTAGATACCTATGTAATATAGTAGAGCGATTTGGAAAGAATCTATGTTGCCTTTTTGTAATTACACCCAATAGCTTGGGAGACGATGGATATATACATACCTATAAAGATAATTACGATATATGTATTTGCTCTAACTTTAGATTACAGATAGGAACTACATAACTATTATAGTCTTCCAGAATGCGAGAAGAATTGTCTGAATGTCTGAATTTAGAGACTTATTATAAATAGGAGAAGGTACAAAAGATAGTAATTATCTTCAGCTGCAATTAATACGTTCTTCCCACGTTGTTCCGCATCTTACAACTATGCACTTGAAACACTCCCGTTTTTCAATAGTTTTTGCATTCGTTTTCGATAAAATTACAACGGACACTTTAAAAAAAACATCGATCGCTCTATTTTTGTTTACTTATTTATGTCGGGTAATTAAAATATGGAAACTGAAGTGAAATGAGCGCATATAGGAGGTTTATGTGAAATAAATGCCATTATCTAAATAATTAAAATAACTCAAAGTTCATATGCAATCAATTGCACCGCATAAGTAGCTTATGGCGAGATTTCATTGAGGAGAGGGGTGGCGGTTGGGGATGGTATGATACTCAACCTTTTCCATTCTCGGGCCACATATTTATTAGAGCTATTGCAACTGGGCTATAACATAACAATTATAATAAAACAAGTTGTATATCAGCACAGCATATGCATGACGAAAGCGCATTTTTGGTAATGCAGATCAGTATTTCATTAGAAAAGTTTAAAATTATCAATCTCAGGAGTAATCTAACTCAAAATAGACTAGAGCCTACACGTCTACACTGTAACAGAAAGCTTTTAGTGAAAATTTTAAAGTCTCTAGCAATTGTAATTGCTGAGATCTTAGCCGGACAGTTCCTTTTTTTAAATTATAACATACTCGTTTTGTACTTACCTCAAAGTTAGCATGAGTCTTTCTTGAACTGTTATGAGCTGAGCAATGAGCATGGCAGTTCTTCTGCCAAATTTGCTTAAAATGTAGTCAAATGTTCATTCGCATGTACCTACTCAAAAAACCGAAGATTTTCTTTTATAGATCATTAAAAAAAAGGTGATGGAATTCATTAAACTGACTTCGCTTTTTATTCAAAGGATGAATTGTCCTCTTTCGTCTATTTTTAATAAAGTACTACTTTCTTATACTGGAATTATACCAAATACCATCTTCATCCAATGAAGAACAATTCATGTTTTCTTCGCTGCTCTCAGTATACTTGAAAATAAATTGCAAGGAAATGCTAAATGCAGTACGCCACTATGCTGGGCGGGCCGCAGGTTGAGTATCGCTGGTGTAGATGGGTATATCATAGGTTTTTGGTACAACATTTATTTTCAATGTAGATTTGAATTAAAACTGATGTAATGGAACACGCTTTCATAACTATTATTTCCTAACTTGATAATTAATGGCCTATGACCTCTGTTTATTTGCAAGTCCAGTTAGAGCACGAAAGGAATACATTTGGGCAAGATGTTGAAGGGACGACCACTTCAGTACTTCGGCACTTGTATAGGTAAGGTTACCTTTTTGTTAGTTTTGTACTATTTTGGATTTGTAGCGCTTCTAAACATGCTGGGAATGGGCATGCATGTGGGCTGGCCTTCGCCGTTCTTACCAGTACTTGAACGAGACCCACTCACTAGTATAACAAAGGACGAAGGGTCATGGATCGCTACAACGTATCTGATTGCCGGTCCTGTGGGTTCCATAATTGCAGGTATTGCACTTAACAAAATTGGGCGCAAGAGGTCGTTACTGCTATCGGCGCTGCCTTTCTTAACATCGTGGATTATCATCGCCATCACTCAACGCCTCGGCTTCCTTCTTCTGGCGAGATTCATCGCAGGAATCGGCGGAGGTGCTATCTACAGCGTCCTTCCAATTTACATAAGTGAATTAGTCGATCCTCCAATACGAGGCTTTTTAATTTCAGTTATGGGCACGTTAACTATAGTCGCCTCTTTATTTATTAACATTTTAGGTTACTATGTGAACATAACGTATTCCTCGCTTATTTGCACGCTGCCGTCTGTCGTATTTCTACTTTTCTTTCCCTTTATTCCTGAAACACCGAATTACTACATAGTTAATGGAAAGATCGACGTCGCGCGGAAAGTGCTCAGCCAAGTTCGTGGACGCCAAATAGATGCCGAGGAAATTCAAGAACTTGTGGAATCTAACGAGAAAGGGTTAGCAAAAGCGGGCGTTCTAGATCTTTTTAAAATTGCGAGCAATAGAAAAGGGCTTTTCGTTTGTTTGGGCACGATGGGCGCCCAGCAGCTCGCCGGTATAGTGCCTATTATATTTTACACGCAAACCATTTTTGAAAAAGCCGCTGCAGATTTTCCTGTGATAGCCTCAACTTCATTGCTTTACGTACTTTTAATTGTATTTTCTGCAGTCTCTTCTGCGATTGTCGATAGACTTGGACGACGTCCCCTGCTTATAACATCAATCTCATGTTGCTGTGTGGCCCTTTTGATGGAAGGAGTGAATCTATACCTTAAAAGTCAAGGTGGGTTGAATAGCATCGGATTATCCTGGATGACTCTAGGCGATCTGTCTTTTTTGGTAATCGGGTACAGTATTGGACTGTTGGTACTCCCATCAGTTTTTCTGAGTGAACTTTTTCCTTTAAACGTAAAAGGATTAGCTGTTGGCTTCTGTAACATATATTTCTCTGTAGTGGCAGCTGCCGTATCTAAACTGTTTCAAATTACTAGTGATCATTACGGACTACACGTACCATTTTTTGTGTTCTCCGCTTCTTCCTTTCTCTCCTTGGTATTTGCGGTGATTGTAGTTCCAGAAACAAAAAATAAGTCACTGGAACAAATCCAGATAGATCTGCGTAATAAAGATGAACATAATAAAGGCGAACAAACACATTTGTTGAAGAAATACTGCTCAGAACAATGATACGATACGCTATCAATTTCTAATACGTTGTATAGTACCTATGGCCATTCGCAAAATGCGTACCCTTAATTTTATATACCTAGCCAATAAATTCAAATTTTATCCTTATAGCTTCTACAGTCTAACTAAAATAAACCCCTAAAGCGATTCTAAAAAAGCGACAGAGCATCTCGGTTTGACCCTATGGGGTCATTGATCCATTTTCAACAAGCTTGTTACATGTGGCATATACGTCAACTATGCAAAGATTGCCAAAGACAGAGGGACGTGACCCCACGGGGTCATCGGATTTCATCCATTTTCAATAGGTTTGTTGCAATGAGGCAGATAGGTCAACTGTGCAGTTTGAACCGAATCGGTCCAGTTTGACAGTTATCGTGTTGACGGACAGACGGACACCATCGAGTCCCCTATAAAGCTTGCATCGGTTTGCTCTGACGCTTAATAATCGTGGAGTACACGAAATGCTCTGTTTAGTAAGTATATACTGTCATAAAATGACAAATAAAATCATCTATTTCGATTGATAGGTGTACCGAGTGGTGCACGGTAAGTAGGAACATAGGGATTTAACATGGGAAATTAGTTTTATGCAATATCCTGCCCTCCTGTACATTTTACACTTTACAGAAAAAACTGTAGAGTTTAAAGTGGTTCAGAATTAAAAGGTGCATACAAAACTGTTTTTACATGTTTTATTAAGCTTTTGGTTTACCCGCAAATTTAAAAATAAATTTCAACATTTCTGTTATTAGTAGCAATAGCCATGACTTTTGCTTACCGTGCACCACCCGGTATAAAGTAGTGTTGTTATTTTAAAATTTGGGCTTAACTGCAAAAGGGTTCACTCGATTATAAAATCGTGAAAATTTACCCTGTGATAATATCTTGCAACACTAGTGCTCCAGCTGAATATTGCAATCGGTGCACATGAGACGGGGGGTTGGAGCGCTATCGATTTACACTTAATTGCCGTCTATTAAGGAAAGATATAATGCGTGAGCATGAGCTAACAAAAAACAACACACCACGCCCGTCGCCCTTTAGATCAGATATCGTACAGATGTGCATAATCTAAACTTGCGGTTCAAAGGATTGATATCACCTCCTTCATATCGAGTTGGACTGGGTCAAGCATAGAGTGACCCAGTGACCCGGTGACCCAGTTAGTTTACTGACCCAGTGACCCGGTGACTCAGTGACCCGGTGACCCAGTTGACCCGGTGACCCAGCTTGACCCAGTGACCCAGTTTGACCCGGTGACCCAGCTTGACCCAGTGACCCAGTTTGACCCTGTGGCCCAGCTTGACCCGGTGACCCAGCTTGACCCAGTGACCCATCTCGACCCAGCTTTACCCGGTGACCCATCCTGACCCGGTGGTCCAGTTTAAACCGCTATTTGGATTAAGTTAACTACACCTTTTCCACTTTTATTCGAGAAGTTGTAAATTGTATTTGAGAATTGTTACTTGTATTTGAGAAAACATCAAAGTAGATGAGAATAGTCAGTTGGATTTGAGAAAACAACAAATGTAGTTGAGAATAGTCAATTGTATTTGAGAAAGTATCATTTAATTTTAAGAAGTCGTTATTTGTATTTCAGAATTCAGAATGTAATATTAAGAATCAAATTTTTATAATCCCGCTACTGTATGTAGTCCCGCAACAGCAGCATCATGCTGTGTTATACATGTGATTTTGTTTTTCTCTTTTTCAATTGATTCTCAAATACATTTTACCATTTCTTGAATACAATTTACTATTCTCAAATTCATTTGATGCCTTCTCAAATACAAATCACTATTCTGAACTACATTTGTTGTTTTCTCAAATACATTTTACTATTCTCAAATACAATTGATACTTTCTCAAATTAACTTTATAGTTTCTCGAATAAAAGTGGAAAAGGTGTAGTAGAAGAAAATGAATGAACACCAGTAAGCAACTCGTAAACCCTGAAGCAAAGAAATGAAGGAAGGAACTGTTTAGAAATAACATTAGGTACTATAATACAATTTGGGACATGGAAGGTTTTTTACGGCAGTTATTAAAGCAAACATCACAGAAATGGCAGTTGTCCAGCAATCGAGTATTATTTTCAACAAACCAGCATTAAGTTTCATTTATTTCATAATCTGTACACTTGAACCAAGATCACTGACTTAACTGCGTTATTCGATCAAACTAGGTTACTGGGCCAAATTGGGTCGCTGGGTCAAACTGGGTCACTGGGTCAAACCGGGTCACTGGGTCAAACTGGGTCAAACCGGGTCACTTGGTCAAACTGGGTCACTGGGGCAAACTGGGTCACTGGGTCAAACTGGGTCACTGGGTCTAACTGAAGAGAATATGACGTGACCCAGCGATCCAGTGACCCAGTTTAATTCAGTGACCCAGGTGACCCAGTTGACCCAGTGACCCAGTCCAACTCTGAACACAGATGTTTCGTCGGTCATTCACATATACCATTTTCCAGATATATAATAAATTTCCATTATCCCTAAGGCCACAATCACCATCGCAAGTTAAATCCATACCTACATTTAAATATCTTTACAAGCAGCTTTTATTTAGTGCTCAAACGTAAATCATGTGCTGCTAAGTGCTATGTATCTAAACTCTTTTCGTAACTTCAATTCTTTTTTTTTATTTTTTTAAATTTTCGCTTCATATTTTCACTTCTTAGTTCTTACGTATACGCAAAGTATTATTCACACATGATACTATTACTCAGTTCTTCAGGATTAGAACTTAGATCAGTTTTAACTGTTTTCTAATCCTTTTTTTGCGTGATTCTCTCTATAACTTTGACTTTGTTATTTTTTTACCAGCTTGCACAAAAATAAAGCATATTATTATTATTATTATTATTATTATTATTATTAAATAAACTGGGATACTTAATGCTCTTGTCTTGGCCCTTTCGTCTTAGTTCAATTTCCTGTCCTTATCCTCAGACTTTCAGACTCATTGTCCCTAATTCTTTTAATTTAAATCACCCCCTCACCCCTTGCCTTCTATTGCCCAGGAACGTACAGATGTGGCGCCGAGCCCGTTGGTGACGGTTTGTGTTCGTTACAGAAGCTAATTCCAGGTCAAGAGGACCATGAAATTGTCTGGATATAAAGTAAACTGTGCGCGTTTATAAATACAGAAGCGCACTGTAACGAGAAAGTTACATTTACAAGACCTCATATTAAGTAAAGCAAAAGCTATCAAATTCCATTTTTACCACCGGCATTTTCGGGATGAATGGCAAACAATAATGTCCACACGTATTGTGAATCCCGATGAATCAGCTTCAATTTCCCGAAAGTAATACTCGAGATGGCGATTACTTATGCACAGAAATAAAATGCCAATGTGCTGTGTTAGTATTAAATTTGGCCCAATTAATTAATCTTTTTGTTATGAATAAATGCATCAAACAATTGTCTTCCTGCCGAATGATTTCGTATACAAATGTTTCACTCAAACTTTATACTATTTCTCCTTCATCTCCAAATCGAAAGTGTTCCCTCCCGTAAATTGTATCATTCATAAAGAAATGGCCTTGCCAAAAATTAGGCGCTCTTCCAATTTCCACGTAAAATTAAGTCTACAGATTGCAGGTAAATCGCAATTTATCACTAGGAGTTTCTTAAGGATGCCACGGAAAAGAATAGCAGCGACGTTCTTGTTTCGAATTTTCCACTCAAAATCATCTGTTTAATATTATAATTATGTGATCTAAGGTCTATGTGTTCTAGCAACAGAAGCCGTCTTGAGCGGAGCATGGATGTGAAATATAATATGAGAAGAACAAATGTGCATCGGGTTATTGATAATGCAAGAAAGAAATCACTTGGAAACCCCCAACATATTTTTAAGTATTTTGAACCAAAATTCAGTTAGAAATATTCAATAATATTCTGAAAGAGATATAGTATGACTGCTCACCCGCAAGAACATTCAATGACCTTAGCAGTCGAAATTTCTTGCAGCTAAGAGCTTAAAAAAAAATAATATGTTGTCTAGAATTTTCTTTTGAATATGTAAAAAATACACGGTATTCCATTTAACAAACGGTTGTTTTGTTGAAACTACCCATACCCCAATGCAATCCACGCAACCATCGGAGACATTGGAAATGAAAACCATATAACGCCTTATGTAAAACACAAATATCTCACGTCACCCTTCTGAATGTTAACCGTCGTCACAGGTTCGCCACACTATCAAAGGAGATGTGAGAGATTGGAATTAACAAAACAATTGTTCACTATTAAGTACCTAAGAACCCCATCGACAATATCCGCGAGTTTTCCTTAACCTACCGATTACGTCCGAGTACGGTACAATCGTCACTTGATGCGACGCCGCGCCGTTGTCTTTTGGCGTTGCACGAAATTTGTACCCATAGGTATACGAAAACATAAACATTTCCAATGTTTAAAGTTACCGATACTGCCGGTTCTAGTTGGAACACACTGTATACTAAATATATGTTGCGCAAAAATTTAAACCATTAAAACCTTTTCCGGGTTCCATTTGCGGATAATTTATTCGTTTAAAATTTCACTATGTAATAAGACACCTTAATTTAATTTAATTATGTCTACTCCAGTGCAAGTAAAGTGAATAAAAAACAGTATTTTATATCTTGGGTGTAATTTCATTTGATTAATATGCTTACAGGGTGTCTATCTGAAAGCTTTTCAGAGTATTTTTTTAAATATAAAAAATATGGCAGAATGTTCAAGATTGTTTTAGGAATGTGCAGGACGAATAAGTATTACAATAACTTTCTACTGCTGAAGCTATATTTTTGAAAAAACCTTTCCATTAATACCACAACAAATAACATTTGTCAAAATGTGTAACAAATAAATAATCTGAAAGTTCATAATAATTTTTTTTTCTAAGCGACCTATATTCCATCAGGTTTCAAACAGATAGAATATAATTATATACAGTGGTCTTGAAGATAGTAATAAAATCTACTTCTGTCAGTATTAACCAGTGAAATATTCGTTAATAGTTACGTATTATGTGAGGTATCTAGATGGTTATAGATCTTAATTCCCAGATTGGATGGTGAATTGGTTCCGATTTTTGTCTTAGTGAATTGTGGTCGAAGATTATCACTAGGTACATACCTCGGATATTATATTGGTGTATCAGTATAGGTAATAGGTATACTTACCTTTAACCACTTTGTTAGAGTTGACATAAATAGATTGACATTATTTTAAATAGATACACTTCCGTTAGAGTGAGAGAGTGAGAGATTTTATGTTTTTTGAAGAATTCTCGACGAGAATCAAATTTGCGAATATTTCCAATTGTTCGTATAATTTTTCGTATCTTTTGAGATAGAAAGACGCAACGAGAATAAGGGGATGGCCTCTATAAACAAACTCCATAACGGATGATGCGTGATAGATCATAATTTAATTCACGTAGTGTAAAGATAGTACGTAAGTTTCTAAATACGAGTAAATAAATGGTTCTATTTAACTTATTCTCTTTGTTAGTACAGTGGATCTATTTGCCAATTCAAAAGCGCATCTACGAGCAAAATAATTTATCCAAAACAAATAGACTTTACTTTACCTTTTTGAGCGTTTTTTTGTTTATTTTATAATTATTGCAGTTAATAAAAGTATTAGATATTATTGATGAATTGACAAAACTACATAGTATTAAATAATCTTTATATATAAAATTCTTCTGTCCATGTGTTCTGAAATCCTCCTGGCTGGACGGATTTTGATTAAATTTTTGGTATGTGTCTCTGTGTGTCCCCGGATTTAGATTCACAATTGGACCCGATCGGTTTATTTTTTAAACTTTTTTTGTCGTGATGTCGCATTATGTTATTTTCCGTACCGTATCGATATATTTACATATTTACATTCTGTAAGCTGGGTTTTCGGTATCATCCCTCAATATCGAGCGTACGAAGTCGCGGGGGATAATCTAGTAGTATAATCAATTCTAATTCAAAAAATAGTGTTGCATATTAATTTGCTTTGGTCCAATACATATGTATGTAACTGGGCTTGTATGCAAACTTAAAAATTTTGCGCTGGTCACATCCTGCAGTTTATGTTAATAAAATTTCAAATCAATACTGTGACCATTCCAGAATAGGAATATTTATGTGTGCATGAATTATGCAATATTTATTCGAGAGAAATCGCTCACCATTTGCGTTGGGGGTTATTAATTTTTAATAATTTGATGCCTTACTAGAAGTAAACTGAGAAGTGGAGCGATTGACATAATTCCAAGTTGCGTAAACATTAAAAGCGAGAGTATCGAGAGGGGTTGCCCTACATAGTTAAACCGAAAACGTACATAGTGGAAAGGTGAAGAGTTGGAGAAAGTGTTACTCCGTCTTAGGCATTGTTAAAAAATCATTCATTTATGATTTAACTATCGGTAATGAACAGTCGGATTGATCATGTATATGAAAATAATTATTTTGACGATTTGCGTGTGGCGAGCGTTTTCCCAAACGGAAGCTGGGGACAAATTAAAAGAAATGGATTATTTGGACGGATCGATTGTTGAAAATAAATATTTGTTACCGTCGATTAATATAAGTGAACATAGTGAAGAATTAACTAATCACACGAATGAAAAAGTTTCGGTTGGTTTATCGCGTGCTTTGGATTTTTACAACACTCAGCTACTGGCGGCAAATTGGAATACAATTAAAATTGAATTATCGGAGGATTGTGCAAAAGACATGCAAACCTACATAGACGGTCTTACAGCTGGAGCAACTTGGGCCTTAAAGAGTGAGTTTAAAATGGAAGAAAGTTATCGAAGCATAATCTAAAAATCTAACAAAGTGGTTTTGGCAATTAAGTAATACTACTCTCGCCATTGTTTTCTACTATTCTTTGATAAATTGATCAATAACAATAAACCACATCCCAAGATGGTTAAGGGTAATGAGTAGAGAAACTTTCTTCTACTAATTATGCAAGTAAACAATGTACCTACATTTTTTATTAAACAAATAGATTGTTGCGTGTATTTTACCACTAAAATTTTAAACGGCTCATTTTGTTTCAACAAATTTCTTTTTGCACTATCTACAATTGTCGCGTGAAACACTTTCCATTGTTTATTTCAATTAATCGTTTAGAGATATCATCGGTCTACTTTTTTTTAATGTTTATGCGGTTAACCACACATTATTGCAAATTTTAATGTCTCTACATTTACAAAAAAAAACATTATAGGCTCAATCAACTTTATGTAACCGATATTGACGTAGTGGTACCTGCGACTTATCTAATAATCTTGTAATTTCCTGTGTGAAACATAAGATTTATTCTTGCTAGATGTGCAGTGAAAAATTCTATTTTCCAGTCAGTACGTAATTAGGAACGACTACATTACAACCGTTCCGCCAAGAGACTGTTTATTGGCCTTCTTCATGGTAACAAGGTTAAAAAGTTCATGTCAAGTACAGAATTTTTCTGGTTTCCTTCATTTTAATTCTATGACCTTGCTTTAGAACTTATTTCCCATCGATTTCGAAAATGCAGTGCAGGAAACGGTACGCCAAGTTTGGATTACTCATCTGTTACTAATTTCTTTAGTTGTCTCGTAGTCAGTTGGAGATTGTGTAAGCAGGAAATTATTGATTCGTTTTCATTATTTCTTAACATTTTGAATTTGTCAATTTCGAATATTTTCAAGCTATTTTTGAATTGGTAATGACTAACATGCAACGTGTTTCGCCGAAATTGCTTCAATCACCTTTCATTTGCACATATACATATTGATGGTGTTGAGGACATTTTTCGGTTATAAGTATATATAGTTACACCTACATGTGACAATTAGATTATTCTTGTCTTTTAGAACTTACACACTCTATGCACTTCTCTTCGAAAATCGAAGAATCTGCATTTGATGCTTTTCGAGCTGGAAATGTGATGACCTAAAACAACAAAATCAATTTTCTTGTTGATCTATTGTACCTTTGAAGCAACTGATGTTTTTTACGCCAATAATGAAACAGTATTGCCATTCAAAAATGTTTGTATAGGTAGGTATGTTATGTGTGCTTTTCCGACTTCTACTCAAATAAAACAATTAACAACATCAGCAAGGGGTATCAGGCACCTCGTGTCCAAAACACACAAAACCAGGTCCCAAATTCTTAACAAAACAGCTTCCTAGCTTGAACCAAAAACCGATCTTCACACGCTTTTCTTATTTTTGTGTGCTTATTACTAATACTTGTTAGTGATAATTCATTTATTGTCTAAAGACATTTGTTATTGTTTAAAGGCATTTTACAACTTATCCCAAACGTATAGGGTACCCACTGACCGTCGCCACCCTCATTAAGTCGGCAGCCTGTGTGCAAATGTGAGATGTGTCACGTTCTCCTTTACTTTACAATTTCAATATTAATGAATCATGATAAAAACTGCATTATATACAGATGTACATTGAAATTTTAACCAAGAAGTATTGAGTTTTTTTGCATTAAAACTAAGAAGAAAGCAACGGCCGAATTTATCAAGCAATCGCTCATGCTAAATATTAACCGCGCACTAAGCTGCTGGATTTCGGAGAATTTAAATTTTTTCCCCAAGTTTGTTGTAATAAAACATAAACATCCCAATTTTTGTAGGTTAAACAAAGAAAAAAATAACTTAATAATAAAAGTGGGTTACTGTTTGAATAAA
The DNA here is from genome assembly GCF_008802855.1 of Photinus pyralis. Classification (NCBI taxonomy): domain Eukaryota; kingdom Metazoa; phylum Arthropoda; class Insecta; order Coleoptera; family Lampyridae; genus Photinus; species Photinus pyralis. Next base: position 19,541,457 of record NW_022170403.1, read on the forward strand.
ATCAAAATAACCATTTTGGCATAAAAATATTTTCTTTTTTTAACTTCGACCCTTTTTTCCCGATTTTTTTGTAATAAACCCTAGCATCTTCTTAAAAGTTGTACACAGAAAAGGAAAGTCTTTCGAATAATTTTAATAAAACTTATTTATTATTTGTTAGATCACCATGTAACCTGACTTTCCGGTTCAAAAGATCCGTCTAATTGAAACGATCGTACAACATTAATTCACCAATTAGCCATTGTTACGTAATTTTGGCACTTAAGAAGTATGCCACACAAACGTAATTTTGGAAATACCAAATTTGCTAAATGCTTAACAATGCACACAGTCGAAAGTGCTTTTGTGGATTTTCACCTGTGGCTTTGCAGATAGCATGATGCAATAACGTTTTACCGTACTTATAACACAGACGATGAATTGCAGAATTGTTAATAGGAATTTTACAAATATTATATGAATAAATTACGCAATCAAAATCGAGCGAATTTAAGGAAACTTTCATACGGCACGTTGCAAAGACTTGCTTTATGTAAACTCACCACCAGGAAACGGAAACGCCAGATTGTTTCATAATCCCTTGCGGGAGAATCCCTCGTGGTAAACCAATCGCAATGAAAAAATTAATAATTAATAAATAGCAGATCGCGTGAATTTATTATAGCTAAGTGAAGACGTTATTAAATGAAGAGAAAGTAGGTAGTAAATGTCTGACGTTGAGATCAAGGTCCCAGGTTACATTATACCTACATGTCGATTGTCGCGGAAAGTGAATGCGGTTACATAAGAGAGATCGAAATGTAGACCGCATCTCGCCAATATTCGATTCTTACGCAAATTACTATATAGGGGAAAATTTTTGACGTTACGAAACTTAATTGCAAAGGAAAGCGTTGTGCTATTGTTTGCGTTTTGTTCGTCCGTCCGTCCGCCCGTACCCACTTGTGCCGTTTTGAACTAGTTCTAGGGGAATGGTTCTACAATCCTGGAATTGCAGTAGGTAGCCTATACCTTGAAGGTGTGTCATCATCAAATTTCGCTGTCTTAAAGGGGGGGTCCCCATGAATTACTTCACGAGATGCTGTTTTTGAAAGTGAAACGTGCATAATTTTTACATACGACAACCAAATGGTCTCAGATTTTGCATACGCATGCCTTTACTGGTGCCAAGTTAAACGTTTGAAAATGGGGGGAGGGGGAAGTTAACACACGTTCTACCCTTCATGGTATTCTAATGAAAGGTCTCATCGAAAGGAACCGTTTTCTACCAACTACTGCCCTTCTTTCTGTCCTCTTATCAAAAGACGGGGTTGGAAGGGGGGGAGCCGGTTTATCCTTTATGGTACCCTAATGAAAGGTCTCAACGAAAGGAATTACTTTCTACCACGCATATTCCTCCTTCTCGACACCTTATCGTGATCGGATATATTCCCTTATATCTCTAGAATGGATTGTCGCAAGAGGGTACTCGCAAAGGGCGATTGGGACGTCTGGAAGAAATATATCCATTGGTGATGTCAAATCCTTAAGAGTGAATACCTCCAAAACGGTTTGTCGGAGGAAAGTACTCTTAAAGGCTAAATCTGCGGAATGGAGTGTCGGAGGATTTTGAATGTATGCCAGGCGGTCTTTAAATTAAATGTTTGTGTGTAAAGAGCCTCCTCTCCTTATAACCCAACCATTTACTAAAGTCCAGTATATATAATATTTTTTAACAAAAAAAATTAGTTACCGGTTCAAACCGGGTTATTCACGCTGGTGAAATGATTAGGAATTGGGGAAAAAATAATTAAAACAACTGAATTTTTCCGCGGGTGAAATCACGGGGGTTGAAAGGGGTGGAAACTGGTATTTGGAATTTGTGGCAAAACTATTAATCTTAGGCGAAAATGTTCAATATAAAAGTTATAGAGAATAAAAAAATGAACAACTTTTGTATCTGCACTATTTACACATAACCTCCAATTTGTCTAGAAAAACCGGAAAAACCTTTTTTTTTCGATTTTATTCTTATTTTTACGAAAAAAAGTCGTAGGGGTTTGAAATTTGGAGTAAAGATAGCTTGTTGTATGATAGAAAAGGAGACAATTGTTTTGGCCCCGTTTTCGAGATCTCATGATTCCTGAAAAACTACCTCTTTTTCAAGGGGATGAAAAATCTATTTTTTTTCATCGTACAAAGGTGCGCGGGGTAGCAACATTTTCGGGAAGACTTTTATATTTTAATAAACAAAAATAAAAAATATTCGAGAAAATCAACGTGTTGGATGTTAATAAAGATTTTTTCGAAATATGTCTTTTGTTATCTTATGTTCAACTGTTTTAGTTAAAACATCTTTATTATTTTTATCATTTTTACCATAGACATATGAGAATCAGCATGTCTATGATTTTTACCACAATAAAAGCAATTCGAAATAAAATCGCATTATCTTGCTTCCTGATTCCTGAACAATTTGTTTTTGTTCACTGGATCTTCTTCCTGCCTGTTTTATAGCTGATGCAATTGCGTTGGGTCTGTTGATAAACTTGCAAAATCTGCAATAATAACGTTAGTTTTACCGGCCAAAGCAAATGATTTGAGATGTAAAACCTGGAATAAACTACGTGAGGATTTTATTCATAATTCCTGTAAATTCACGATCAACATCCCTAGCTTAATCCCATCAGCTGCAAAACAGGTAGGAAGAGGAAGAAGAGTTAGTGAACAAAAACAAATTGTTCAGGAAGCAAAAGAATTCGATTTTACTTCGAATTGCTTTTATTGCGGTCAAAATGCAGAAAAAATAATAATATCATAAAGATGTTTTAATTAAAGCAGTTGGGCACTAGAAAAAAAACAAAATATTTTAGCAACATTAAAGAGGAGAGAGAAGACAGATTTCAAAAACTTTTTATTAGCGCGGATTCAATACGTTAATTTAGTTGCAAAAATAGTTATTTATATAAGAGCGCGAAGTTCAATTTCGCGAAATAACTTCGCGCTAGCGTTATATACAATATTTTTTTTATCCTATACAAGGAGAAACTTACATTTTCTCGCCTGTGTGAGGACGGGAAAGAAGACAATTGCACGCATGGAGCGAGAAAATTCAATTTTGTCGGCTAGGCGAGAAAAAAAATACGCCTTATGTACGCTAGATGGCGCGATTGTAATAAAATGTCAAAGAAGTTATTTCTTTTTAGAAAGAAACATAAAATCGTCAACACTGATTTAATAATTAAATTTACCCTATGTTCACTTTATTTTATTGAATTCAAGAATTTATTTAATTACCGCGAACCTCTATAATTATACCTATCAATGTTTCGTGAATTTGAATACTTTCACAACATCACATGACCAATTCAGACGTTTCAAACTTAAGTCATAATCTTCCATGTACTTTCAATAACGAGCATCTGTGTCAATACATTTAACACCAAGATGTACTTTGCACTGTAAGTAGAACACCGCTTATCCGCAATAAGTAGCATTTTAACATACGAGACTATCCCGAAGTTAAAATGTGTCCAGTGTGACTGTAAGGAATGAATAAATCTATTTATAAAACACATTTTTTTTAAAATACAAGATCATCAAGGATTTAAAGTGTGCCCATTGCGCTTTCGTCGCCAAGCATAAATCCAGTCTTAAAATTGACAAGACATGGATACTGCGAAGGATTTAAAATGTAACCGGTGTGATTTTGTCCCTGAAAACACACATTCAATTTTAAAACACATTTGTTAATACAGAAGACCAGTAATAATTACATATGCGCCTGGTATTAATTACAACCCCTTAAATCCCGTTATTTTCTAAGGAAATAATCACGCGCCAGTGAAATGCCGGAAATGTCAACTCAGTTCGCACATGATCGGTATTCTCTACTTGCACCTCTGCTCTGTTGCACCGTGACTCCCTTCGGTGACTCCGCACTGTGCAATCGCAAGCGCGCTAGAATTTGAATTTGCGTTGAACTGTATTATAAGGGAAAGGGGTAAATCTACTAGTAAAAAATATACTCGTGGGCCCACTTAGATTGCACCGTTTCGTAAAATTTTTTTCGCGTAGTCAGCAGGAAACGTGGAAATAAACAAAACAAACGCGTGCACGTTGACGCGTTAAAGCAAATCCAAATTCAAGCGCTTGCGGTCGGACGTTGTTGAGGGATTAATTTTAAATGTAAGTGTATAGGATAAAAAATATTGTGTGCACCACGGCACGAAAGTTGTTTTCCGGGCCTCAGGAAGTGGCCAGCCTCGGCTGCGCCTCGCCTGGCCATATCTTCCTTCGCCCCGGAAAACAACCACTTTCCCGCCTTGGTACACAAAGTACTATTCTACAACTGAACCGATTGATAATTAAATTTCCTTTTTTCATTGTTGACGGTTTCACGCACGTTGTCAAGAGCAACCTTACTTATTAATTAACCGTTTAAAAATCTAGTACTTCGCGTTTCGAAATCCGTCAGAAAATGACAGGTTTTTTGACAGTTGTAGAAAAAAGCTTATTTACCTTCTATGTCAAAAACGGTATATCTTAAAACTGTTCCCCCAGTTTTTGCCGCTTTTCTTAAAATTTTTTTATTGGAATAATATTTTTTATTTTTGATTATTAAAATGTAACCACTTACGAAAATTTTGCTACTCCACGCACCACTGTACAATGAAAAAAATCGATTTTTCATCCCCTCGAAAAAGAGGTGATTTTATTTCAGAAATCGTGAGATCTTGGAAACGGTTCAACTTTACGGGCCCAAAAATTATCTCCTTTTTTATCATAAAACAAGCTATGTTTCCTTCAATTTCAAACCCCTACGACTTTTTTTTCGCAAAAATATGAATAAAAACGAAGAAAACGGTTTTTCCTGTTTTTCTAGGAAAATTGGTTATGTGAAAATAGTGCAGATACAAAAGTTGCTCATTTTCTTAATCTGTATAACTTTTACATTAAACATTTTCGTGTAAAATTAATAGTTTTGCCACAATTTGCAAGACACCACTTTCCACACCTTTCAACCCCTGGGATTTCACCCGCGGAAAAATTCACCTGTTTTAATTATTTTTTCCCAATTTCTAATCATTTCACCTGCCTGAAAAACCCGGTTTCGACTGGTAACTAATTTTTTTTTTAAATAAATTATTTTAGAGCTATTTAACCTGGACTATAAGCTATTTCGGTTTTAAAATAAATGTGCTTTATCTGCACAAAAGTGTGCACAATTTATGCTTGCTTATTTCATTGTATAAATAAATTCAAATTCAAGTAATTTATTGGGGCAGATGCCTGTTGCGTCCCCAGATCTCTAATTACCCTATAATGTAGTGTTAATTTCCTCCATAAACTTTTTAATGCTATAACTCATGTGTCCCGTTTACCTGCATTGCACAGAAATGGTGTGTAATTAGTAAATAGTAAGTTTAGGGATGGAATTATTCTTTTAATAATAGGGGTGGGTGTATAAAAGAGTGAACCTAAATCCCTCTCAAACGTCCAACCATCTTTGGAAAAATCTCGTTTTCGATAGGACATCGCTCAGTTTCGGTTCTCATACCTACCAAATATACAAAAAAAATTTATAAAAATCGATCGAATCGTTTCAGAGGAGTGAGACCACAAACACCTTGACATGAGATTTTTATATTAGATAATAAGTGACATATTTCACAAGATAATGTATTGACTAATGTTGCTATTTTTTATATTATATACTTTTGTATTATATTACATTCCGAGTTTTATAAAACAAATCATTATACAAATTATGAAATTATGACAAAATGCTTAGTTCGAAACGAATCGTCACATTATGAATGTGTCACGCAACCGAGTGTTCCTATTTTAGATTATTTCGATTACAGTAAATATACCTACACACCTGACTGATCAACAACAGTGATACTGTGTAGATTGCCAGTATTTTAATTAACAAATCAAACTATGTACCTTAATCAATCAAAATAATAAAATCATACAACATGAACGACATTACAATCGATTTATCACAATCAACACAATCCATTGAACGCTCCAATGTAAACATACCTGAAATGACCCAAATAACGTACTCAAAGGCACTAAGAACCTCCAATCCTACTTTCTCAAGCACTAGAAATAGAAATGATATCAATGATCTTTAAAATGTACTAGACGCTTACACCATCACCTTCAACAGAGTAGCTACTTTTCTTAAATCAAAACAATTAGCAAACTATACATAACGGAAAACCACTCGCATATTAATAATAGTCAAGAACATAGAAATACTTATAAGAAAACTGATCAGCCCAACAAAAGGAGTCATAATTAGTGTACAATGGCAACATTCCACGCCAAATTCTATCTGAACAATTAAAATAATCACACCAATAACCTAAAAGGAAGTTGTGATCCACGGTTATCACGTATAAACAGCGGGAGACAAGTCTATTTCCTACCTAATTCCCATTCTACAATACAGCTTCCTCCTCGAAGATAAAACGAACAATGCAGAATCTTTCTAAATACTGAACAATGTCGAAAATGCAAAAAAAACACGGAGGGGGCCCCTTGGCTACGAGGCTGGTAGTACTAGTGCACATTCACGAGCCTGCTAGACTTAACTGCCTACTAACTCAAACTTGGGAAAATTAGAAACGTCATACAAAATCAGAAGGGTGGCAAGGGTGAAAAGTATTTTTGTTTTTAGAATTGGTTATTAAATTTCAAATAAAATAATATATACTTCAATGCAAGCTCATGTCAATCACGTAGCTTTGCTATTAGCAACTCTTGGACTACTTTTAGAAGGGAAACTAATTGAAGTTGTAAAGGAACCAAATTAGTTATGTAACAGTAATCTGCCTTCAGAGTTACTTGAAATACAATTTCCATTAGAGAGAAGTCAAGGTACCAAATGCTCATAGTACTTTTGTGATTGTGGAATAATTAATATTCTATCTGGGTTATAGCAATTTGGGTTATGGTTCCAATGCAAGTGCGTTTAACTTGAATCGTGGGAAGCAAAGCGTTTATTGGTAAGATGGCAATTTTCATGGGCACCACCATTAACGTGTTCAAGCGTATAAATCTTTTGTTTAGTAGGTATATTGCGATCAACTACTCAATCAATTCTACATAGATAAGGTTATGACGCGCGCAATGCATCTTAAAAATAAATGGAATTTAAAAAAATGTTTAAGGCATTTTTTATAGGGATTATTACTTAGTCATTTACCAGCTATTAATGTGCCGTTTGGCTAATGCTGTTTACAAGACCATAAACTTAAAGCTATCGCTTATTATACACTTGTACCTACGTTTAACCACGTATTTCATAAACATTTCGGTAACTATCGTAATTATAGGCACGCAAGTTTTGTGATATTGACACACATTCTAACATTTTAAAGTAAAAGTAAGCAAAATTATTAGGCAGGTTTGTCAATCGTCAATGGCGTTCATCTCTCCTAGTTTGACCTTTATTTCATTAATATGTTATGATCTTTCGTCACATGTAGAAGAATTAAAAAAAATAGCTCATTCAAAGATTTTCAAACGCCCGAAGCATTTTATAATGTATTTGCAATAAACCCATAATGTTGATATTACTATTATTTGCGAAATAAGCAGTCAAATGGAACCCGACCCGCGGGTCCTTCAATAGTATACCTGTATACTTACAAAAAGTTAATAGGTATCTCCATTTCTAAAGCATTTATCCCACTGCTGAACAATTCCCTCGGGCATGATGCGATCCAATTACAGACATCATCCTATACCTCTACGGCCGAAATGAAGCGGCTACCTTTGAAGTGCTTGTTCATGGGTATATTAGTTTATTTTTTTGATTTGCACAATAATTACTAACCTAAAGGCAATGCTATTTGGTATGGTTGGAAAGCATCTTTTCAGAGCTTTTCAACGACGTATCACACACGGGGGCTCACTATTTAAGATTTAAAAGTTGGAGTGACTGGGGCGCTGGGGGTTGGAGGGGGTGCGTCGCCAACTAAGCAATTGTGATTCCTCCTAATTACCGAAACGGATTTTGATTTTTTAAAATATCTCGTTTATTTACTAAGACATTGGGGGGGGGGGGTAGGTTTTCAAATTGCCACCCTCTATAAAACACAAATAACACTTATTCAATCGGATCACGTCTCCTTCTCAATAATAAGCGTCGTAACGTGATCGTAATACTATCAAAGGAGATGAGCGAGAAATTTAGATTGGAATTAACAAAACAATTGAGCGCTATAAAGTAAATATCGTATCGACAGTATCCGCGTCTTTTCCTTCACCTACCGATCACGGTCGAGTACGGTACAATCGTCACCTGATCCGACAGCGTTGTCTTTTCTACTTTAAGGAAACACACCACTTGGTACCCATATACGAAACCATAAACATTTGGAATGTCAAAAAGAAGCGGTAGAAACTGCCGTAGTTCTTTTTCGCATTGTTGGTTCAACTCGATGGTTTGATCTGGTTGATCCGTAGTTTTCCTCTTATAGGTGTGTGGTGATAACGGAACTTCTTGGACTACTTTTCGATTTCGTAGTTGGACCACTTTCCTCCAAATTACATGGAACAAAGCCACGATCATTCATATATTGGTAGTTTGGTGGAACTTCAAATGATCTAAATACCACCGTAATCGTTTGCCAAACATTAACTGACTGGGTGTTCTGGTAAGAAGAGAGGAAATTGTGTAGCGCCGATGGAGATCGGGCTCGTCAGAGCTTATTCATTTGTTCTATAAAAGTCTTGACCATCTGTTCCGCTAGTTCGTTATCCGAGACAATGAGTTTTGGAACTCCAAAACGAGCGAACTTGTCCATTAATGCACTGATCGTTAATCCTGAAATGGTATTTTGCGTTAATAGAAGGAAAGGTAGAACTAAACTAAGAAAACCTGTATCTCTATTTTAACTATTTTACGTGGTTCTAAACTCACTGTCGCGTACGGATTGTCACCTGTCACAACCAATCCCACCTGCGTTGAACTGTCTGGCAGTGGGTTACGGTTAAACACACCTTACGTTATATAAAATTCGGTAACTTCCAGAGGAAGAAGAAAGAAAGCCTTCATGACGAACTCGGCTCCTCGATATCATAAAAATCTGGGACCCGCGTACAGATATCCAGATAAATAAGCGCGCTTCAAATGACACCAAGTACACTCCAATCAGCCTCCGTTTGCTGCAACACCTCTGATTAGATACCGCCTATCGGTAATTATACTTACCATATGACTACAGTAGGTATTGTTTATAATCCATTTTCGAGTTATCTTTATTATGCGTAGAATTTGACGTAGAATTCGATAACGGATTTAAAAAAATACTGTTCCGTTTAAAAAAAATCAACTTTGGTGGTTGAAATCCACTTTTTGACGCACCCTGTTTCTTTTTAGCGCAAAAAATGCACAAAAAATTATGATTGACGTGTGCGAGCATTTTGTTTTAAATCCAAGATCTGATTTTTAAATGAATTGGTTCCATAAAAAAAGTCTATCGTGTTATGATAGTAGACTGCTGAGTTACGAGGGAGAAACTTTCTTTTCAACTTTCCTCGACATGTGGGCACTTTATTAACGGCACATATCTAGCTTAACTCTCATCTACAATTTTATCGCATTGCATTTGCATTGCACAAAGTAGTGCGTAAACCGTAAACGTTTTAATTCGCTTCCTCGCCATGTTTCGTCTTAGATAACTTAAATAATTTGCCATATGTTTAACGAAATTAAACAGCATAAATTAAATTATGTAATAGTGCGGAGAAAGTCGGATAGTTATGTGGGTCCTTTATAATTAATAAGTGGCACAAGTTCTGAATAATAAAAGCAGGAAAACGCAATTTGCGCGTTAAAATTCAATGTCTGCTAAAACAATAAAATTGTTAAAGCTTGAATCTGAAGGTCAAGATCAACCAACCACGATCTTTACCTCTATTTAGAAGAAGAATTTTTGTTCCAAAACTACAGACTCCCTTAATGCACTAAATACAGTTATTATAAGTGATTAATCGGGTTTCATAATTTTATATGTATTTGCTAAAGTATTGCACTTACATACAAAGAAAACTCTCTAAGTTGGCCGGTAGCAAGCCCGTACAAACAAGGAGGGTTGCAGCGACAGGCAAGCGCGCTGTCATAAGCAAAAATCCTGCCAAAGAACCTCGGACTAGATAAGACATTCTAAGATGGATTTAAGGTACGAAAAATGATACGTATTGCGGTACTTGGTACATATGATAAACGTCTTTGAAAAAATCTAAGTAGTGATATGAAATAAATGAATAAGTTAAACAGTGAAAAAATATAACTAAATAACGATGTAACATTTTTGCTATACAGGGTGACAATTTGAAAACTTACCACCCCTCATATCTTAGTAAATAAACGAGATATTTAAAAAAATCAAAATCCGTTTCGGTAATTCGGAGGGGGAATCACAATGACATAGTTGGCGACGCCCCCCCTCCAACCCCCTGCGCCCCAGCCACCCCAACTTTTAAATCTTAAATAGTGACCCCCCATGTGTGATACGTCGTTGGAAAACTCTGAAAAAATGCTTTCCAACCATACCAAATAGCATTACATTTAGGTTAGTAATTATCGTGCAAATCAAAAAATAAACATGGAAAATCGTATGTAACTTGAACTTCCAAAGCCGACTTGACAGCAACTCATTTTTGATCGCCAGTTATAATCTATTCTCAAACTCTTGTCGAACCTTTTCAAATGTTGGTTTTGCAATATTTCGACATTCTTGAATTATTCTCTGTCTTAGTTCGTCTATGTTCGCCGGTTGCGTTTTAAATAGTTATTATTTATTTAAATTCAAATGTATCATATTAGTTTATTTTTCAAACCTTTTTCAGGGACAGTGAATTGGCAATTTTACCTTGTACATTAGTAGGCATTGTATAAAACCATGCATAAATAGGAGCGAATCGAAGGAAGTATGCATATTTAATTATGCAAGGATCAAGGCTATCTTGCATATGTATGTATACTGGTAGTATATACAGGAACAAATCAAAGTAGTTATAATTTGAAAAAATGGTCGGTTCCTTTTATAAAGAATTGAGGGTAGCAATTTAATGACCAATATCACGATTTGCCTGCAGAATACAATTGCACATACAAAAATCGCACCTGATGCCATTTCGTTATACTTTCAGCTTTCAATTTGCAGTAGCTATACTTTATACATAGTGGGGGTTGGCCATTCGTTTGGTTATGCCATAAGCACTTTTCAAGACAGAAAAGCTCTTCTGTTAAATGTCAATAAACATCACAGACGACGTGACAAAGGATGTCGCAATTTCCTCTTGCACAACACAACTTAGAGCCCCAACAACTGTAATCGTACCTATATATTCAAATGCAATTACTCGATAAGCACAATACCAGGAATAAGGAAGAAGAAGACACAAAGAGTGCACTTGCAATGTAAATTAAGTAAAGTGCAAAGTTTTTAATGAGGGTACTGTGTATAACCTCGTTATTTAACATGGCTATTAAGGTTAATTCCACATTTACCTACAAACCTTATATCTAAGAAGTAACTAGAACACATCCACAACTTCCGGTGATTTAATACCAATTTATAGGATTAAGTAAGAGAATTTGAATTTACTTTCTCTCATTTCTTAAAATTGATTATAAGAGATGAGCGACTAATGAATAAGCGTAACATAAATCTGACTTTATTTCTTATATTTTAATTGAAATTCGTGATTAACTGCACGATGAGAATGAAATTGTCATAGTCGGATGGGTAAATAGCAAAATTAAAATCAGATTCATTCAACTTCTGTTATACAAACAATGACTTTCATTTATCTCATTATCTAATATTTCCCTAAGGTTAATTTTGGTTCAATTTTAATTTATACGTTATGAAGCTGCTTGTAAATTCAATTATGTAATAGACTTGTAAACAGTAATCGCTTTCTTTTATCGCAATATCGTTACAAATTGCTTTCAGGAGTATTATCATTTGTATTCGTCTAGTGGCCTGCTAATGCAAGCTTCCTTACTATAACTTGATTTACACGTATCAAACGTTTGGTATTGTAAAAGGTAGGTGTCTTGTGTTACATAAAATTCGACATGTTGGTCAATTGCCATCATGTCGCAACAATTTTTGAATTGTTCATAAATAAATAAATTCAATATAGATATAACAATATAGCTTATGATAAATCGTAAAAAATTGACAAATGTTGCTCTCATTAACAGTTAAATTTAAGTTTTCTTTGTTTTTTCCACGCTGCAGTTATTTAGGTAAAAAAATGATACGGTTCGTTTGACTGATCATTTGTTTTTTAAATTTTTTTAAAAAAGTATTTCTATTTTTTCCTAAATTGTAAACAACCGATCACCACATTAGTATTCTAGACACATTAATAAGTTCTACTTGAGTACCAATTTATTCTTAGAATTACAAAAATGTTATTATGGTGTGAAATGCATATTACAGGTAAACTGTAGTTAAATGGAAACGTAACTGCAATCGATTAGGATCACGTCGTTCATCCATGACACTCACTTAGGTCATTGAATAAAAATGCTTAGGTTTTGTTGAGAAAGCGTGATAAATATAAATCACAGCGGTAGCAAATCACTCGATGGTTTTACCAAAAGCTTAAACAATATCGGCTCATAAAGTTATAATTTATTAATTTATTGGCGATCTTACATAACACAGTGTGCTTCTCTTCAGTTTTAAAATAAAAAGCGACACCTAACCGAGACTGACATGGATACTTCCCTTAAATTTTAAGGTGCTAATCCTATCTCAATTCACTCCCAGGTAAATATGCCACCGGATTCCCCTCAGAAGATTGATCCCAGAAGATTTACTACCGAAATATTAATTGCCGCACCCGGAAAATTTGTGGCGGTAAAGTCATTCACAAGAATTATTGAATGGTACATTGTGCGCATTAAAACACATACTATGTGCGATGTGTTTGCCTTTGTATTTGTAGTATTCGATTTTTACTACATGCGATATGTTTTTCAAAAAGGAATTTCGATAAATAAGACAGTTGATATTGCGCATCCTGCGCATTCACACATTAATCTGATGTTTACAATATGCGATACGTTTGCTTTTACTATAAGCATCTTTGGTTAAAATGTCAAAGAAATATCTCCATAAATAAGAAAGTTGGCATTGCGCTGATCTGATTTTGACTATATGCGATATGTCTGCCTTTGCTAGAAGTAGCTGTGGTAAAAATTTCAACAAAAATATTAATAAATAAGAAAGTTGATATTGCGCAGTTTAATCGTCAAGATTTTCCTGGGCTCAGGTGCTAAAGTTATACGCTACCATTGACATTTATGGTATTAGTCAATGACGCTACCGAATGCAAAAAGAACGAACTATATATCTTGAAAACTGTAGGAGTAGTTAAGGACTCGTACAGACGGACGGACAGATAAAGTAACTGCAATGCAATAGAGTACTCAACTTCGTTGGAAAATACGCTAAAAAGTACTCGAAATGGGCGTAAAAGCGCACTTGCCGGTCAAATTATTTCGGTTTTTTCTCGATAGTAGGCTCGCAAGGGTGTTAAATTTTTCTTCATGCAGCCGATCAGTGCGTTCAGCATCATTGGTACGTTGCAATTCATGCTCCCGCTGTTTTCAAGGCATTTTTGAAGTCGATAAATTGTTTCCAATATTGCAGGCAGATGAAATGATAGCTCTAAATTTAGATGTAGTTTTTTATTCCGATTTCTGTAGTAAAGGTAGAAGTTGGGGGATTTGTTAGTGGAACGGTAAGACATTCGGTGCAATTGAAAATTGTACTTACTTGTCTATAAAGCATTATTTTCTTAAAGGATTCCGGGTGTCTGGAGACGAGATGTCGGGGATTTGGATCATACTCGCCTCTCTTAGTTCGGGCTAGTTGATTACAACTGTGAATTCAGCATGAAATCATTTTAGCATCGTGAAATTTGCAATCGGGGCATATGTTGGTGGTATTTGGGTCTTTGATTCGTAGGGCAGGAATTCAGCAAACGAATTAGCGATTGAAGATGTCCGTTTGCGTTAATAAGAAGCCATTGGGCAGGTGTTCTTTAAAATAAAGAATAGAACGGATTATTTTTGGGGAAACGTTTTTATTTATTTGCGGTTAAACACACAGCGAGACCAATGCGTGATCTCTTACAGTTAACCAATTTGCGTTTGGTCATCCGTGCGACCAGTTAATTTCTAATTTAAAATTTTGCTGATTTCGCGTGAGATTAGTAAATGCATTCGAAAATCTTCCCTTACAAATTTCAGGTGTGCCACCGTTAGCGCGTTAATGAACAAAAATGGATTAAACATGATTTTGGAATTAGTATCAGTGCCCGCAGTTAAAAAAATATTAACCAAAAGAATGAAAATGAATTGTAATGGGTAAACAAATTACCCCTTTTCTGTGTATAAAAATAGTGTTCACACTCATTTCTAAATTCCGTCAATACAATTCTTGTCTCGTGATCACGTTTCAAATATAATTAATTATTTAGATTTTTTAATATTTGTAATTAACCCAATGCCCAGTATATTATATCCTTATTCAAAAGATTTACACACTTCGGGATGCTAAAGAAAATTTACCCCACCAAAACGAAGGGTATCAATTCCACCTTACAATTAATGAGAAAAAATCACCAAAATCTGTTGTTTGGGTTCGTTTATAATTCATTAAAAATTTACAAAGCTGTACACGGAATAACATTCCGACCTCTTCAGGAACGTTAAAATGACTTTGAGCATAAATTGCTACCCAAAATCCCCACAACGATCGACTCTGTTGTACAATGTAAAAAAATTTCTCCTTTTGAAAGGTAACAGCAATCCGGAAAATTGGATGGTGGAACGTATTGTGCAATACAATTGGCCCTTTTGTATCAGATGTTAAATTTGACAACTCCTTGAAGGTAAATTTTGAAAGATGGTTTACGACACGAATCAGGAACAAACTGGGCTTCAGGTTTCTCGAAATTTAGTAGTTGTTAATTTTCCCTTTGTTTACTTAGGGCTTTAACAGCTTGCAAAATCACTAATTAATCGTCTTTAAACTTTCTACCGGTTGCCGTTTAATCCATAATCTTATTATCGGTCCGTGTAAACAAGAGAGGCGCACAAATTTGGTTAGTAAACTTTTTTTGTAATTAACCACTCTAAGTATAAACGCAATGAAACGTTCTGTACTTTTGACCACAATGCTTTCTCGGTAAAATTTATGAAAAAGTCGTTTTTAATCTGAAAGCCCATCAGCGGTACACGTATAAAATTTCCTATACTGGCAAATTTGTAAATTAGAAACCAAATCATTCTAAGCCTAAAGCGATCACGTGTTACAGTAGATAATATTTCTTTAGTTAAACAAGCAAATAATAAGAGCAAGCTGGATTGTTGTTAATTAACTTCAAATAGTAAATATATGTTTCTTTAATTTCAGTGGATGATGCAAGCGGAAGATATTCTACTGGATGGTTTTGGGGTAACCAATTTTGGACTGGATCTCAAAGTTTATGTGAAAACGTTTCGCCCGTAAAAGGAGTGATTTTGGTAAGGAACCTTAAAATTTAGACAAAATTGAGCTAAACTTAACCATTGTGGTACCTGGAATGGTGTGTGAGGTGGTTGGAGAATGAAAATCTAAAACCGGTACGGGGGTTGAAATATTGGTTCTTACTCTTTTCAAGTTAAAATTTAGTGATTGTAATAATAAGTTTAGGATTTCTTGTGACGAAAATACAAGAGTAGACCGCGTACGTAACGGAGCTGTGATTTTTAGGGTGACCTACATAGCAAGATGGCTTCACTTCAGCTTCAGTTGGACTAAATGGTTCTTTCGGTAATATTAAAAATTCATTTCTGAATCTAATCGATCTATTGCTGCAAATTGGATGATTGATGAATAATTGTAAAACTGTCGGCAAATATAAATTTCCTGTCAATTTTACAGGCTGTAATATGCGGATTGAAAGTATATTATATGATATTAGGGGTACATGATGTTATTAAACCCCCTCAGATAAGATCATGAAGTTAATAAAAATAGCTAGAGGGAAATCTTAATTAAGAGTTCGCTTTATTTCGTTGAAATCTGAGGTTGTGTTGCTTACATTTGGTCATTCTTAAGCTGGTGAAACTGACAAATTTTGAGAAGTGACAGCTAATTTTTGTAAGAGGTTATGTTAACTTCTTCGTCTACTACATTGAAATATGCTAGGTTTTCTGTGTATATTAACAGTTAATGTAATAAAAGTAGTATAATAGGTACAATACACGATAACATTTTAGGTTTAGTTAGACTTATACACAAAATAAGCGACACTTCCGTGTTAGTCTAGGCGATAAAGACATCTAACTGGACATTTTGTGGTGGAAAAGAAAAAATTTGTGGAATATGTTCAGTTAGGTGTCAGAAACAACATATTAAAAATCCCACCCCCCAGACCCTGTGCTAAAGGCTCCAGCCAACCCACCAACCCCCAAAAACCGTATTTTCGCCCTTTTTTGCTGCGATTTCTCGCGATCTATGAGGTCTAGATGAAATATTTTATGCTGAATATATTTCTCGTGAAATTTCATACAAGGTACATACTGAGAAGTTAGCCTAGGTCTACCTCTTAGTCTAGAAAATTCATAAACGAGGCCAAAATCATCAATTTTCGTGACTTTTTGCAGTTTTTTGCAAATATATCGCGACCTTTAGGGCTAGATGAAATACTTTTAGCTGAAAATGCCCCTCGTGAAATTTCTTACAAGGTAGATACTTAGAAGTTAGCCTAGGTGTACCTCTTAGCCTAGGAAATTCATAATAGGAGGCGAAAATCATCAATTTTCGTGTTTTTTTTGCGGTTTTTTGCAAATATATCGCGACCTTTAGGGCTAGATGAAATATTTTTAACTGAAAATGCCCTTCGTGCATTTTCATACGAGGTAGGTAACTGAAGAGTTGGCGTAAAGTGGGGGGTGGGATTTTTAATATGTTGTTTCTGACACCTAACTGAACGTATTCCACCAATTTTTTCTTTTCCACCTCAAAATGTCCAGTTTGCCAATTTTACAGTCTCTATCGCTTAGACTATGTGGATACACTTTAATAAAACCACTTTTGGAAACACATACAGTATACACTTGAACGCCTTATGAAAGAAGAACGTCGTAGAGAGGGATTACATTTTGCATCTCACAAGGATTGCCTTCTCCATATGAACCACCGACAGGGGAAACCCGGGGCACCTCTCGCACCTTTCATAGACCGATTCTGTCGTATCGACCGCCGATTAACTTCGAACGCTTTTCAAAACGTAGCTGTTGTAGACCTTGTCCGTTCATGTCTCCAATTGTTTTTATTGGAGAATTACTATTTAACTCGTAGTAAAAAAATGCACCTTGTCGGTCCTTTGAGATTAGAGATATTTTTTCTGACAGTACCTGATGGTAGTAATTTAAGATCAAATGATAAGTTTAAACAAATCACTGCTATCGATAAAAACACTGATTAAATTTCAGGCAAACGGCAGTGACGAGAATAGACTTTCCAATGTAACGGAGCCATTGCAATATGAATCATATAAAAAGCTATTAATGATTCATTCTCAGCAACCACAGTTTGATCTGGGGTATTTTGTCTTGAGGGTAAACATAAATAATTCTTTTACTAGTGAGGTAAGTTCCAATCACAGAACCCATTGCATCGCTTTAAAATCCATCGCTTTAGGAACGTATACTTCATATCGGATTATGCCTACCGGATGTATGCACAAACGAAGATGCCAGAGTCTTATTTGAAGAAACGTCAAGAATATCACAGAAGGTTTCACTAAAGGTGGGAGCAATTCGATCGAGACATCAGCGATATAATATGTTTGAAGACGTGACGTTTTTGCTTTTGTGGTAAGTACGATGCGAAATGTTCTTCAATGTATAAGTTAATCGTTCATTGCAGTACAGTAACTGCAGGTGTAATCGTTTTGCTTATAAGTGGCACCGCCTTTGACGTTTACATACAGCAAATGAGGAAAAAGAAGAAGACATTAGTTATTAATTGTACCACATACTCGCCCGCGGGAAATGATTTGTCAGAGACAGTAACAAAGCTTGATATGGGTATGTCTAATTTGAGAAACTATAAGGGTATGTATTTTCAGTGGGGTATGAGTATTGAGTACTGTTTGAACATCGTGCTTTTCTCCCCTTTTAAAACTGTCGGTGATTGTGGAGTTACTTATTAAATTATTCTTCTGTGGGTTGGGTATCCCCTGGGGTCGTTGGTGCGGTGTGTTCGTAATGAGTACGCCACTGGATGGTCAAAAAGGTTTATTTACATATATACATCTTAATTATAATTGGGGCCAAAAAGGGCACAGTTGTAACGGAGTTCTAATAAAGGTTTCCGCGGGTCGTCTTCGCTGATTTCCCAAGGTGGAACGTTGGCATACGCCAATGACGTGGGAGCCAGGCATAAACGGTACTTCTTCTCCGGTGTTGGCGACGGTGGCAGAGGGCTGATCGGTGGAGGTATTGGCGAGCGCCGGAGAAAACGGCGGACTGCGTTCTGCAAGCGTTTTCCTTCTGCGTGGTGCCTTCCGGTCATCGGTGTCCTCTTGGGTACGTCGCCTGCGGCTACCGTGAAGGTGGTGGGCTCGCTATGGTGAGCAGAGCTAGAGATCTTTCGCTATGGTGAGCAGAAAAACTTCTCTCCTTTGTCTCTCGATTGTTGCGGCTTTTATACAACTTGGGATCCTTTTGCACGCGCTCCCTGGGGTGCGATCACGTGCGCATCCCTTGCTTAGTGCGGTGTTTCACGTGATCGACAACCCTTACTCACGCCGTTGACGCGTGCTTGTGTTGCTGTTTCTTTTTCAGGGGCGTGCGGATTACAGTGGTGGCGTGTACACCACATTACCCCCTTGCTGGTGATGGAATCAGGTGTCGATTTGAAAACGCACCCGTGGTTTTATGGTGCGCCCGGACCTGGTTTGTATTGTATGATGTATGTCTGCCTTTGTTTCGTTAGTTGGCTCCGTTGGTTGGATTGTTTGGTCGTCGTTTTCTGTGAAAGCCGGTTTCACGCGGTCGATGGATACAGTTACTGTTCCGTTTGGCTTCTTGACGGTCACTGTTTTGTTTGACCGTTGTAGTACCGGAAAGGGTCCTTCGTATGGTGCCTGTAATGGCCGTTTTGCTGCATCGACTCTGATGAATACGTGAGTTGCTGTCTCGGTGTCCTTGAGGATGAATATCGGTCTTTGTCGATCGTGGTTGGATCCTTTGCTTGGTTTAAGGTTTCTCATATGATTACGGAGTTGCGTTACGTAGCTTGCGGCCTCGAGGTTGTTTTGCAATGGATCTGTAGTGAGGAATTCGCCGGGTAGTCTCAGGGTTTGTCCGTAAACCATTTCTGCTGCTGTAGCCTTTATGTCTTCCTTCCATGCACTTCGGATTCCAAGTAGCACTAATGGTAAGGCTTGGGTCCATGAGGACTCATGGCATTGCAAGGCTGTTTTTAATTGACGGTGCAGTCTCTCTACCATCCCGTTGGCCTGTGGGTGGTATGCCGTGGTTCTGATTCGTCGGAAACCGGCTAGCTCTTCTAATTTCCGAAATAGCGCGGCTTCGAACTGACGTCCCTGATCTGTAGTTACCTGGGTTGGGGTTCCGAATCGTGATATCCATGTGCTGAAGAAAGCTTCGGCGACTGTTTCTGCCTCGATGTTTGCTATTGGTGTGGCCTCTGGCCATCTTGTGTATCTGTCAATGCACGTTAGCATGTACTTGTGTCCTTGAGATTCGGGTAAAGGTCCAACTAAATCTATATGTACATGTCTGAATCTCTCTGTTGAGGTGGGAAATGGTGCGACTGCTGTTTTGTTGTGCCTATGTATCTTGGATCGCTGGCATTGCTTGCATTGTCGTGTCCACTGAGTGCAATCTTTTCGGATTCCGGGCCACACAAATCTTTGAGTAATTAGTTTGACTGTGGCTCGTATTCCTGGGTGGGATAACTGGTGAACGCTTTCGAAAACTGCCTTCCTGAATCTTTTCGTTACGAAAGGTCTTGTTGTTTCTTTGGATATGTCGCAAAATAATGGTTTGCTCGAGTTTGGAAGGTGGACCTTTTTAATCTGTAAACCTGTCTCCGTTCGTTGTAAACTTTGTAGCTCGGGGTCCGTGTCTTGTTCGCTGGCGAGTGCTTCGAAATCTATTCCAGTCTTGATTGTTTCGATTCGTGATAATGCGTCTGCGACCATATTTTCTTTGCCGGAGATGTGGCGGATGTCGGTGGTAAATTGTCCTATGTAATCGAGGTAACGAAATTGCCTGGGAGAACATTTGTCTGGTTTCTGGTCGAACGCGAACGTAATCGGTTTGTGGTCTGTATAGACCGTGAATTCACGCCCCTCTAACCAGTGTCGGTGGTGCTTGATTGTCTTGTAGATTCCCAATAACTCGCGGTCGTACGCTCCGTACTTTTGTTCAGTGGGTGACAATTTCTTGGAAAAGAAAGCTATGGGTTGCCATTCTTCTTTGTTGAATTGCTGAATTACTCCACCTATTGCGAAATCTGAGGCGTCGGTAGTGACGGTGAGTGGGGCATTTGGTACGGGGTGGTTTATAAGTGATGCTTCTGCGATCTGTGCTTTGCATCTCTCGAAAGCTTGTTTAGCGGTTTTCGTCCATTGGAGCTCATGGTTTCCTTTTATTTTTCCTCTCAATAATTCGTGTAAAGGTGCTTGTGTCTCTGCGGCTCTGGGGATGAATCTTCTGTAGTAATTGATCATTCCGAGCATTTGTCGTAGCTGCTTGGCATTTTCGGGTTGTGGGAAATCACGGATTGCGGTGATCTTGGCGTCCAAAGGTCTTGTTCCTTGCGCTGATACTCGATAACCGAGGAACTCGACCTCTTCTTTCCCGAACTTGCACTTCTCTGGGTTTATTATGATCCCGTACTCTGCTAGACGAGTGAATACTAGCTGTAAATGCTCCCAGTGTTCGTCTTCGTTTGCTGACGCGATAAATATGTCATCTATGTATGCGTAACAGAAATCGAAATCTCGGAGGATGTTGTCGATGAATCTTTGGAACGTTTGTGCGGCGTTCCGTAAACCGAAAGGCATATATAAGAATTCGAATAACCCGAATGGTGTGGTTATCGCAGTCTTTGGGATGTCTTCTTCGGCCATTGGGATTTGGAAAAAGGCTTTTACTAAGTCGATGGTTGAAAAAATTTTCTTCCCGTCGAGTTTTTGGGAGAAATCTTCGATGTGCTTGACCGGGTAGTTGTCGTGGACTGTCCTTGCGTTTAAGGCTCTGTAATCGCCGCATGGTCTCCATTGGCCGGTCTTTTTGGGGACGAGGTGTAGTGGTGATGCCCATGCGCTTGCGGAAGGTCTCACAATTCCGAGTTGCAACATGGTCTGGAATTCCTCTTGCGCGGTTTTGAGTTTATCTGGGGCGAGTCTTCTAGGTTTGTGTGCTACCGGCGGTCCTGCAGTGGTTCGGATGTAATGTCGTGTGTTGTGTTTGGGTTCTGCTACTACTCCCGCCGGTTGAGTTAACTGTGGGAACTTTCTCACCAGTTGATGGTATCGAGACTCTCCTGCGACTGTGTGTATTGCTCCGCCCTCGATGTCAGTTGCTTGTCCACGATGGGTTACTCCTGTTTGGGTATCCATCAGTTTCTGATTCTGTATATCGACTAGGAGTCCATAATGGGCCAAGAAATCTGCGCCAATTATGGGTTTGGGAATATCTGCAACTATAAATCTCCATGGGAAATTCCTCCTCAACCTTAGATCCAAAGTTAAGTTGACTGTGCCGTACGTATTGATTGGCGTGTCGTTTGCTGCGTACAGTTTGTATAACGAGGCTTGTCTCTTGGGGACCTTTCTAACGGGAAAGGTACACACTTCGGCTCCGGTATCTATCAGGAATTTCTCGTGAGTGTTTGGGTCGGTTATGAATAGGCGGCGGGGCTTGTTGTCCAAGTCGTTAACCGCCTCTAACGACTGGGCTTGTCGTTTCCCTGGGCCTGCTTGCAAGGTGGTCTGCAGTTCTTTGCCGCTGTGCCGAACTTAAAATGGTACCAACAGGTATCGTACTGCTTGCTGGAAGACTTGCTGCGACTTCGTCCTCGGAACCTCTGCTGCTGGCGTTCGGTTGGTCGGTTTCGCACTTCTGTCTTTAACTCGGCGATTTGTGCAGACAGGTTCTTAACTGTGTCTTCTAATGTTGTAGTTTGTACTGCGTGGACTTCGTGTGCGGCTGTTGCCGTTACTATGTCGGCGAGGTCTGCAGCTTCGCTTAACGGTGCCTTGTTCCGGACCGCTAGAATCGCTTGGGTTGTTTGCGGGAGTCGGCTGGTCCATATTGATCGGAGAAGTTCGTCGGGGACCGTGGTTCCTGCTAGGCTTCCATTACTACTTCTAGAGTTTTGGGGTCAATTGATTTGAATTTTATATTAAAGATGCTTGGGTTTTTGATGTTAGGTTTCTTTTAAAATTTTAGAAAAAGAAATGCTGTGAGAACTGCAAATGATTACATTTGGAGTTCTCACAGCATGATCTAATTTTAGGTAGATTTCATCTATGTACCTATTGTAATATATCACTTCCAAGAAACACTCGTAATTAACTTTCGTAATTATGAATCGATTTCGACAAACTTTAAAGGTTGGTGTAACTCATAAATATCTCGGTCAAGTCAATTACCCCATATTGGAACATAATGGCGGAATGAAATCGACCTACACCTGATCGGCTGAGCCGAAACATGTACTAAACTTAAATATATTAAAAGCAACAAAGAAGTACTCCTGGCTAGCTCAACAATGAAATTTCTTTCTTGGTTCGTGGCAATTTTCCCCTCTAGCTCACTCTAACGCTAACTCCTAACCTAAATAGCATCTGCATACTATTAGCAATAAATAATGATACACCATGAAATAAATGAATGAACCTTTTTTTAAATCGGAAATCGTGATCACTTTTCCTTTACATTATTTACTTTAAAATTTTTTAAAATACTTAATGAAAAAATATCAACACTACCATTATTTACTTTTTTTAAAACGCCTAAATTAATATTGTAAACCCTTTCACTTTCACTAAAAAGGAAAACCAATCTCTTCCACAAACTTTGAACTTCCGTGACTGTCGGAAATTAAAGTTCCTAGTTAAAATTGGTTTGAATTTTTTAATGGACCTTAACTGGTCTCCCCAATGACCAAAACGCGAATGAATTCCTTATCTAAGAAAACCGTTTATGGTCGCTTCGGAAATCAAAAATGACTTTCTTTTTCGTTACCGTGATAATATAGACATCCACAGTCTAGAAGAAAAAATTTCTGCAAAACTTCCATCGTTATAACGTGCAGTCGTCTCTTAGCAACTTAGCGTCGTATACATGTTTCACAGCTACCTTTGTCTAGAATTTCTACCAGTAACATAGCCATTGGGTATATTTGAATTTGCCGAGCAGTGCGCTTTCTGCTAGTGCGCGCCTGTATACAGGGTGGTTCAAATTCGCGACTCACCATTGGGATCTCTGCAGCAGTGAGAGATATAATGCAGGTTCAATGGAGGCAAAGTGTCTTCTTGTTGAGACTAAAAAAACGCTTTTGAAATTTTTGTAAAATTTTTGAAAATAATATCACCAAAGAATGTCAAATTTTGTTTTCATTTTTCCTAACTAAAACGGTCGAAAATGGACGGTTTCCGTTCGCACCTCCTATGGGTACTTTTTTCGGAGAATCTCAATCTGTTATCAGAATTTCCATAGCACACTAAATGTAGAAGTCACAGGCTACCTACTTTCATATGGACGCCATATTGGATTTTAAAGAATGAGATAATGACGTTAAGTGTGTAAATTTACAAGAAAAATTTTAAAATCAAGAATTTACATTCATTTCTTGATAAAAAATCCACGGGTAACTAGATCTTGCTGTATCAACATCACTATGATGGCGATGTTTTAGAATGATTTTTTTTGTCCTCTATCTCATTCTGTAAAAATCAAATGTTACCCCCTTAAGAACTAAGAGAGTAGTAGTCTGTAGCATCTACATCTAGCGTACTATAGAAATTTTGATAACTGATTCAGATCCGTCCATTTCCGACCGTTTAATCTAAGGAAAATGAAAACGAACTTTGACTTTTTCAGTTTTTCTCAGATATTTTCAAAGATTTTGCAAACATTTCAAAAGCGTTTTTTTAGGCACAATAAGGGGCCACGCGTGTAGGAGTTGTAACAAAGGGCTCCAGCTGAAGGAGAGTTCAAGAGCATAATAGCAAAATGAAACAAATTTAAATTCAAACTGGCCGCTACCGTTACAGTATCCCCTTCTGTTTTTTAAACGATGAAAACCTGATAAGATTTGAAATACAACAACAAAAGGAACGAGAGCTTTCCATAAAAAATTTCAAAACATCAAAAATTCTCAAAACTCTTAAAAGAAATGAAACTCTTAAACCTACTCAAAAAACCTCTTACCTAAAAATAGCAAAGTCAAATAACAAAACAACAAATTTTAAAATCGTAAAATTCAATGTCAAAAAACTGTTATAAAAACTATCCTATCCAACGTAAAAACCCTAAACTTATTCAAAAAGAATAATAAAAACAAATTATGTGCACTTCACTTCATTTTACTTTTTGTCTTTGTTAATATTCTTTAAAAAAATTCATTTCCTTCATTTAACTTGATAATAATTTCTCGTAAACACCATTCAACTTGTCTGCACTGCACTTAATTTCTATATGTATATAAAACTACTATACATATATAACTATACTTAACTTTACATAACTAGACGAAACCTAACTTCACTACACTATATACAGAGTGGCCCAACGAGAAGTATACAGAGGGCTTTTAGGGTATTAAATTTATAAATTTCGAAAAATCCTCGAACACGTCAATTTTGTATTCGAGGGGGACATCTTTTGGAATACAAATCACGAACCCAAGTCTTCACCCTTCTACGTAGGGAGCTTAACCCCTGAAATTTTAAATGGAATCCTATGGCAAATTGCACATTATTTGAAAGCCAATTTAATCGTGATTACTAATCTGCTTTGCTTTTTAAATTCTATTGATTCGTTTCGGAGATATTCGCATTTGAAATGGTTATTTTCCCCTGATTTAAGTCCTTTAGATTACTTCTTGTGGGGATATTTAAAGAATAAAGTTTATGCTACTCCGCCCGGAACATTACAAGGATTGTGAGCACGTATACCCATAGTGAAAGAATAGAATACACTATGGTATAACTCAACAATTTCGAGCGATTACCCCTGAAATCTTGCAACATGTACGGCAGCGTTTTGAAGCAAATCTTTATTATTGCATGGAAGCAGGCGGAAGGCAATTCGAGCATTTATTGAAATAAATGTTGTCTGTTTAAAGTTATTAGATATTTTTTGCACAATTTAAACATTTTTTAATACAAGGTGACTTGATCGCATTTGTTTTGTTTTTTTTTAGAAAAAACCATTTCAAATGCAAATATCTCCGAAACGAATCAATAGAATTTAAAAAGCAAAGCAGATTAGTATTCACGATTAAATTGACTTTCAAATAATGTGCCATTTGCCATAGGATTCCATTTAAAATTTTAGGGGTTAAGCTCCCTACGTAGAGGGGTGAAGACTTGGGTTCGTGATTTGTATTCCAAAAGTTGTCCCCCTCGAATACAAAATTGACGTGTTCGAAGATTTTTCGAAATTTCTAAATTTAATACCCTAAACCTCTGTATACTTCTCGTTGGGCCACTCTGTATATAACAGAAACTATATACCTACAGGAAGCAACCTACTTACACTCTTTACTGCAACGTTTTCACTTCAATATTCATTTGACACTGTTATATTTTCTTTAAGGTCTAGGTCTTCAAATATTTCTTCTTTCTTGAATCCCTTAAAAATTCTCTTCACTTCTTTATTTTCATAACTGATTTTTATTCTTCTTATCGATTTTTCTTCTTTCTAATTATTCTCTGCTTCAAAAATCCGGTAGTATAAGTCTTCACTACTTCAGTACTGCTAACTTTCTTACTAATTTCTTCATTTGGTTTTAGTAATTTTTCTATTTCCCAAACTTCTTTTTCGTCTGCGTCGAATTCTTCTTCACCTAATAATTGTGCTAATGCAACCTCTTTTTTCTTCTTGTAACGTGTCGTTCTAACTTCTTGTTCATGTGCTTCCATTTCTTTCATCAAATACTCTTGTTCCAAATTGGCTATTCTCTTTTCTTGTTTCTCCTTGAGTTTTAAATTGAATTTTTGTGTTCTTAAAAGATCTTATTGAGCTATGATTAACCTTTCTTCTTTCTCTCTTCTTACAAAATTAACTTCTTGGGCTTGCTCCCCTACCCCCTCCAACTTCTTTAAACTGATCGCTTGACTCTTGATGATTTCTTTTGCTTATTCATCTTAAATTTTCTTCAACTGGTTAAATCTACAATTCGCCAAATTTTGTTGGCTTCCGGTGAAGCATATTCCCACCCTTGCAGATTATTGGTGGGGAAGTGCTGCTCATAGTAACTTTTCTTGATTCTTCCCATTTGTTTTTCAATTTGCCAATATCTGTATCGTGTTTTTTGTTCTTATCTTATTGGTTTTGCAATACTTCTTCGAGTTAACTTTTCTTCTAAAAGGCTGTGGGTCTCCTCAAAGCTTCGCCTTCTCGGCCTCCCGTTTTATTACTTCACCCCAGTCGAACAACACCGCCATTCAATTCTTACATCCTTACTGTGATCCAATAAGAATTAAAAATCAAACTAGTAACAGTGACAGTATCTATCCGCGATGGTCTATGGGGCACAGAGAAATATTTGGAACCATTTGCACAGTTATGATGGTTCTTTGTTGTGCTATATAACACTAATTATTCGTCAATAGGAACCTCGGGATTTTATATGGTCTCTGGAAAAGGTGACGACAACAATAACGGTCGAGACCAAGCTTCATCAGGTACCGAAACCCCAAGTGACGCAGGAAACAAATATCGCGAAATAAAATTAAATAAGCAATTCATCCGTAAGTACATCGTTATTAGGATAAGACGGTATGTATCGTCTTTATTTCAGTGTGTCTATTGCGTAGACTGGTTCTTGCCTTTTCAATAAGAGTTAACGTCAATAACATATTTAACCAAAGTGTCGGAAGTGATACTTTGTCAGTTATACACGGGTTGAAATCGATAAGTATAGCATGGGTTATTCTTGGGCATACGTGCTTGGTGGCTTTTAAGTATTCAGGTAAGTCCTTTAACCAAGTGTATTGTCTACACATGCTTGTTTGCAGATAACATGGAATATCGTAAGGTTGTTCATAAGGAATTCATGTTCCAAACGATACTGAACGCTACGTTTAGCGTAGACACATTTTTCTTTACAAGCGGGCTGCTGGTGTCCTTCCTTTATTTTAGAGCAAATGCCAAAGGGAAACTGGATCATCCTATCACTAACAAAATTAGTGGGTTTTGGTCAGGTTTCCTTCACTTCTTCGGCCTTATTATCTACAGATTTGCGAGGTTAGCTATCCGATCAAGTTCTGCCGAAGTAATTCGCGCACTTTCAGATTGACTGCTCCGTATTTGTTTGTAATTGGAGTTTTGGAGGTAACAATGAAATGGTTTTATTATAACTCGGTGTTTGAACCACCCACACTGGATCACGTTAACTGTCCCAATTATTGGTGGCGGAACTTGTTGTATATAAATACCTTGTTTCCTGTTAACGAGATGGTAGTTAATGTTAATTGCCTAACAACGTACTGTAGTAAATTTTTTAGTGCATGCTATGGAGTTGGTACCTATCCGATGACACTCAATTCTATATTGTAGGTGCCGTTCTTCTTATCCTAGCCGTAAGGTAGCGTTTATTAAATTAAAATTTAAAGCATTGAGGATAATAAGCAAATTTGTAGCCACTTCAAAAGCGCAGCTGCTCTTCTGCTACTCTTCGTTTTAAGTTCGTGGATGACTACGGGCTTCATCGCGTTTAGCAACAGTCACCTGCCAGGAGCCGATGACCCTTTAGCTCTTTTTGATAAGATCTACGATAAACCGTGGACACGATTAGGGCCTTACTTAATAGGAATGTGCGTAGGTTGGTTGCTTTTTAAAACCAAGTGTGAACTAAGAATGAATAAGGTAATTAAATCAAGTTGCTTTCTGTATGTAAGAGTTTATTTTAGCTTACGGTTATTATTGGATGGTTCCTTTCATCAATTATACTTCTGGCATTAGTCTACGGATTACACGAGATAAATTTGTCTCCACTGGCTGGTGCCGCATACAGTGCCTTGAGTCACTCAGTTTGGGCATTGGGATTGGCATGGATTGTGGTGGCTTGCACTACAGGATACGGGGGTAAGAAATTTGCGATCTAATTAAATCAATTACGCTATGTTTTAGGATATGTAAATAAACTACTCTCCGCAAGTGTCTTGTACCCGTTCAGCAGACTTACATACTGCGCTTATCTACTGCATCCAATTGCTCTCCGGGTAATGGTTATGAGTATGGATCAACCCTTGCATTTGGGCAAAGGAGTAATGCCTGTCTTGTTCCTGGGGCAAGTTGTCGCGTCATTTGTGCTTGCTTTTGCAGTATCGATAAGCTTTGAGGGACCATCGGTATCGATGCTCAGAATACTTACCAAATTAACACACAGTCAGGAAGGTAGCCGTTAATGTTTTATAAGTTAGATATAAAACATTTCAGTCATTATTATGTGTGATTGTACTTGATCTTATTATTGCATAGTTTTACATTTGTACAGTATTAAATATTTTTACTGAAAAATCAGGTATTTTGTAGTTTTCTTAACAATTCTTAGATACATTTTGAACTAGAGGAGGCTCGACTTCTAAAAGAACCTAAAATGGAATAAAGAGGAGATTTAGGAGTGACCTAGAAAGATTTAGAAGCTCTCCAATTGCATGTTTTGGGGGAAACACTTAAGAGACTTTGAAAATCATCATCAATATCTAACAGTGTTTCTGAGGGTGCATGCTGTTAATTCTTTCTCGAGCTTTTTAATATCTTTTCAAAGTGGTTAGACATTCTCTGTACATTTCTGGGGACAAAATGCGCTAAAAGAAGCGAAAGAACTCAGAAAAAAAACTGGAGCGAACCTAAGCACCATAGGAAGGTAATCGAATGATCTGTGGAGGCAATATAAAGCAGTATAGAAAGCTTCTAATATGTTATTGTATTTCAGACAGTTACCAATAGCACAGGGACCATCCATCGTTTTATATGGCCAACGTTCAACAAATTAGAGACAGGGTACTTTGTTTTAAGGGTTTAAATATCCTCTGAAACCCCAGCGTCAAGGCGTTGAGCCCGTCACCCCAAAACCACCCCCTAAGTGGGATAAAATCTACCTTTTTTGAAATTTTTCGTAATAACTCTAAAACGAAGCATTTTAAGAAAAAATGTCAAGAGAGGAAAATTGCAGAGAAGAAAATTTTTTAGATGTTGAGTGGCGCAGAGAAAATTTTCCGCAAATCTTTGAAGTAATCGAAATACTATTTTCTAATATTTCTGTAAAACGCCGGAAACTGTTCACTTAGAATGCCCACAACATGATGAATTCAATACTGCCTGCAAGGGGGCCTTCGAAGTGACCCCCGTAACTTTAAGCAACCAAATCCCAATCGTGGGCGTCTCGACTTTTGTGGCACCTCATTCTCCGTTTAGTTCGTACTTGCAGTTAGTCTTCCTGTGAAGAGTCAATATTATCCAAACTCTCCTTTCTATCACATTTTTGTAAATTTATTTGTAAAAAGGTAGCTTTTAATCTCACATTGGCCAGCTGGCTGGCAGCAAATGCGGATCCGTAGAAGAACGCTTGTGGAAATACGAGAGTGTACATACTACATGTACCTACCGAATCCGTGTAATTAACAACTTTATGGACGGAAGTACATGATCTGGGGTCGGCGACATCTGGGCGCCATCCCCGAATTAGTCTTAGTTATACTAACGTGGTGATTTTTAGTTTGTCCTATCTTCGTCTATAGTTTGGGTCCGATTGTTTTCAAATTGGTGTCATCGGAAAGATTTTGTAAACGCGCCCAATTTCTGCGTGGGGGAATTTTGTTTTTTTTCGTAGAGGCGAAATAAACCACCTTCGAGGGGTAGTCGACTTCGACCGCCCAAAAGTTGCCTTCCCTTGTGAATTTTGTCACGCGGTTTAAAATTTCCTAAAGCCCAAATCGCGGTCTCTCTTTCTCGTGTCGCCAATAGAAGCTAGAGCTAGAAGTGCCCCTAAAATTGAGTACTATTTTGTGGAGGATTTTTTAGCGCAATCCACCAAAATGCGAATTGCGGTTGAACGGGACGTAGGAAGTGAGCATCGACAAAGGAGATCTTACTGATGATGGAGTTAAAGTTTGCTAATAGAATATTGATCTGCCATACAAAAACGGGCTGAAGTCTCTTCCATAGAGGATATTGATAATTATTTATAAATAGATTTTTTTTATTTTTATTTTTTATTTTATTATCCCTCTCTTGTTTTGGGCCCTCAACAGGCATACGCCCAATTACTTACTGTACCTACTATTCTAACCGTCCTAATATTTTCAATTTTCATCCATAGACTTTTTTCAATGAATGTCTTTTTACCTCTGAGTCAGCGGTCGACAAAGACAAATCACCAATCGAACACAAATACACCATTTTGGCGAGGAGGATTGATTGACATTGAAACCTGTACTTTCAATGTTTGTAGAATTCAATTGATGTTCTCCAGAAACCTTATTTGTGGAGGACATTCCGCATCACCGTTTTTGGATGGTGCACTTCCCCTTTACATAATTCACAAAGAATCTTGCATGTTCAGTTTTAACATATAGCGTCATGAAACATATTTTCTATAAATATATATAATATAAAATAATAAAGGGAATCTGTAACTTTCCTCCCTTGTTATACAAATAGCTATTACGCCTACGATTTGAGTGAGGGTGGTTGCTTAGAGTAATGGGGGGGGGGGGATCAGTTCGTAGACCCCCTTACACACAGTATCGAATTCATCATGTTGTAGGCATGAACAGTTTCCGGCGTTTAATAGGAATATTAGAAAATACTTCCTATTTAGTCCAGTCAAATTACGGTTTGGGCTGGATGTTGTCATTTCACTCAACGAGACCAAGCGTATCCGATGTAAAAAAATCCATTGAATCCGAAAAGCATAGTCCCCCTGGCCGGAAACCGCCGGAACATATTGTTATAACAAAAAAAGAATAAGAAATGAGAAAATCTCGTGTTTTTTCGCATTTGACTTCGAATATCTCGTTAACTATTGCGCTGAGAGAAAGAATCAATAGAGATGAACTTGTTTAGAATAAAATTTTCTATAAGATACAGTTGGTCCGGAACGCTCATTTTCAATTGATATTGTTTTTTATGGCAAAATGTAAAAAATTAATCTCTAAAATTAACAGTTTGTTATTAACAAGTAAAATTCATCCGATCTTTTTGAAAATCCGTATTTAGTAACTTCGTTTGATAACAAAACAGTATGACAAACTCGATCACCGTAGGTTTCATAGTAATTGATTAACTAAATAAACAAGTAAAAAAACGGATGCTTTGTCTTTAAAACTGGGAGACTACAAGAGCGTTCCCAATTTTTTTATACATAGTTTAACACTAAAACAATCTTTTCCAATAATTGGCCCGATCATTTTTGCAAATCAACGGACTGTGGAAATAAATAGATACTTATTGTTATCCTCAAGATATATATCTTGGTTATCCTATAGATCGAAGTTAAACTTGCCGATGATAGGACATGGAAATTTTATTCAAAGAAGCGACGAAGTGCGACTTCCTACAAAATAACATTGGATAATTCTGATTTAGGTGTCTTGAAGAATGAAATTTACATGACCCATAAAATAGTCCTGAAGATCAATCATTTAGTTAATAAGATGGAGAAAACGAGAAGCGGCTGTAAATACAAAAATGTAACAATAAGCGAAAATTATTAATGGAACGAAGAATGAAAGAAAACGATGCTTTAGGGAAAAACTAGAAACCGATCACATTTTTAGACGAAACTTACATCCATTCATTATGTGGAGTGCTTGCTAGCAGAAGATGAAACTGGTGTATATAAAACTGACTGAAGCAGGAGGAAATGAATTGGAATGAATTGAAAATGCACATCGCATCATCAAATTGAAAAGCAAGTCGGGAAACGACATAAACCACGTTAAGAGATTGGAAGAAGAAATGTGGCAACGCCAAGGATTGTTAGATGAAGCTGTAGAAAATTTATATTTCACGTAAACACTGGTACATCAGACGAAGATTCTGAAATCATTGAAGAGGATTAAATACACACTGCTAGGTCAATGACTATATTTTGTTATTTTGGTTTGTAATGCTTGTGGGTACTAAATTTCTTTCTCCAGTTTCCAAACGTAGCCCTATAAAAAAATGCAAAATATAACAAGTTTAAATTTACCGCCAAACACTACTGCCACAGACTGTACTTCTAAAATACAGCGACACCAAACCATCGCCTTCTTGACGGACTTGTTTGCTTGGCTTGACTGTAAACAAAATTTCCAAAGGTGACTCGACAGCAACTCATTTTTGATTGCATAGTACATATAAAAGTAACCATTAGTCATTAAATTGTGTTTGACATTTCAGTGTGTACTGTCACTTTTTATCCCGCGGCACGTTTTGTAAGCGGTGGTTCCGTTGTTTTTCTGATAATTTACCGCAATTAGCGGAACTCACAAATGTTTGTGTGCTCCTTATGTCGTCAGCTACGCCTTCACCGAAGGTTTTCAAAATAGTGTACCCAAAATCGTCATGAAACCTTCATTTTCATGCCTACTTCATGGCAGAAAAGTGTTAGTTTTCATGACGGAGGCAGACCAGTCTACTTTTCCTGCTGCCTGTCACTTTACCGGCCGCACCTGTCACTTTACTGGTCGCACTTGTTACTTTACCAAAATTTAATCAATTAGCCCCTTGACCATTGTCTACCTATTGCTAAAATTGGAAAATTCGAAACCGTTAATGAGTTATCGTGTCCACAGAAGGACGGACGGACGGACGGACGGGCAGAAAGTCCAAAATCATAAACTCGCTTTTGTCGCTCGTTAATAAATAACAACATATATGTAACAAAATAACGTTTTATAAATTTTTACCCAAAATCGTCATGAAACCTTCATTTTCATGCCTACTTTATGTCAGGAAAGTGTTAGTTTCCATGACGGAGGCAGACCAGTCTACTTTTCCTGCCGCCTGTCACTTTACCGGCCGCACTTGTCACTTTACCGGCCACACTTGTCACTTTACCTGCCGCACCTGTCACATTGCTAAACGTCTATAATGGGCGCGTTCATAAGACACAACTGTTCTGGAACAGTTGCCGATACGTCTTATAATTACGTCGCTACTTTTACGCTCTTTACGGAGCAGTCGGCCATTTTCAGTAGCGCTACATACGTCAAAGTAGGGAACGTGACATAAGACCCCCAACTGTTACCGATACGCTACGAGGTAACTGTTGTGTCTTATGAACGAGCCCAATGACTCCTGTCATCACTGACAGATTGACGCGCAACATCGATCGTGGTGAAGTTACATTGTTGTGTTTGTTAGATTTCTCTAAAGCCTTCGACACTGTTAATCACTCTACTTTAATTACGAAACTAACATCTCTAGGATTCTCCAGGCGGGCTTCAAACTGGTTTAAAGACTACCTTTGTGATAGAAACCAACGAACGAAAATAGTGACTGATGGTAATATTTTGATTTCTGACTCCCTAAGCATTAAATGTGGTGTCCCGCAGGGTAGCATTTTACGTCCCTTGATATTCAATACATATATGTTTCTGATCTTCACCGATACATTAAATACAGTGACATACATCAGTATGCAGACGATATACAAGTTTTGAAAAATGTACCATTAAAGGGTCTCAATGGGCTCGTTCATAAGACACAACAGTTACCTCGTAGCGTATCGGTAACAGTTGGGGGTCTTATGTCACGTTCCCTACTTTGACGTATGTAGCGCTACTGAAAATGGCCGACTGCTCCGTAAAGAGCGTAAAAGTAGCGACGTAATTATAAGACGTATCGGTAACTGTTCCAGAACAGTTGTGTCTTATGAACGCGCCCAATGAGCATATTAATCAACTAAACTGTGACTTAATGGTTATTTATGAGTGGGCAACACTAAATAATCTTAAACTGAACCCTGCTAAAACTGTAATCATCCCAGTCGGTACCAAAAAAGGCATACAAAGATTTTTTCAAGAACAAACACAAGCTGTGAAAATAAATGGTGTCTGTGTAGAATTTGCAACCTCTGCGCGAGTCCTTGGTTTAACTCTGGATCGAACTTTAACCTGGGAACCTCACATTAAACTTATCTGCTCAAAATCATCACATCAACTGAGAACCTTATATAAGGCTAAAAATCTTTTGTGTACACACATTAAACTAAAGCTGGTAAAACAATTAATACTACCTCATTTAACATATGGTGATGTGTGTTATCAGGGACTCAAAAAACAATTGTCTTATAAAATACAAAAAAATCACTGTTTACGTTTTGCGTGTAATCTTAAACGTAGTGATCATATACAACCTATACTTAAACATCATAATATGCCAAATATGAGAACTAATCGAATATACTACATGCTAAGACTTTTGCATAAAACCATTCTTAATCGAATACCGCTTTATCTCTACACAAACTTTCGGGCACTCAGTAGTTTCCATTGTTACGGTACTAGGACTTCAAATATTTATATTCCTAAGGCTCAGACAAGCATTGGAGCATCGTCCTTTTATATACAAGCGGCTAAATTGTGGAACAAGCTGCCAGAAGATGTTAGACACACTAGGTCCTGTAATGGTTTCGATCGCAAGTGTTTTTGTTTGTTGCAGGACTCTGAACATGTTTTTAGCGCATTTTTGCAAAAAATTTTTTTTGTAAAAAGTAGCTTTTAATCTCTCACTTTGGCTGGCTGGCTGGCTGGCTGGCTGGCTGGCTGGCTGGCTGGCTAGCTGGCAGCAAATGTGGGCGCGTAGAAGAACTCTTGTAGAAAGGCAACGGGTGTACGTGTATCTACAGGGCCGTGAAATTTGTCAACCTTAGGGACATGGCTACATGATGTGGGGTTGGCGACATCTGGGCGTCATCCTCGAGCGTAGTATACTAACGTGAAGGTTTTTCAGTTTTTTTCCTATCTTCTACTACAGTTTTGGTCCGATTCTTTTCAAATTGGTGTCGTCGGAAAGATGTTGTAAACGCGCACAACTCCTGCGTGGCGGAATTTTGTTTTTGTCATAGGGGCGAAATTAACGACCTTTTGCGAGGCGCGCGCGCGTCTTCGAGAAGTAGTCAACTTCGGGCGCCTTTTACCTTCCGTTGCGAACTCACGCGGTTTAACTATTCGTAAATCTCGAATCGCTGTCTCTCTTTCTCGTGTCGCCAATAGAAGTGAATTGCGAGTGAACGGACGTCGGAAGTGGGTACCGTCAAAGGAAATGTGGTAGCCCCCGACACGATCTTCCTGATGGTGGAGTCAAATCTTCAAACGCGAATTGCGGGTGAACGGAACGTCGGAAGTGGGTACCGTCAAAGGGAATGTGGTAGCCCCCGACACGATCTTCCTGATGGTGGAGTCAAATCTTCAAACGCGAATTGCTGGTGAACGGGACGTCGGAAGGAGGTACCGTCAAAGGGAATGTGGTAGCCCCCGACACGATCTCACTGATGGTGGAGTCAAATCTTCAAACGCGAATTGCGGGTGAACGGGACGTCGGAAGGGGGTACCGTAAAAGGGAATGTGGTAGCCCGCGACACGATCTCACTGATGGTGGAGTCAAATCTTCAAACGAATTGCGGGTGAATTGCGGGTGAACACGATCTTCTTGATGGTGGAGTCAAATCTTTAAAAGCGAATTGCGGGTGCACGAGGAAAGTGGGAAGCGGTTAGTGAATGTAGTAGCCTTCGACAAGATCTGTTATTGATGGCTGAATCGAAAGTGGCTAATAGAATACTGATCTGCCACACAAAAATGCGCTGAAGTCCCTTCGATCTCAAACGAGGACTTTGATAATTTTTTTGATGTTTAATGTGTAAATTTATACGTAGAGAGCTATTATGTTTTCGTTTTTCTTGTTATACTGTTTTACTTACTTTTTACTTTTTTTTTTGTTATATTTACTTTGTATTTCATAATATTGTTAACTTGTTTTGTTATATCTGATGCGACCAAGTTTGTAGAGGGGGGATACTAATGGCCTTATGGCTTCTCTTAATAAATTTATATCTATCTATCTATCTATCTATCTACTTGCGTCGCGTCGTTTACGTTTGATATTCTACAGCTGTATCAAGAGTGCGTCATCTTCCCATTTATAATTACACCTATAACAAATTTTATTATCAACAAACAAACGTTAATTTCTCAACTGTAATTAATTTCCATTTGCTTTTCAAGTACCTGCATTCCCTGCATTAGTTTTTGTTTTGCGTAGTGTATAGGTAACCTGTGATTATTAATCGTAAGTACCTCTTCCTTTTCTTAAATAAGAATGTACGTATGTACCTATACCGTTGAGTGAAGATTTAATTACTCAATGCCTATACCCGTAGCATCCTTGGAACGTACCCTTTCTTTAGATTAGGCAAATTGCCTGCGTAATTATTTCGATTTAATTGCTTAGTTACAACAATCTATTTGTGTAGAAAATTTGAGCGTCAATTCGTTTTTGGGTCATCGTGCAAACGACCGGACGGGTGAATGAACGGACGGACGGCCGGTCGGGCGTTCAGACATTTTGATGTTATTAATAAAGCAGTTGCTCGTAATACTAACGCTACGCCTAATAATCTAAATGCGTATAATAGCCATCATTATGGACAACTAATGACAGCACGTGAATTCCACTGCATGACATCCACCAAACCAACCATAGGAATACCTACCAATTATAGAAACACGTGCTTAGGTATACAACGAAACCTTGAAGCTTGAAAACCTTACGATATCAATAACGAACATATTCCTATCTTTAAAAAAGGTGATGCCGACAATGAAAAAGTAGGGTAAACTGTAATCTTGCAAACACCTAACCATATATCTAACACTGTGCCCTAAACTCTACAGCAGCGTTTCTCAACCTTTCACCATTCGCGACCCAATTATCAAAACTAATTATTACCGCGCCCCCCTTACACAATAGCAAA
Organism: Photinus pyralis; assembly: GCF_008802855.1. Lineage (NCBI taxonomy): Eukaryota > Metazoa > Arthropoda > Insecta > Coleoptera > Lampyridae > Photinus > Photinus pyralis. The sequence goes on from NW_022170403.1 coordinate 19,578,720, forward strand.
GGGTGTGAGGGTGTGTGTGTGTGTGTAAAACATATATCAGTACATATATGGTGTAAAATAATGCACCTTGAGTTTCGGGTTCAGAATACCGAACATTCTCGACCGTCTATGCGCAAGTGTATACACTCTTCAATTTTGGTCAGTCTCAGTCGAGTTAGTGGTTCGGTCTGTGCTAAATTTATTGTGAATGCGTTTGTTGTAATTTGCGTGTTAATTGCAGTTCACCCTTTTAAAATATATATCGCCAACAGTAAATTTAAATTCATACAAAATCATGGATAAATTTTTAACTGGACGTAAGCGAACATTCGATACTAGTGAAGCATCAACAAGTGCACCGGCGAGAGGGGTTCCAAAAATAAAATCAAGGAAATATTCTCAAGAATACTTAAAATTTGGGTTTACTTGTACTGAAGTCAATGAAGAAGAGAGGCCATTGTGTGTCATTTGCCGCAAAACTTTAGCAGCTGATAGCATGAAACCAAATAAACTTAAAAGACATTTGGAAACGCTTCATAGTGAGTACGTTAACAAACCCCGTGAATTCTTCGAGTTAAAATTAAAAACCTATGGAAACGAAAAGGCATTTTTTAAAAAAACTTTGACTGTAAATGAAAAAGCCTTACTTGCCTCTTATAAAGTTTCGTATCAAATAGCCAGATGTAAGAAACCTCACACTATTGGCGAAGAACTTATTTTGCCAGCTGCAATTGAAATTGTAGAAACTATGTTTGGAGATACTTTTGCCAAAAAATTGGAGTCTATACCTCTATCAAATGATACGGTTGCACGTAGAATTGGTGATATGGCTGAAGATGTACAGCATCAGCTACGTGGGAAGTTGCGAGACAAGTTATTTTCAATTCAGCTTGATGAGGCAACAGATAGCAATAAAGATGCTCATCTTATTGCCTACGTTCGATTTAGTGATGGCATATCTGTAGTTGAAGAACTACTGTTCTGCAAACCCATAGAGCTCAAAGCAACAGCTCTCGCATTGTTTGCTGTCTTAAATGATTATATAATCGAGGCAAACATGGAGTGGAAGAATTGCGTCGGAGTATGCACCGATGGAGCTCGTTCAATGTCCGGAAGATTTGAAAGTATATAAGCCCTTGTAAAACAAAGATCTCCACTGTGCATCTGGACACATTGCATGATCCACCGAGAAGCTCTGGCATCCAAAGAAATGTCTCCTGGCCTGAATTTTGTGCTCACTACGGTTGTAACAGTAGTTAATTACATAAAAATGAGACCTTTGAAAACTAGAATCTTTTCTGCACTTTCTTAAGATATGGGTGCAGTACATTCAGCATTACTATTCTATTGCGAGGCAAGATGGTTATCACGTGGGAAATGTTTGCAACGTGTTTTTGAATTAAGACATGAAATCGCCATTTTTCTAGAAGAAGAAAACCGACCGGAAGCCGAGAAGTTTCGAGATGGCTTATTTCTAATGAAATTGAGCTACTTGGTCGACATATTTGAGAAACTAAATACCTTGAACCTTCAGCTCCAAGGAGCAAATACACATATATTGGATACGAGTGATAAAATTAATGCTTTTTGTAGAAAATTGGAATTGTGGAGCAAACATTTACAGCAAAAAAACCTGGAAATGTTTGCAAATGTAGATGAATTTATTAAAAATGACGAGGTTGAAGAACAACAGGTGAAAGTTGTCTTTATTACCATTGAAAATCATTTAGCGATGCTGACCAAAAATTTTAAAAAATATTTTCTTGCTGACGAAAAATTAATACTTAGTTACGAGTGGGTTAGGAATCCGTTTCAAGTTACTCCCGAAGCGCTCTCAATGGCAGAAGAAGAACTCTTCATAGACTTGACGGCAAACGCCGAAATCAAAAAACAGTTTGATACTAAATCTCTTTTTGAATTTTGGGCAGGCGTGAGCGATGAGTTTTCGGCAGTAAAACCAGAGCGTTTTGTATACTATTACCCAAAGGCCCAAGGGAGTCACTAGTAATTATTGTTTTTTACACTTAATATTGTTAACCTTATTTGTAACTTAGTATTGATAAATTTAATATGAAGTACCTATTAATACAGTCCTGTTCATAAGAGTACCTACTACGAGTATATCAGCGTTAATGTGTATTTTATTTTTAATTATGTCAGGATTTTGTTTTAATAAATTATTTAATGCAGTTAGTGTTTTTTTTTCTGATATGCTGCGCCCCCCATTAATGTTTACACGCCCCCTAGGGGGGCGCGCCCCACAGGTTGAGAAACGCTGCTCTACAGTAAGCAAAAAGTCGCTACGTCTAATAGATTTAAACAGGATGCGCAACTTGGAAATGCGCACCAAGGCAAAGTTTTCTTTTATTTTTTTTATTTTTATTTTATTATCCCTCTCCTGTTTTGGGTCCTCAACAGACATGCGCCCAATTACAGAGTGACCCGGATAATGCTATTTAGAGGTGACTCCGCAGAAGGTCTTAAGATGGTCTATACTACTCCGGTATTTACCTTACGAATTAGGAAAACTGCAGGAAAACCTAATTCGGAGTAGCCGGTAGAATGCTCGAAACTGGTCTAAGGTAATTTCCATCTCCGCCACAGATGAAAAATTCACCTCAACCCAGGTTCGAACACCCGACCTCCGGATTTATAACCCAATGCTCTTACCACTGAGCCATAAATTTGTTGTTGTTCTTATTGGTCCTCTTGTAATTCTGCATATCTCCTAGGAACGGGTGTCGCCACCTATTAATCCATCTCCTTTCAGAGAATATGTACCACGAATATTGATCGATTCCCTCTAATCCTACCTCCAGCAGTACCACAGACCTTCACAGCCCGACACCTAAAGTGGGCGGCTGTGGCTAATCCCTCAGATCCCCCTTCCCTGAGTCCTCGTGTTGATATGGTTCTCCTCATCGCCTTTGACGAATCGTGGAGTCAAATTTGGGAAATATCACTATGGGACCGTGGGAATGGAAGAAACTTAACACCGTTTTTTACCCGAAATAGTCATAGAATAACTGATGACGAAGACGACGATACTTTAATGTACCTAATGTACAGTTTGGATGAGGGCGATTAGCCAACGTCAATGGAAAAGTGTACTATACGCTCAACACAATCACCTAGAGTAAAGTGATGATAATCTAAAAAGTCAGGACTTACCACAAGGTCTTAAGTAATCAGGAAGTAAACAAAGTGGCGCAGAAGATACAGTTACAAAGTACATAGAAGGAATTTGTAAGCTTGAGGAATTGGAATATAAACAAAAAAATAGATTACGAAGAAATCCATAGTAAACTTCCGAATTATTGGCACTTTAAGAGGTTTTGTATATTTGAGAAAGGTTATCAAGCCTTCATGTTGTATATATTTCAATTGGAAGTATGTTTTTCTAATCCTTAAAGGTGTGAGTTTTAAAAACTGTAACCACTATCCAGATATACACCGTTGTTTAATGAATATTTATTAACAGGTAAAAAAATGAGCAAAGTTACAGTTATTGGCACTCTGGGCCAGTTGTTGGCATTCACTTTTTGCCGATTAAATTGTCACTCCCCACTTGTTGGCACTTACCTTTTTCCTGTCATGGGCACCGAGGAAATATAAGTATTCTTAGGTTGTTAGGTACATAGTAGGTAGGTAGATGTTTTTTTGACTATAATTTTGAAAAGTGGAAATGTTTAGGTAACCCTTAAGGTATAGGTACACAAAAATAACAATAAAGTAATGTATATTTATTTAAATGTAGGCATTTATTTCTTGTAACACGTCAAAGAAAAGAAGAAAAGGCAATTGGTAACTACAGTAATAATGGAAAATACGTATTTTTAACAATCGTGCATATTTATATCATTAGAAAAAATATTTCATTTCTCTAGGGCCTAGGCATTCCTTGCAATACAATGTTCCACACCTAAAGGACTCTGTATACAATTGTTTTGTTTTAAGACAAGATACATGGTAACTTCTGGTGCATGTTTTACACTTAATTAATGCCGATTTTAAGACTATTTATAATTTTAATACAGATGAAGCATATGCCCTTTTTCAATACTATGTTATTTCCACTAAAAGGCGAAACTAATTTGTTGCTTCTTTTGAGCGGTGATTGAAATTGAAACAATTTCCTAACATGGACATTAGATTTGACTACCCCGGACTCGTTTGTGATGACTTTGTTGAAAGGAGATTTAAAAAATGTATTTCCAGAATTGAAATATTAATATTGGCCGTGTATTTCTGATTGTTCTCCAAATGTCGCTACAAGATTTTTTTGGTCTATTTCTTGACTATAGGTTCCTTTCTGTTCTTGTTCTTTATTAGGTTGCAATTTTCTTCTTGGCAATTCTATTTGTCTTTTCTGTTTTATGTTTTCCTTGTTGTCTTCATGCGTTCTGTTTTTATCTGAAACCGCGTTTTTTCGTTTTTTATTTGTTTGTTTTTCTATCCTTTCTTGTTTTCTTTTTATTTTGTTAAGTTCTTCTTGTTTCTCACATTGTTCCTTTTCTTCTATCACCTTTTTGAAGCCACTAGAAGATATTACGAAGGGTTTATGCTTACTAACCTTCTTCCCTTTGCGCTCGGGAGTTTGGGCGGATGGTAGAAACTTATCAATTTTGGTATTACTATTTTCTTTGTTTGGAGATCTATTTACTATATGTTCATTATCATCTAGAACATTATCTTCTATCATTCTTATTTCCTCTATAATGTTACTGCTGTCATCAAAGACAATTGGCATATCTGCTATTTCTTACTCGGTGTATGACATATCATTGTTACTTAGCATCATCGTAAAAGACTGTGAGAAAATATGTGCATCGTCATTATAGTCTTTACCCATAAAATTGTTGTAAATTTTTCTCAAAATATGAAAATTTTCGTCTGTTGTAGAATCAAGGTTTTCTAATTCTTCACATTTTTCGTGGCCTATTAAATTTTTAATTAATTAAATTTGCTGTTTAAGTTCAACTTTGTCACGTGCGCAATAGTATATTGAAAGACAAGTGTTACAATGCGACCTATTGTAATACGACTATCTTGTGGCACGAGTGGCGTAGCGAAGCGGAGCCACGAGTGTCCACAAGATAGGAGTATTACAATAAAGCATTGTAACACGTGTTTTTCATACTATTTTTTTCTATTTCGGGGCTTTAATTTAATTAAAAAGTAATTATGAAAAACTACAGGAAACTTTAGAATTAATATGTCTTAAGTTGGCAACACCATTTACGTTGGCAAATTTTAAGTTGGCAGCGTAGATAAACACAACACTGACATTTGGAAACTTTAAATTCCGTGAATGTGTAATTTTTTACTCGTAGATAAATTTATTTATGGTGGATGTCTAAACTGCTGATTTGGAATGTATTAAGTTCTTCGTGTACTAAAAATCAAGGAAAACACATTCATTTTACGTACGTAATTTGATTTCACATCTGATGATTTGACGTTGACGTCTTGGCGAACTGCCAACTTAGAGATGAAAAGTTACCAAAAACAATGTTACAATGGAACTCATTGAAACACTGTTTTTGCCGAAAACAGTTGCACAAAATTCTCATTGTAACACCGAAATAGAAAAAATACTTTTTTTCACTGTTGACGATTTCGCGCACGTTGGCAAGAGCAACCTTACTTATTAATTAACCGTTTAAAAACCTAGTACTTCGCGTTTCGAAATTCGTCAGAAAAAGACAGGTTTTTTTGACAGTTGTAGAAAAATAGCTTTTTCATTATACCTGATTCACAATCTCCGTTTTAAACACTCAAATGCGTGCGAAAAAAGGCTTTTAAAACACACGTGCTATAAAGTTGCTAAGTAATGATACTTCAAGTATGACTTTTGAAACTGTCATTTGGTGCTGAAATAAAAAATCTTCCTAGGTCGCTTTCTGTAAATGTAGAACATTTCTTTGGCTTGTACCTATGCTTTTTTTTTTTTATTGCCTTTATTTTATAGTGGGCGGAGTGTTAGCAATTTGCTACTCTTCCCACTCAACCCACTATACAATCATAAACAGCCATGCCTTACCTGGGATTCGAACCCAGGACCCTTGTAGCCAAAGTTAGAGCTACTAACGTAAGCTCTTCTGAGCTACGCATTTGGTTGAAGCTTTCACAAACGCGCGTAATTTAGGGTATGCTTCCAAATCTGTTCCACTTTTTAATCGCAGCATTGTTTGAAGTTTTGTATGAAGGCACCAAAAAATAGAAAATCTAATCGCTTTGACATTTCCTTCATATATGCCAGCATTATCGATGCATTTAAGACTTTATTCGTAAGTAACTTCATATTCATCCATGGAAACAACTTTTCATATTCTTTATAATAGGCTTTACTGGATTTGGAATTTACACCTACCAACGTTTGTTTAGATTTTACAACAAGCGATTTAATGCACGGTGTATTATCTTTTTCAACAGAAATCGTTTTATTCACAAATACCATGATTTTTATAAGCAAACGTCAAGTGACATTTCCATGGCAATCGTGAAATTACGAACACCCAGCCAACTTAATTAGACATGTATTCGAGTATACCTAACGTCAATATGATTTCATTGTATTTCCTATTTTTAAATTATACTGCAGGTATAATAAAAAATACTATCAGATACACGCGCATAATTGATCTTTAAAGCACTTGCAACGTTAAAGGCACTCCGCTTCACGTCGTGCCATTAAACTCGTTGCGCGTGCTTTAAAGACTTGATTATTACACTTGTATCTTAATATACTGTTTGTAGACTGCTAACATAGGCAGTTCACCTTTTTTGCTGATTTCCTATGAATAACAGTATGGTGCTAATAATAGGAGTATTTACATCTGTGGTAATACCATTCATTGGCACCCTGATTTTATCTGAAATTATTCATTATAATGACGAAGAAAGCAACACAAATTAATTCTACATTATTATTTTAGTAAGTTTGACATTTAACAACTTCAAATGTTACTAATTATTAGATTTATTTAACATATTCTACAACAGTACTGCTTAACAAAATTGCAGTTTCTTACCTTTTTTCGGTTGAGTGAAATTGCGCATAATCAATTTTGACACAGTGAACTGCCACAGAATTCTTATTTTTGGCGCAAAATGTAGATAGGGGCCGATCATTGGTTAAGTGCCAATAATAGGCATTCTCATCGGAAGAAATTTCTGAGTTTGCAACCAGTCTTATTGGACTTTTTATTTGGTGAAATCAAAGTGAATTCCAATTAAATTTCATATTAAGGGAGTAGAACGATTTGTGTAGGGTCAAGAAGAACCAATAAGCTGTTTTTGCAGTACAAATTATCGAACCACTTAAATTTAAGAAAAATATTACCATTTCTCCTTAGTAATTACTCATGATCGTACTAGGTAGGAACTTCAAGTTTAAGTCATTTCATTAAAAATTACTATAGTCGAGGAAATGTATAATGAAGCATCCCAATATTTTCCGTGTTTGTTTTAAAGGTCAATCATTTCTGTCGTTGTTACTGAATTGGATGGTACAAACAACAAAGATACCCTTATTGTAGCTACTATTTCAGCTGATGGAGGTCCTCGCCAAAATAGTCCTAAGCTAACCTAAACGCAGTATCGCGCGTGTTTAATAGTGTAGACATTGTTGGAAGCTTATTTCGTCTAGAGCAGTCTCTGTGGAGAGAAGTACAACAATGCAATTTAACAGAGGATTATCTAAATAATGAAAATGTGCGCCAGCATGCCAACATGTTTTTATCTGAGTTGCGCACTGCCCAACCACTTTGGAGCCCATAGTGGACTACTGGGAAGATACTTAGATAGTAGGATGATTTCTGCGAAATCGACGTGGTGACCCTTGATTCGCAATTGCGAGTTGCAAATGGCCTTCCACCTACTAATTATTTTGTCGAAAGGTGGAGTCGTACTTTTCAACGCACTTTGAACTGTCACCATCCGTCTGTTTATAAACTTGATCGATCAATTTAAGAGAGAACAGGATCATGTTTAAATAGTACACAACCGCATAACCGCTGCTATTCAACTTCCGGAGTTTTCAAAACGGGGAGGTATGTGCAGATAAGTCGAAGACTGGAAGCACTGACCGAATATTATGACAATTCGGCTGTTATCAGAGGAATTTCGCATGATGGAGATATACCTAACATCATGGTGATTTTATTTTTGTGATTATTCATTGGTTTTCTGGTGTTGGGTTATTTTGGTTATTTGGGATATTTTGGGCGTACAGGATATTTTGCTTTGTATTTGGCTATTTTGACGGGGCCATTTTGACGGGCCTTGATTACGCAAAAGAAATTAAGTTACAATTTACCCGAGAAGGCGGAAAGCATAAACTACTTGAATTTAACACTAACCGAAAAAATTGGTGAAATCGAGAAAATGTACAGATAGCATTATGTAACTACAATTAAAATGATAAGGTTCTCTTAAAAAAACGAATTTAACAACAAACTCGACCCCGTGTGTGTGAACTGTTCGTAGTTTAATTTTCAGTGATACCGGTATAGGTTTAATGATTGAGAATTGGGGTAGCTGTTAAATAGTGAGCAATAGTAATATAATTAGTAGTAGTATAAGAAAAAACAAATGTTTTAGCAAAAACATTTTTTTTTTCTTTTCTTAGTACCTACACCAATACAGTGGTTACAATGCGTGAGTGCAGATTATGGCAATTATCAGAATGCTGAAAAAAACAGATATCGTTATCTTGTTGCCTGGCTTGGGAACGAAAGCGAAATAAGACAAATGCGTTGATTATTAGCGATCCTCGAAATCGTTTATAATTTTGTAGTACTGTCTGTCTGTCTGTCTGTCCGTCTCTGTCCGTGTGCACGATAACTTTGTTAAAACGTGGCATCGCTTTGAAAATTGATACACATTGTTCTTCAGGATATAAGAAAGGTCGCTACGCTACGTAAGCTAACTATGCCGATGAATTAAAAAATTGGGCATGCGCAATCCAACTTTTGTATTTGCGAAATCCCAATTTCTTATTTGTTAAGATATTCAAATGAAATTTTGTATGCAGACACCTCGAATAAAGTAAAATTAAAAATAAAAAAATTTGTTTTGCGCATGCGCAGTCGATTTTTGTTATTCGCTAAGATATTTAAATGAAATTCTGTATATAGGTACCTCGAATAAAAGTTAAACTAACGCAGAATCCAAAAATGTGTTTTGCGCATGCGCAATCCTAAATTTTATTTTTTAAGATATTTAACTGAAATGTTGTGTGTATGCACCTCGAATAGAAGTAAAACGAATGAAAAAATTTGTTTTACAAGCTATGCTGATCTGGTAGGAAAGAATCAACCCCTAGAGTGTGTTGTAAAAATAATGTTTGTGTGAAGGTCTCGAGGATCGTTTGGTATTCAGTTGTATCGGATTTGTTTTTACCAGATGGCGCATAGTTCAAGAATTTGATTATAAGGTCAAGACGTTGGTACATCTTTACCTAGGTACTTTTTAACGGTCGAATATACACAGTTATTATAAATAATTAATTGGGTTTCAACATGTTATATTTGTTCTCGTATTTGTTACAAGACTTATTACACTTAGAATAATCATGGTTACATAAAACGAAGCAGAAACTCTCCAAGTTTACATTACTGGAATCATATAATTCGTGCCTATTTAAAAATGACGAACTTCCACATCGCTGGATTGGGCGTATCGGTGCAGACTCTGTTCGCATGCCCCCAGCTCCGATCTAACGCCTAGCGACTTCTTCTTTTGGGGGTATGTTAAGGACTATGCTTATGTACAATCACTTCCAAGAACTTGACGAACTTAGAAGACATCGTTGCTGCTTTGCTAACAATAGACATGAAAATGTTACACAATGTGTGGTCTGATCGAGAATACCATTGGAATGTGTGTCGTGTGGCAAATGAGACACACATCGAACATTTGTAATTTGGGGAATAAACTTGGAGAATTTCTGCTTATTTTTATGTGTCAAGTGCAAAATATAACATTTTTAAACCCAATAAATTATTTACAGTAAGCCACAATTGATGCAGGCGGTAGTACTGTCATCAGCTAATGAGCTAAACCATAGTGCAGATTCTTTACACTGTGGCTAAACACATAACTTTACATTAGCACAATGCCATAATCAAAATTTCACAGGAATAGCAAACGTATACGAGCCTACATAGCAAAATACGACTTAATAATTAATTAATAAGACGCATAATGAATAAATGTTAAATTATCGCTTAATATGGTTGCAATTTTAATTAAGTATCGCTGTACTTTTTTTTTAATTAACCTGGTGCTTGCTTGCTTTTTGTTATGCTGGTGTATTCGTAAGCTTGACATCATTTACGTTGGGTATGTATTCGGGGTTTTTAAATACAAAGGCTTTACAAAAAAATGTGCTTAGTTTATCCTTTGCAAATCTGCATGAAATGAGAACAAACGCGAAAACCTGATTTTATTATGTAGGTATGCTTCAGTGTATTAATGTTTACAGGCCAACCCAGAACGCGGATTAAATGGGCAACGAAAAGAGTAATAAACTAGAACTGAATGAGTTAGGTGAGTACTTTTTTTTGTGGCAATTTTCGTTATTAATAGTCTGGAAACCTTGGTAAATGGTAGATCGTTTACCTGCCCAATTAACATTTATGTAATTGAAACAATCTCGGTTTTAGTGCAAAACGAAAGGAATGATGTGGATATCGTGGAAAAATTAATGGGTTCTATGGGGCGCTGGCAAGTTTGTATTTGTTTTGCATTAATGTTATGCAAAATTCCTATTGCATGGCATCAGCTAAGCGTTTTAATAATAGCTCCACCGATTGCATCGTTTTGTATTGACAATGTTACGGATACATGTTCTCCAAATTGCTCTGATATTGTATTTGATAGGTAAGTCGAACCAGAGACGATAGTGACACAAAGAACTAAGGCCGTTCGTCCACCGACGCGACGCAACTGCGATCCGACCGTTAATAAAATCACTTTACAATCGGAAATAAGTTGCTAATGCGTCTGACCCTGTATTTTATACAGTTTCTCGTCCACCAAGGCGACGGCAACGCAACTATCGCGCAACTCGTGCTCAACTGGTCGTATGGCGACGGGGAATGTCAGTTGCTTTATAATTGTAGTCGTATACGCACAGAGTAATTTTTGGGTCACTTTGATGGACGGAAAATGTATCGTTTATCGCCTACCGATTGTCGCAAGCAACTTTTTTATTGTTCGAATCGCAGTCGCGTTGCGTAGGTGGACGAACGGCCTTAGTGGTCGTAATATACCGTGTGTCATATTTTGATTGAAATGGCAGTGTATTTCAGGTGTTCTTAAAGAGTTTTCGCGACATTTTTGTGAAACTTTTTAAACATAAACTGAATCAAGCTAGCTTCGTTTGTTTCTGAGATACAATGAGAAACGAAAAGTTTGATTTTTTGAGAAGTTATCTTAAGCTGCTGCTGCTTATTTTAGATATTCTTACGGAGAATCCAGTGGCGTAGTAAACAAATGGACCACCGTTTCTGACATTCTGTCGAGTACAGAGATCTCGCTTATTAGCATAGATAGAGAGTTGGTTGATCCTCAAGTTAAGCATAAATAAAATCAATAAATAACATTTACCCTTTTTCTAAAGTTTCCTGAATATGCCGAAAAATAACATAATTGACGTTCTTGATTTTTGGGTTTAAAATCATTATTGGGGTGATATTTAAAAACTAAAAAGACTTTCTTAAGGAAACTCTTCCTATGCTTTTAGATGATGGAAATAAGGTCATCTAAAAGAAAAAATCCTGATTTCACAGTATAACATGTCTACCAAAAAATCAAAATAAGTGCAAAATTAAAAGAAAACATTTTGAGTGACATATCCACGAACAATCGAATTTCTTTAATAAAAAACCGAAATTCAACTTAGTTTTTCAATATCTCTCCAAATATCGCTTTTTAAAGCCAAAATTGCCATATTTAAGAAACTTTAGATATGGAGCAAATTTTGTTTCTTGATTATCTTTAGGCATAACTCCAGGATCATTTTTGTCCATTTAACCAACTCTCTGATCTATGCTATTAAGCGAGATCTCTGTACTCAGCAAATTTGATACAACCTGCATATTAACGTTAAAATTTTTTGCATTCTTTTTCTTGATTACATTGATATATTACAACATGTATTTTTTTTTAAATTTGAGCCATAAACCAAAAATACAAACCTTATCTTTACGGTTTTTAAATAGTAGGCCATGGATTCATGGAGATTTTGTTTTATTTATTGTATCCATGGTAACTAAGGCAGCCGATACCAGTCAATAAAAATGGATGAGAGTCATTTCAAAATTTTCAAAAATATTGTAAATTTGATTACGTCTTTTTTTATTACAGCTAATTACAATAAATTTATGACAGTCTTGAAATTGATTAATTTATAATGGTAAAAGTATTATTTATCACTTACACAGTTTACAACGGCCGCCGTTCTACTTGCTATGACTAACCTTTCATGGCGCCTCGATGTCTATGAAAATTTCTGGAACGTTCGCTACTACTACTACTATATGATCGCAATATATTATTAGGTATACAAAAAAATATATAATTTGTGATACATCAATGTAATCAGGAAAAAGATTCCAACAAATTGACTAAAGATATATAGGGTGTTGCATTATAAAATATCAACTTTTGCTAAAATCGCAAGTCTCTACTTATATAAAACGCGAGGTTTCTGTACTGAGCATGGTTTTTAATTATTATAAACCATGGCATCGACATGTTTTCTTTTTAAATGGGTGTAACATCCGCTAGAAAATAACGTATTTATTTTAGGTCTCTGTTTACTGAAACCATACAGTCTCAATGGAATTTGGTCTGCAATAAATCACAACTACCTCATGTTTCGCAAACGCTCGTGCTGCTGGGAGTCTTCATTGGAAACCTTGTATTTGGGATGATAGCAGACAAGTAAGTGAAAATGATAATAAAATAAAGTACCACTTCCATATAAATAGTAAAAACTGTAATTGTTAGCGCATTTCACTTGTGAAGAATGCTATGCTCAATTTTGTGCAGTATGCTTATTGTAAACGACAATACTCACGTTTATGACCTAAATTTTAAAATGGGTAGTACATATATTGAACAGAATTAGTGATACAAGCCAAATATTTTTTATTGGATGATATGGGTCATATGGGACCTGACCGAAGGTTTATTAAATAAAATATTTAAAAAAAACTGTCCACTTTAGAAAAATTTTGCGTGCATTTTTTTGTTCGTTTATGCTCTTTCCATTGATGTATAGTAAAGATATGGTTTCTATTCGAAAATTTCAAGATTTTGACCAAAAACCGATTGTCAACTTTGAACGATTATTCGAATTATTTTCGAATCACATTTGAAAATCAGACCAATAACATTTAATAGCGTGGATTTTTAGCTGCCCATTCGTGAAAAAAACATTTTGCTAAGTTGTCAGTGATATGACTAATTTACTGAACCTCTGAAACTGTGAAAAAATGTCAAATATCAAGCTACCAAACTTCGAAACCATGTCAGTTAGACATAGCATCATATTGACAAAATCATACTGATTTTTTATGAGGAATTTAAAATTGGCATAAGAAAAGACAGTGCCATTTGCAATAAAAAAGTTCCGATATCGTTCTGACACAACCGGAAAAGAGGCCATCTTGAAAATATGTTTAAATGATTTTTTTGGATCAATTATTCAAAAAAGGTAATGGGTCCCGAATTAAAATTCCAAACCGTTCCTGAGATACTTTTAATGGTCCACTTAAAAACACCACCCTGTAGAATCATGATAGAAAAAAGTGGGGCGGGGGGGCTACCTATACTTGAATCGCAAATGGTCTAACCTCGTCTGTTGAAAACCTCTTTACAATTCGGTCTTTTTTCGCTTATCTCGCACCGCACACTTTTATCGGAAACGTACGCGGTGATATCGCCAGACATACTTTCGTTCATGTTCTCTATGAAGCGAGACATGTCTAAATTTTCCTACGCTGAACAAAATACAAATACGAAAAAATACTTTTTTAGTTCTAAAGCGACTACCAAGGGGGAAAGAAGGATCATTGTCCATTCTACTGTGCAGCGGACCTTTTTGCATATAAGGAGGTGAAATCCCCCTTCTTAAAATAAAATGTTGACTTCTTAAGTGAACTCGAAAATTCTTTAGCAAAATAATTGACTGACCAACGGCTAGTTGATTACACAAATTCTACTATAAATGACTTACTGAAGATTTCTCCTTTTGTAATTCAAATCTACCCAATGGCGGCATTACTGGTAGAAATTCTAGCCAATGGTGGCTGAAATACATGTACACGACGCTAAGTTGCTAAGAGACGGCTGATTAGTGTTGGTGGCCACGGGTTTTTGAACTAACCAGAACTTAATATCAAATCTCATAACAAATATATGGTATCATTTGTTATAGTAGTTCACCTATAATATAATCATAAATGAACCGGCTGAAGGTTTTCTTTACTGAAATTGATACAAACTAACTTAAAATAAGAATCTGACTTTTTATCCATAAAAACCAATTCGAGTAGGGTTTTTAAATGGAAAAATGCAATACAAAAAAGCGTCAAGTTTTCCTTTCTGTTTGTTCTTACTTTAATCAATTATCATTTACGATGTTTTTCTTAAAGATTCAGACCTTTAATGCCAAATAAATGGAAAATAGTCCCTCATATAAGACGGTCCTTTTGCAGGAAACGACGTCGATACAAAGTTAGGTTGGAGACAATCCTACTTAAGTGATAATGAGTCAGGAAAAGGCAAACGAAACTGCAACTTGGCATAACTTCTTCAGTGAATTTTCACATGATGCAAATGTTCTCTGAACGTAGTTTTTTTAATGGTCAATCCTGGCATGTAAGAATTACGGGCAAGCTACAATTCATCACAAAGGTTTGGTGTTACGGGAAATCGAAACATTTGTTTATACTGTGTGTCTCAGGGAGAACGCACTATTGGGAGACGGCAATGTATTTTTTGTGAAGGATCCACGAGGTCTTTGGTATTTGAAGTTAGCGCCCAACGAACGTTATCGTGCTTACCTGATGCTAGAAGAAGAGTGGCAGATGTATGCGTCGTACCGTCGTACTTATTATTGCTGTAATATTCTGTAATAATTCGGTTTACAGAAGGTTATTGCCTCTGCCCAAAGATGCGAAATTTAACATAATTTAACATAATTTTCTTTTGTTTTTGTTTTTGTTTTTTTCATTCCTTTGTTGGTAGGTCGTTACTTAGTAGATGTTTGCTTGTTTATAATCAAAGTTGAACTCTGCTAATTGTTTTATTTCGCAGAATCTACGTGTAGTAATATATGCTTTATGTTTCTATGGATACAGGGGGAAGAACAGATAGTCTAATGGTTTATCTGACCCTGAACCTATTGATAATTGTGTAGGAACCAATTTTTCCTAATCAATAAAAACCATCTATTATTATTATTGTTATTATTATTTTGTAGCACTGCACTGATTTCTTTAAAAAATCGAAAATTTCTTGTAGCGCTTAATTAGTTTGTCCTTGATCACGTCTATATCTCCTTTATGCGACGGAAACGTAATTACTCATTAACTGTTATTAATTCCTCTTAATATCGCGGTAATCCGTACTTTTCACTCGTAATCACTGTTTAAATTGATTGAGCATTAAATTTTATCTGCATTTTCTTGTATGCACGACTGCATTCTGTATAACACTATACTAATAATAGTAAATAAAATGGATTGAAGCAGCGACAACTACAATTTATTCGAGGGATATTTAGTACACGGCAATTTTCTTCGATTTGTCTTGTGCTTTCGATTCGGTTAATCATGCTTTTGTGAAAGAAAAACTAGAATTCGTGGGAATCAGAGGAATACCTAATAAATGGATACTATCTTTCTTATCAACAGAAAATGATATGTGCAGGTTAATAACTATAAGAATTATCAAAATAATTTTGCAACTTTTGACTTCTTGCAAAAGAGATTGCTTGGTCTACCTTACTAATATGAGTAAGTTCCTATACCAAACAGTCACACACTTCACGATTTGCAATACAAGACAAGAAGTGCCCAAGTTCTTGCAAAAATTTGCAGGATAAAACAAGAATCGAAACCAGAAGTGACAGAAATAAATTTGCGAGAAGCAACAAGACAAGAAAGGGGAACATTTCTTGTCTTGTCTTGTCTTGCAAGGATCACTAGTCTTGTAATCAACAAGAATCAGAATCCAGTTTCCCTTGTTCAGATATGGACTAAAATCTTTGGGAAAAGTATAAGATCCTTTTTGTTTTAGATTTGGTCGTCGAAAGCCGCTAATAGCTGCCGTGGTAATTCAGTCAGTAGGAAGTATAGCAGCTGCATTCGTGCCATGGTTCTGGATTTTTTCCATTTGCAGGTTTATTGCTGCTTTAGGGACCGGTGGCATGATTGTGACCTCATTTGTTCTACTCATAGAGATTATAGGTAGGTGTAGGTACTAGATAACCTGGACCATTGTTTAAATATTATTTAAACAATGCCTGGACCCATTTTATTTATTAAGCACATCCCACATTCGCTTGGAACAGGCCCTTTGGCCTGCCAATAAAGTTCGTTGGATGATCACTTACGTTACAAACATGATATAGAAGAAATGTATTAATTAAGTACTATGTTTACTGGCAGATAGAGAAGGTCAGTTTAATACTCGCACATCCACAATCTGGTAATAAGACAATAGCTTTGTTTTATCCTGCATCCCTTGGATTGCGATATTATTTCTTCTTATCTCCCTTTCTGACTTATCGATTCTTCCTCCCGTTATACAACGCGATTTTACTTTTTAGACGCAGCCCATTTGGTAAAATACTTTCGAATTAAAAAGCTATTATGAATTCAGTTTTCAAAAATGTATGCCTTTAGCACTGTCTTACGGGGGCTTCTGATAGCGACTACTTATTGTAAAACTGTTTCAGGTTCGAAATGGAGAACACACATAGCAATACTATTCCAAATTCCGTTTGACTTAGGACAAGCATCTTTAGGGTTAATTGGATACTTTTTTCGCGATTGGCAACAAATACAGCTAGTTATATCCATCCCACCAATACTGCTGCTATCATACTACTGGATACTTCCTGAGTCTCCTAGATGGCTGCTTCTCAATAAAAAAGCTGAAGACGCGATTCATGTACTGAGAACAGCAGCTCGTTTTAACAAGGTACAACAACACACAATAGAATCAGACGTTGGCGTTACATTCGGAAACGGAAGAATGTTATCGTACAGAAGGGACGATTTTACGATATACTTCGATCAAGAATAATGAGAACAAGGACTATTTGTCTTTGGTGCAATTGTATAGCATCGGATTCTGCCTCTACGGTAATTCACAGTATGTGGGTCACCTTGGAGGTAATATGTTTGTTAATATCGCACTGTCGGCTATAATGCAGATACCTGGAACCTTGTCATCAGTATGGTTCATTCAACACTTCGGGCTGAGGTACACATTGATAGTTGGTAACTTTGCAACGGGTTGCTTATTTTTTCTTGTTGCTCTTATCCCACCACATTACAACTGGGTAAAAGTTGTGTTTGCTATCATGGTAATGTACACAATGTCGGTGTGCTTTTCAACGCTATACTTTTCATCGGGCCAGTTATTTCCTACAATTGTAAGAAATGTGGGGGTTTCTACATGTTTAATGACCGGAAGAATGGGTATGATGATTGCACCGTTCGTTGTTGGTTTAGGCCTGATTAAGATTTGGTTTCCTCCAGCAATTTTCAGTACCGCTGCTTTCATAGGTGCAGTGTCTGCTTATCATTTACCAAAAACTCGTAGTGTAAGCTTACCAGAGACTGTAGAAGAGGTTGAAGGATTAACGAATGAGTTAATAGAACGCAGAGCGTAAGCTGGATGAAATTTTAATTTGCATTATACCTTAAGCATTGTGTAAATAGCTATTATTTGGGGAATAGCAGGCAATTACCATTGTAATCATGTAATCTGTAAAAGTGATTGGAGTATTGCTATGCGCAGCTAAGTTGTAATTAGCAAATTGAATTGATCATAATTTTTGAAGGTAAAGTTAATTAGAATTAATGACCGTTTAAACATACATTTTTATATTATGCAAAAAACTCAATTACCTACCTACATCATAAGAGCTTCTACTTGGGAGTTGGTTCGGATTTGAAATCAAAATAAAATTCCTTGCAGGAAACGTACAGTTAATTGACAGGAGTAAGATCCAAACAAGCTGATATTTCATTCAATTTGTATTGCATTTAGCATATTGGAATTGAAACTCGAATAACTTAATGTCTCAGGGACTCCTCAACAATATATATCTAATAGTTTACATGTGTAATACAACAAAACAAAAATAAAGCAAACATTATTTTCTGTACTACCTACCTCTTAAGTCTTTTGAATATTATTTTTTTAGTACATACCATCCCTCTGTGATCGACATAAAAATTAAAATAGCAACCGCTGAGAAGGGACCATGGGAACGAAAAACAAAGTTTCGTGAATAATTCTGATGGATAAACGCTAGTATTGTATAATAGTATATCATATACCGCGGGACTGAAGTAGTACTTTTATCCCGAAGGTAAAGTTGCATTTACTTGAGGGATTAAGACCACTACTTCAGTCACAAGGTATATACGATATTTTTCGTACTTCCGAAACTGAAACACTTAAAGGGGTACCTAGTATACCCAAAATAAAAAAAATTGTAGAAGAAAATCTAAGAACAAAATTTCAAACCGGAGTTTTCTACGATGAGTAGTTTTCAAATTATTAACGATGAAAGTTTGAAAGACAGAACATGTGACGTCATCCCGACATCGTGGGTGCGGCGGCACGGGTCCAAGCAGTCCGAACGCGTCAGTTCTTTCATATTCTATTTCGATTTCTTTTGAAAAAAACAAGAAAACCTTACTGAAGTATCATCCGAACATATATCCTCATATATTTGTTAAATTTCTGTACCCAGCTCACATTGGATACCTATGCTTTCAGTAAGTGTTATTGGTTCCATTTGATTCAGTTCTTCTGTTTGATTGTGGCATATGTTTGATGTTGAACTGGTTTCTCCACTACGAAATTGATCGTTTACCCACAATAAGCAATCAGACACAATCTTACTTTCTTAGATAAGTTGAGTTGACTGACGTTTCATAGCTTTATTAGGACCTTTGTTTCCTGTGAGATGTAAAGAAGGAATTGCAGTATTGTCAGCCTTCTCAAAACTTTATGCTGAGGCACAGGGTCCTTGCCTTCTTGTATCTTCCAAAAAAATTATCATCTTTAAAGTGGACACTGCAAACGACGTGACTATATTATGATTCAGCGGTTTTTTCTACTTTTCCAGACGTTATTTCGACACGGCTCCTCCTTTTCTCGGGGAAAATTTGCAATGTAACATTGGCATTTTTCAAATTATTGTCGCAGCGGAAAACACAATGCAGATCACTGAGTACCAGTCTCAAATTAACACGTCAAACGTCATCGAATCCATATATTGCTATAGCGCGCCACCGACCCATTTGTCGGGATGACGTCACAACGACCGTTTTTTACATTCGACACCTTACCATTTAATAACGAAACGGCGTAGCAAAGCAACTTGCGGTTTTCACCGTTACTCTTAGATATTTTTAATCTATCTTTAGACGAAAACATGAAATTTGGGTATACTGCCCCTTTAATATGTATGGAGTTAGAGAACGCGTTCTTTCAAAAAATCGCTGGTTAACAAGTTACCATAGGAACGCTGCGTTGGTACGACAGTCCCTATGCTATGGTAATAAACACGATACACTTACAACGGTATGCTCTTGCGCATCTAGCGTGACGTCACGTGCGAACAAAACCACAGAATATAGAGCAAAATTACGATGCTTAGATCGACAAATCACAAGGTTAGTTGACAAATCATACTGATTTGTGTAGAAATCCTCGCGTAAGTTATTTCTGGGATTTCGTGATCGTGTGAAATAAACTCTAACCAAAATTGATCCTAAACATGAAATGCGGCTGTTTCAGTAAAAATTATATAATTAATGCGTTATCAAAAGATCTAATCTCTCCTCCGTGTCCCTTTTATTTTGATTTTCATTATTACACGGTAGTTTTAAAGTAGGTAAAGCATCAGGTTTCAAACATCCGCTGTTTTTAAAAGTAGGTCTAATTAAGAAGTCGTTCCCTTAGCGGTGCTTCAAAACGGCTGGCTTCAAAATGTTCATAACAAATACAGGATATAGGATTAAACAGCAATGGAAAGACTTAAACACACCACTTAATAATAATGTAACACCATTTTTCAAGGTAATTTTGTCCTTACGACGACTTGCAACAATCCATTTTAGAGAAAAGTCTTCAATTTTCGGAAATCGAAAGTACCTATTTTATTTCCACACACAACCTGGCATTTTGGAATTTTCACTAATGATTACTTAGCTATCAACACATTAATGCTTAGCTATCAACAAATTAACACTATAAAACTCGTAAATACAACTGAAAAGGTGCAAACTGTCACGCGTGACATCTGTACTGGATTTTTCCGTGCGTAAACATTTGAATTTTGGCGCCACACGTTCGCAGGTGACGTAATGCGCAGTAGAAAACGCGTTTGAGAAAAATAATGAGCATACCGTGTGTAAGTGTATCGTGGTAATAATAGTGTATTAAGTATGGAGAACGGTAAGGGATTTTTACCGTTCGAAGACAATTGTTTGGAGGAGGAGCGAAGCGACGACTCCAATTATTGTCTGAGAACGGTAACCCTTAACGTTCGAAGTGCTTATAACATTTTTTGCGCGATGGAAATTAAAATTATGCAACCACTATAAATCTGCACTAAGAAATTAACGAGCAGAATAAATCGAAATGATCGAAGTGGTATGGTGTACATCACTAGGTAACCAGTTTATTTGTCAAAATTGAAATTAATCATTTCATAAAATTGTGCCTGTGTCTGATGTAGTTTAGCTTTGCACTTCCTTTATGAGCTTATGAGCGAGGTATTCGCCGGTGGCCGAATGGTATATCTACAGTGGCGTATTTACGGGGGGGATGAAGGGGATATATCCCCCCCCCCCCAGAAGAATTGAGTTATCATCATAGCTATTAGGTATTTAGGTAATACTCCGCTATCCGCTCCGCCCACTTTAAAATAAAGGCAACAATATATAGGTATATATAGAGAGCAATTTTGGTTTTGGTGAAATAGCGTGGTCAAAGTACACATATAGCTTCACAAAAAATAAAAACCTCTTGAAATTTCAAATTTGAGTATTCAAAAGGGTTGTGCTTAATATGAAAAATTCTTTACGAAGATAGGTATGCAATTTTCCGGAAAATTGTCGAGTGAAAAATTTTGTTTTTGTTTTTTCACTCTAATTGTGTAAATATTAAATATACGGAAAAAAGTTTCAATTAAAGTTTGTAGCTGATGCATTTATCTACAAAATTTGTCTGAAAAGTTTTTTTGTAAATTGAAAAGTGTACGAAATATAATTGATTTCAGAGGAAGTCGATTCGTGGGTGCGCGCGAACGTCCCGTGAGCCGAATTTATTAACCCTGCAGTGGTGACGTGAAATTTTGGAACACCAGTGGTGACCTCGGTCTGAAAGACCGAATTTGATTTTGGCTTGATTTCATAGTTACTACGCATGTAACTTGGCTTAAAATAAAGGAAAAAGTTCAGTCAATAAATAAACAAAGGCATATAAATCGAAAAAATAAATTTTATTCTTGTAACATAACCAGTAGCGGTCCCAGGATTTGGTAAAGGGAGGGGCCCAAACCCGAACTTTGTCCCAACACGGAAAAAAATAAAAGAAATCTAATGGAAAAAATGAACAATGGGGGGCCCACGCCCCCCCCCCTCCCCTGGGACCGCCACTGATAGTAGCGGTCCCAGGATTTGGTAAAGGAAGGGGCCCAAACCCGAACTTTGTCCAAACACGGAAAAAAATAAAATAAATCTGATTAAAAAAATGAACAATAGGGGGGGCCCGGCCCCCCTGGAACCGCCACTGACCATAACTACATTGTTATACACACAATACAATACACAATACTAAACTTACGGGGGGATGCGCGTTGCAATGCTGCGCTGACTAGAATTTTCGTAGCATCAATGGCGGCGATGCACCGGAAGGCGGCCAATTACTTACGGCACTAAATATACCCAAATTTCCGAATTGTTCTTGATTTCTGTTTGAAAGAATGTGCAGTGGCAGCTTGAATTTTTAGGTACACCAATGGTGACGTCGGTCTGACAGACCGAAAGGGTTAATTGTCAAAGAACGGCTTGCTTCATCAAGTTGTTCGTCTGGTACTAAACTCAGACACGCAAAATATTAAGCTAGCAGAACTAGTAGTGCCATGCGCTGCGCCGTTTTTACAAAAATTTGAAAAATACTTTTCGTCGGTCTGAGAGACCGTGCGTCACCACTGAAGGGTTAAAGGCTTGATTTAAAAGTTAATAATTTGAAGGTTGTGATGCACTGAAAAAACTGACAAAGTTAATATCTTTCAATGAAACTTTATCTGTAAATACTTTGAAGTAAGTATATACTTTCAAAACTTAATACAGTTTTTCTGTAAATATCAAATTTATAATAAGTGCTAAAATCAGACGTTTTTTAGAAAATCTAACATAACTTTTTTCAGTGTTCATATATTATTCAGACTTTTGCCAGCTTGGTATTAATTGTATAGAGAAGTGATCGCGATACATATGAACACACTTATGCCTCAGGTATGAAAGAGAAGGGAGTATGAATGAAGGTGAAAAATCAAGTTAAAAGCCGTAAAAAAAAGCACTGAATTTGGCCACTCTTCCACCTACATCAGACGCTGCAAGACAACATTTTTTTAGTGTATTGTCAGATTCAACAATGGTTATCTTCTAAAATTTCTCCTGAATCCTGCGGTTGGCAAAAACAAGATATTTTAATGTCTATAAAAATGAAGCAAGACGCTGCTCCCCTTGGAATTTTAAATATGATCTTTTGTAACTGCAAACCTGGTTGTAAAAAGGCTTGCGGCTGTAGAAAAGCTGGGCTACCTTGTTCCCCTGCATGTGGTCACTGTCAAACAGGAAATTGTACTAATTTAGAAAAAAACAACGTAGATATTGACGAAGATGAAGATAATGATGACTTCGACGATCAAACAACTATAAATTGTGATAATCAAGACACTCAAGGTTCACATTTTCAGGATAACTTCAGTGAAGATGAAAATGATATTGAGTTATATTTGAGCTCGGAAGACGAATGATATTGATTGATTTCGATATTATTAATAAATAAAAACTCTACGTTTCTACGTGTCATTGTTTATTTACTATCTTAAAATTAAAAACTTGAAAATTGATGATGTTTAAACATACTCTTATGAAAATTTGGTATATTTCAAAAACTAATGAAGATATCAGAAAACTTTTTAGACAAATTTTGTAGGTAAATGCATTGGCTATAATTTTTGATTTGAACATTTTCCTGTATTTTCATTATTTAAACAATTAAAGTGAAAAAACAAATAACAACATTTTCGACCAAAGTTCTTCCGGAAAATTGCTTACCTAAATTGGTAAAGATTTTCTCATATTAAGCACAATCCTTTTAACTACCTAAATTTGGATTTCCAAAAGGTTTTTACTTTTTGCTGCATTTCACGGATATTTTGTGTACTTTGACCAGGCTAAAAGTCTAAAGTCACTAAAATCTAAATATTCTGTAGTATTCAGTATTCACTATTCAGTGAGTGATCAGTGTTGGCAGTCAACGATTTGGCTATTCGGCATAGATCGTCAATTCGCTACATTGGATGCCCAAAATAACAAATAGGTATCAGGTACAGTACTGCTACTGAGGTGAGGTACCTGCGTCCTGCCTTTCACGAAATGACGAAAATAAGAATGTTATATTTTTTAACAGGAATTTTTTTGCCCATAACCTTTGATTGAGACGTCTAATCGAAAAAGTACGAATCGTTTTGGATTCTACGCACCCAAATTTATAAAAAAAAGTTTTTTCTCGAGAAATTTTGGTGCAGCCGATTTTTGGTAAAAAAGGAAGGTAATAACTGCCTTTTTTTTTGCCCAGAAAAAAAAATTGTCTCAGATCGACCGGAAAATATTTTCTTATAGAATGTGGCATGTAGAATCCATAATTTCAAACAGTTCCAAGATCGGACTACTAGATCAAAAGTTACAGCCGTTTGAATTTTTTGTCGAAATTGGTTTTTTTGCCCATAAATATACCTATTATTCAAAGTTTTCGTTGACTAATTAAAGCAAAAGCAATAAAGGGGCCTGTCAGCAGTAAGAAATAAAATACCGTTCTAATCTAATCTTTTTCGCCTGTACAATAATAAATAGATAAATGACTACCAGCATCAGCAACCTGCAACCCAATTTCTATTTCTTACCCCCCCTCCCCCTTCTAGTACGCACTGGGTGACTGTATGTGCCACGAACTCCCCCCCCCCCCCCCCGAATAAATTTCTACGTACGCCACTGTATATCGAAGATTCTTTACAGAACAAAATTGTAATTGGAAAGTGTTAAGAAAAACTCATTGATCTCTATTGCTTCAGGTTTAAATGAAGAACGTGTTCTTTCTATAGGAAACAACAAACAAATTGTACGTTTAATGTAACAATAATTAAAGATTAAATGCAATGTAAGACAAATCTTACACACCACTTAACCTACACGAAACTAATATACTCCCACCCACATCCAAACTTACATACATCACAAATAACATACAAACATGGAACCAAAAGCCTTTACATGGACGATTTCCACAAGAGGTTAGCCAGGATTGTGTTGATTCTATAGCAACGCACAGTTGGTTGTCTGAATGTGATGTCTTCCCGGAGACTGAGGGTTTCATGTTAGCAATACAAGACCAGGTCATTAACACACGTAACTATAAAAAACACATACATAAAGACAAAACAGTGACAAACGATTCTTGTCGACTCTGTTCACAAACATCAGAAACAATCCAACATATAATATCGGCATGCACACGACTTGCACAAACTGAATACAAACATCGACACGATCAGGTAGCTAAAATCATACATCAAAAATTAGCACTTAAACACAATCTCACAACAGATAAGACACCATACTACAAATACACGCCACAGATCATACTTGAAAACAACACACACAAATTATATTGGGACAGGACACTACTCACAGACAAAACTATCCACAATAATAGACCAGATATTACACTTATAGATAAAACACAAAAATCCATTTGTATTATAGACATTGCCATACCCAACACTAACAACTTAACTAAAACACATGCAGAAAAACACCGTAAATACACCGTTATAGCTATCGAGCTTAAGACGCAATGGAGAATGAAATCTACTGTTATAGTTCCCATTATTCTTAGTGCTACCGGAGTTATACCAAAGACAATACACCACAATTTACAACTATTAGGTTTAGACAAAAACACATACAAACATTTACAAAAAGCAGTCATTATCAACACATGCCATATTGTTCGTAAATTTCTAAACATAACACAAGATACTACATACACAAATGATCCACAACGTATACATGTAAACAACAGTACTCGCTCACAACACGGTACACAACATACTGTAATATCTCCACCTCTAACCCAAACAAACACACAAATACAACTTACCGAACAAACAAGTACAACAAATGATACAACATATACTACAATCAGAGATTCACCTCTGAAGCAAACCACATTATCACGACCCATTAGTATTCAACCCAAACGCAAAAACCTAAACAGCACTTTAGACTCACAACATGAGACACAACATACTGTAATATCTCCACCCTTAACTCAATCAACCACACAAACACAACTCCCTGAACAAACAAACGCAATAAATACAAGTAACGCAACATGCACTACAAAGACAGGTCCACCCAATAAAGTTACACGCCCTAGCACAGTTAAAAAACATAATACTCCTTCTTCTCAGAAACAAACGACTCGTATTCAACCGAAGCGCAAAAATCTAAACAGCACTACTAGCTCACAAAATACTGTAATATCTCCACCAAAAACCCAAGCAACCTCACAAATACAACCTCAAGAACAAAGAAACACCATAAATACAAGTAAGGCAACATGCACCACAAAGACAGGTCCACCCAATAAAATTACATGTCCTAGCACAGTTAAAAAACACAAAACTCCTTCTTCACAGAAACACACCACGTTATCACAACCCACTCGTATTCAACTCAAACGCAAAGCCAAAGAAACACTTACACAATAAACTCCATCAAAGATCATACTACACTAGATAGACAGCGCTGTATAAATTTTAGACTCTCATAATTTGTCCCGCCACATAAGTCGACTGCGTCCTCCAGCGGCTATGTTTTTATGAGAATAGTACAAACTACCTGGCGGGGTAAGAAGACTCGCGAAATGGCAAAGCACAGTTAACAAAGGGCTATTGTATGGGATATCGGTGTCATTCTTAAGCGCAACCTTGTGTGGGTGTTAATAGATGTTTTATCTGGTTACCTTACTGTAAATTAAAATTCCGAATATTCACATCTTATTTTAAATTAAATTTTTTATCGTAACACAACGAAGTTGAGGTAAAGCTTATGTGCTCGTGTTTCTGTCTGTCCGTCCGTCCGTTCCATCGAGATCTCGGCCCCTGGGCCACCTAGAGACTTCGGGTTTTCGCTAATTGATAGCCGTTATGGTCTATATTTGCCCATTTCGATCAGTTTCATATTTTCCATATTTTGCGCAGACTGCGCAATGCCAACTTTCATATTTATGGAGATATTTCTTTGAAATTATAACCACAGACGCTTCTAGTTCCGACTCACTTTAGCTGGATACAATTTTATTATGTAGGAGGCTAAGCGGGATATCTCGTTTATCCCAATCATAAAATGCTTAATTACAACAAATCTAAGTATCGTAGATACGTGAAACTAAAAGTTTTCAGAAATTATGCTAAGAAAAAAGACGCTTTTGCAATTATTAATTTAATCCGAAAATCTGGAAAATGTATTGGTTAGCGCTGGTTAAAAAAAAGCAAAAGGAATATTGTGTACAACCTTTCAAATTATTTCTTTCATTGTAACGTCCTGTCTGTAATAGAAACTACCTTGTCTTGAATGACGCCCACGTACAAATGTAATTTTATCCCAATGATAGTGAGGAGTGTTCAGTAGGTCATGTTTATGTGTCTCGTGTTTAGACAATAATCACTCTTTGTATTTATGATATGATTCGAACTCGTACGAAGACGGCTTCGGATGAATCAGTTACGTTCTTAACTTTGAAAGCCCCCTATAAATATTTTTATGGAACTACTTAAACGCGAAACAACTCTTGCATATACGCTGGCTATCTAGTGTAGTATCACAGACAAAATACTACAGACGGCTCATGAGATATACGAAATGCTTGCGCTGAACAGAAATCCGTCTGCTAGCGCTACTACCGTAAAATGTTCAAATGCTTAGCTCGTAAATGCACTTTTTTCATCGTAAACGAATGGTTGGAAACTGTACTGTAATACATTTGAGAAGGCATGTGTAATATAAAATGATTTAAAGAAAAGAATATCATATTTCCGTCAAAACACTTTATCTGTAGGTCAGGATATCCCATGTAAGGTGCATACCTATTATAATTACGAAAGTTAGGATATTCGCAAATAAATTTTCTCGTTATTTTTTTACGGATACGGATTACAACGGACTGTTTTGCATTGTGTAACCATTTATTGTGGGATGCCGAATATGAACTTTGAATTAAGGTTTAAAGGGAATCGCATTACTTAACCGTTAAGGAATATAAAAAAAGACACTTTAAGCTTAACACTTGAACAGTTCAGACACATTTTCTGTTTATAAAGACGTATTTTTGTGTTTTAATTTTTTTAAATAGTCTATCGTAATTACAATTATTATTGTTTTAAATACCTAGATACTTTTGTGTTAATTATAAAAATGGCCAAAGCAGGAAATGTTTGTCAGTACTTTCAATGTGGTGTTTCAAAACGAGTGGAACCCAATCTTAAAATGTATGGATTTCCTTTTAAGGATGAAAACCTGTGCCGCGTTTGGATTAATAATGCTGGTTAGTCATTCTTGTTTCATTGATAGTATTTGATCATTTATTGTAAATCATACATAATATGAACTATTACCAATTAATGCTGCCATGAAGTTGGCCGTTAAAAATTGAGCTTTGCTGGTTTGAGATACCTACATTAAATTTAGAAGAGGGTACTTATATTAATCGCCGGAGGTTTTCCGAAATCATTTCGGTACACTATGATGAAGTTGACCGGCTGTGATTTTCTGGAATCGGATTTTCCAGAAACGGGAGAGATACCATGAATCATCCAAACAAGTTTTGCTACACTGAATTCTGAAGAAGGTAATTCATTTATCTTTGGGGATTTATGCAGAATTTGTTTGGTGCTCTCAGCTCTCATCAAGTTGACATTATACATTTTCGAATCGCCAATTTTTGGCGACCAGCTTCACGGTGGCCCAGTTATATACAATCATCAAATAAATCTTCCCTATAGATAAAAAAGCACGTCTTTACAGGGGCTACACATCTGATTCCACTGTCACCGAATTCATTAAAAAATAAAAAAATCTGTGAAAAACATTTCCGATTGGAAGACTTCACAAAATCTTCCAATGAAAGGCTCATTAAAGGCACAGTGCCTATGAAATACGATTTTGACACCGAACATTTCGAGGAACATTTACATGTGAATAAACCATTGAAAGTTTACACCAGAAAGAAAGAATTTCCACACGAATTGCTAAGATCGCCCTCACCACAACCTAGTACATCCTTTGACACAATGGAAACGCTAAATATCAGCCCAGATACATCGGTGTGGTTAAACTCACTATCTTCCCTTCCCTCTCCACCGGAAAAAAACGCGAAAAGAAAGCTGCAGTTTAAAAATGATACTCCAAAAGAGAAGAAACTTCGACTTTGCCTGTCGAATCAACGAAAACTTCTCTCAAGAAAAAGAGCAGACATGTCTCGCCTAAAGAAATCTTTGAAAAAGAAGAATGCGACTTTAAGTGCCCTGTCTTCAAATTCAGCAGAATACAGCTATAGTCTATTAAAAAAAGATCCGAAAACCTTTGTCGACATGAATTTATTTCACAAAAATAATACTTCCTGGAATAAAAATGAAAAGGAATTTGCTATATGGTTGTACTACAGCTCACCATCAACTTATCGAGGATTTTTGCAAAAAGGTAAATTTATTCGAATGATGTCGACTATCTATGGAATTTTATTTTGCAGGTTTTAAATTACCTTCTCTAGCCACAATAAAGCGTTGGATAGGTGCTTCGGTATTTAAGCCGGGTTTTACAAAGCAGTTTTTTCATCAGCTGCAATTAAAGGCACAAACATTCGACAGTATTGAGAAAAAATGTGTTTTGTGTCTAGATGAAATGTCCATCATGAGTATCATTGAATATTCAAAATCATTAGACTGCATAGAAGGATATGAAGATCTTGGGTTACCATTCGGCAGGAGGAATAAAAGAGCAAAAAAAGCAATGGTATTTATGCTTAGAGGGCTACACTCGAAATGGAAGTTGCCAATTGCATATTTTTTGTCGCATACAGGTCCTAACTCCAAAGAATTGACAACACTAATTCAAGACGCCATCATAAAAATTAAGAGCTGCGGCTTGCAATTAAAGGCAATAATATGCGATCAGGAAACCACAAATGTGTCCACCTTTAAGCAACTTTTGGTATCAAAAGAGAAACCATACTTTTTTTTTGAAGGACAGCAAATCTATGTAGTGTATGACGTGCCTCATCTCATTAAAAGTCTTCGAAATAATTTATTAAATGGTGATTACATTATAAACGATAAAAGGGTGTCATTTAGCGATATTGTACAAACTTATGAAATTGATAAAAACAGTGGTAGTGCTAGGGCTTTGGTAAAAATAACCGACGCTCACATAAATCCAAACGCTTTCCAACGCATGAACTGTAAGTTAGCTTTGCAAATCTTTAGCAATAGCATGTCAGGGGCGATAAGAACGTGCATTGATACGGGTCAGCTTACCAGCAGTTCCGCTGAAAATACTGCGGAGTTTCTATTGCTAATTAATAAAACTTTTGAACAGCAGGGTTCCATACAGTAAGAATCCCTACAATTCGGCACTTTCCAAGGAAAACACATTAGCATGGAATACTCTCAACACAGCCAAACAAGTCCTCTGTGCGTTACATAAAATTGATAGGAAGGGTAAGGTTTCGAAACCTCCCTCTATAGATGGTCTTATTTTGACAATAAATTCGATTATTAGTATCTTTAATGAAGAAGATACAACTTTTTTGCTCACGTCTCGATTAAATCAAGACGTATTGGAAAACCTTTTCTCCTGTATCAGACAAAGAGGTGGTTTTAACAGAAATCCCTCCAGTAGAGTCTTCAGAACCAGTTTACGAATAATTACGTTGACACGTCTTATGCAGCCTCCAGAAACGTCAAATTGTGAGCAGGACCAGGATGAGATGTTATTTCCGAAACTAGTTGAAAAAGGGGAAGTAGATGATTTAGGAAGTGCAAACTGTGCATCCGTAAAATATGAAAGGTCCTCTTCGTCATCTTCAATATCCTCCAGTTGCAGTACTTCTTCTACCCCAAAAGAAGTGACATTAGAGGACTGTGCAACAGTGTATTTTGCAGGTTACTTAGCAAAAAAATGTATTGATAAATACAAGTGTAATGGTTGTGGACAACTGTTGATATCACAAGATCAGTTAAATGAGAAGAACCAATTACTCATTGTGAAAAAAATGTATGATAACAAATTAGTGACATCAGTAGGTTTAAGATCACCAAGTGCGGTATTAGTAGACATAGTTGAACATAGCTTAAAAATAATTTCTAAGTGTTTAAGATTTAAACCGGAGCGAAGTGGATTAGGGTTGTATATATATTCACGTATTTCTAAGTTAATTAGTGTACAGTTCCCAGAGTTCAGTTTAGAAGTCGGCGAATGTAGTGCTCATAGGCAGTATCTGTTGCAATTATTGATTCGGACAAAAATTTTCAAATGGTGTAAATGGCAATCTACACAGCACGTCAAAGAAACAGCGCATGCTAAACTTCGCATTCTTAAAAATCAATAAGCTATAATTTCTTCTAATACTAAAAATTATCAAAAAGTTGACGTACATATGCCTTAAGCTACGTTCAGATAGGACGCTATTGCGCGATGAGGTACTTTTAGATGCGATGCGATTAATCTCAAGCAAATATCCTTGCATTTTCTAACAAGTTGCCATGCGATGCAATTAATCGCAAGAATTTCTTGTACCATATTCCATATTTACGAAAGTAGTCGCAGGTTAGTCTCCACTCTCCGTTCTATGTACATTACAATAACGAAACTTATATAATAGACGGCACATACTACCGGCGGAAAGTTCTCTATAAAATATATATAGAATCCAAATTAAGGTTGATTCTCACTATACATAACGTTTCCATACCATATCCTTTCCATAACCATTCCGTAAATTATTATATCTAGGAAATTGACCTTTAAGTGATATGTGCGTAAGACATTTAGCGGCGCGCTAATACACACTCTCCTTTCCGTTCACATATGGAAGGCGAATGTGTATTAGCGCGCGACTTAATGTCTTACGCACATATCACTTAAAGGTCAATTTCGTACCCTATAATAATTTACGGAATGGTTATGGAATGGATATGGTATGGAAACGTTATGTATAGTGAGAATCAACCTTTAACCGTATAAAAACGTAAATTGGTAAATACATCAATATGAAAGGAACGGTATTTTGTGAATTTTATCACCTTTTTGTGAAATTGATATCGGTTGTTGTAAAATAAGTCTATTTTCAAATGACTTTGGACCACATTTAATTACCTATATTGAGAATCAAATAAACAAATATAGAAAACGAGCTCCTGGGTATGGCTGTAGCATGTGCAAAACCAAATTTTAAAACTGGCGTTAAATTTGCTTTTATTCCAAGTGTCCCTGTATCAAATTTCATTAAAATACCTTCATAAATAAAAAAGTTTGCAATTCAGTTTATAAATGGTTGAGATGCGAAAAGGGCATTGTGAATGTTGATCGATTAGGCTCAATTTTTGGAATTGCGTTTTATATGGCTAAATCTATACGCATATTGAATTTCATACAATTCCGTTCATAACTCACGGAGATGTCAAATGGCCTCCCTTATTTTTTGGGCTACATTGCCAATTCACGAACTCCGATCCACAAACTTGATAAAGAATCCATCTACTAAATTTTATCGTAATCGGCCCATTCGTTACCGAAATATCGTGCTAACGGACGGACAGACACCGCAAAATTATAAACTCGCTAGGGCTCGTTAATAAAGCCACTGTCTACTTCGCTTGCAATGAGTGGTGATCAATCAAACTTGCTTGAATTT
Organism: Photinus pyralis; assembly: GCF_008802855.1. NCBI lineage: Eukaryota > Metazoa > Arthropoda > Insecta > Coleoptera > Lampyridae > Photinus > Photinus pyralis. Next base: position 19,611,234 of record NW_022170403.1, read on the forward strand.
CAGACCATCGCCCAAAGTAGCATCGCATCGCATAAAATAGTTGTCTTAATAAACGTTTGGAGGTTTGAATTCATCGCATCGCACAGCATTTCATCGCCCATCGCGCGATAGCCAGCTATCTGAACGTATATTAAAACGATCGTACGCCAGTATGGATTTTTTGAAATAACAAGCATTTACCGTACTTATTTTTCAAAACCTTAAATCCATATTAAATAACGATTAGGTAGGTACCTATAGTAAATAATATTATTTCATCCTATACAGATATCAGATATTAACTCATTAAGGACATTAGGAATAACCTACCTAGCTATGTTTAACATTTTTCAATTTTCTACTAGTTACAACCTTTGCAAATGAATAAACAAAGCTACAACTTGTTTGTGAGATTGTCGTACTATAAAGTGGAGTTCACTCACTACAAAGAATAAATGATAAACTTTTATCGCAGACTGTGTAACATTATACCTTTAGGTATTATGTTATATAAATAAAAGATTTTTTCTTCTCTCTTCTGCTTTGCCATTTCGTAGGAACGTTGCAGAAATCTTTCTAACAAAGAATGAACTTTAATTTTAATGTTTGGGTTTGAAACTGTACTAGAAAGTTAATTTGGATTTAACACACTTGGCGGTGAAATCCAAATTTCGCGCAGCATATTTTTACATGGCGTGATATATCTGGATTATTTTAATCTGTGGTAGTATGATCTTTGACTCCATTTAATAAAATTACAGGAATTATTATAATGATCTTTTTTGTTTGTTTTGTTTTGTCCTGATAGCGTTGGCTATTGTGCCCATCAATAGCTATGTTGGTAAGTATGAATTACATACTATCTCTAGATTTCCAATGTGAGTGTGTGAATTTTTATTTTATTTATTTATGTATTTTATTTTTTTTATTTTTTAGGACCCTACATAACTTCACCAGACACAGACACAGACACTAATCGTTACTTGATTTTAATCCCTGCGATTAGTTAACCAGGCTAGACCTGAGTTCTCACAAGATACACCGACCATAATAATAATAATAATATTGCCTTTATTAAAAAAACAAGAAAAATAAACAACAGATAAAGTTAGTACAAGGCGAAGTTCAGATTAGCAGCAAAATAATGCCATCTGTTCTTACACTTAACCTTGCTATTTGAATTCCGATCGGTGAAAAAGACGAAAATTACATTATAAAAGAAGTATAGAATATAAGAAAAAAAGAAAAAAAAAGAGATAAATATAAATTGCATCAATTTAGGTGTACTATAATCTTACCGGTATAAATATGTGAAAATTTAGAAATGGAGAAATGGAGCACTTACTTAAACTGTATTTGTTTGTACCCTAAGCAGATCTTTATGAATAATGGATTTGAAGGTTTTTAGGGAAAGCGATTTAAGGTTCATGGGTAGTTCATTATACGCATGTGTAATATAATAGGTGTAAGATTTTTTGAACGCTTGTGTTGTATGAATCGGAGGCGTTAACAATCCCTTGAACCTCAAATTAAGATTGTGCACGTCCGTTCGAAAATTAATTTTCTCGTACAAGTAAGTCGGTGTTTTATTTATTATGATACTGTGGAATAAGACTGTGGCATGCAAGAGGCGACGATTTTTCATATTCAACCATCCGAGCTCAACCAATTTATGACTAATACGTTCTCGCCTTCTTATTCCAAATATTAGCCTTAAGCACGAGTTCTGTAGCTTCTGAATTCTGTTTATATTAACCGAACCAAGGCATGGACCATACAGAGAGTCACAGTAGTTGAGCCTGGATAGTACCAAAGTGTTACAAAGAAGTTTCTTATGCTGAGTGCCAAATAGGTGTCGGTTTTGATAAATAAGTTTTAGACTTGCATAACCGCTTCGCAAACACTTTGAAACATGATGATCAAAACGCAAGTCTGAATCCTGAATCCATGGTAAGCCCCAAATTATTCACCCAATCCTCCAACGTCAACGGCCTATTATTTATCGTTATATTTATTCTATCCATAACTTTAAACCTATTTTGACGACTACCGAAAAGTACCATTTTCGATTTATCAGGGTTGCAAAAGGAGGCCGTGCGCTGCCGACACTCCTGACACGCGCTCCAACTCATCGCTCATGGTTACGCACGCTTGGTGCACCTCATGGGGTAAAAAAGAGTAATATATTTGAGTGTCATCAGCGTAAAAATGAGACAAACAAGAATGAAGAACGCCAGGAAATGTCGATATGTATATGGTGAATAATATGGGACCCAATACAGACCCCTGCGGAACACCGCTCTTCACAAGTAACGATTGTGAAATATTACCGCCTACGGAAACTATTTGTGTCCTATTACAAAGGTAATTAGCAATTAAGCTTACAGCTGTAGGACGAAGACCAATATACTTTAACATAGATTGAAGTAAACCATGGTTGATCGTATCAAATGCCTTCGAAAAGTCCAACAACACCAATACCGTTACTTTACCCTTGTCTGTTGCGCGCATAATATCATCCACTATGTTTAATAACGCCGTATTACAACTGTGTCCGTCTTTGAAGCCGGATTGATTTTTTGGTATGATGTTATTGGACTTTGGATGCATTTTGCACACAGATGACTTTTTCAACAACCTTGGATAAGGCTGGCAATATACTAATTGGCCGTAAATCTTTATGGCTGGTGGGGGTGGCTGTTTTTGCTAAAGGTGTTACCCGTGCCTGCTTCCAGCACATAGGAAAGACCGAATGTGAAATACAGTAATTCACTAAATGCGTTATGACTGTCAGCAAGTACGGCACACATAATCTTATAACACTGATATTAGTACCATCCACCCCACTCGCTTTGGATTAATGGCGCTCAGGGCCAGCAGACAAATGCCACACACAAGCGATCGACTGAAGAAATTAATTAACACATACAGGGTGATTCAACATTACTGCAGTTGCTGATACCAAATAAAACGTCCCGTTGACATAATTTACAGTAGTTCAGTCCATTCCACCATATGGCGTTGTTTTCTATTGTGATTCCCGGACTCTCCCTTGACAATTCTGCAAGGACGTGATTCCACTGTTGATGTGGTGCCAGTTTATTGATTTCTATCACCCGATTGGATACGAATGTATTCCATCTGATGACTTTGATCCATGCTAATGGTATACTGCTGTCGCTCAAAATACAATGGCACTCTCAACATTTAGTGTTACCTGCTGCTCTCTGTGCCAGTCTTGCCAATAATGGCACCGCGCATAATTCTAACTTGGGTACAGTTGCTTTTCTCTTGACCGGTGCCACCTCATTTTGCGGTGAGAATAACGTCAGTTGCCCTTGTTCCGCTCTTGGATAGATTGCTGCCCTATACGCCTTCTCGGATGCGTCGCAGATCCTCCAGAATCAAAACAAAGCCAACCAAGAGATCTTCTGCGTGAAATCTGTAATGTTCTTATTTTTGCACATGATTTGTCTGGATGTGACACCACATCAAGTGTGAACAATCACTTAGATACGGCTGCTCAACACCAAAAACCTCCACCAAAACAAATACCTTCGTTTTACCTCCGTCTGTTCTATTTAACGACTCTTTCCATGTACACCTTCCGCCTCTACTTCTTTATCCAAATTCATCCGTCGTCGAACGAAATGAAACACCTGTGTCTTCTGTTTAGCGATACCTGCTATCTTCAAACTTAATTAGCTTTTTGTAGCGATAAAGAAACTCTTATCGCATTGACCGAAGATCAACTTTAAAATAACACAATGCAATTATTTAGACATGAACCTTATATATAAAACAAACAAAACGATTATTTAAACAAAGTCAAGATCAAATAAATCTGATACAAAAGACATTAAGGTGGCAACAGTAGCAATAAAAAATAGATTCTTTTTTTCTAAATATCTGATTTACTTATGTTTAATAATAGCGTGAAAGAGAAAACTTTATTTAAAACTATATTAGCAATTTTCGTCCAAATTTAATCTCGGCGGGACAAAAAGTGACACTTCAGTCCTTGTCATAATGGAGTGAAGTTGTCACTTTAGTCTCGGAAGTACGAAAACGTGTTTTTCTACAATCGATATCCAAAGTAGGCATTTGCGCTCGTATTTGACAACGTAAACGTCATCTTTTTCGAGGAATGTCACTTTGTGGCTTATAAGCGACAAAATAGAAGTAAAATAAAACCATACGATGAATAAGTACCGAACAATAAAAATTTTATTTATCATTGATAACTAGAAATACATTATTTTCATAAATCTATTTACAAAGTACAAAAAAGGAACATACAAACACAGTATCTTAATTATATTAATCACAAAGTTTGAATTTGGCCTACGAGCGAGCCTCAAACTGAATCGTACTATCAAGCCCTGGTGCAACGCTACCTTTGCGTTGCCTTGAAAATTTTTCAGCGTCCTCCAATGTTTCAGGTAGTACGCAATTTTTGGTTTCTGGTAAATAGTAGCACAACGCAGCGCCGATTAAGGGCACAATTCCGAAAATGGCAGGAGCTAACCAAGGTTGATAAGATGCAAGTCCGGCAACGAAAGGTGCCAGCATTGATCCCACCCTGGCGAACATAGACGAAGTACCAACTCCAATGTTTCTGATAACAGTTGGATATAACTCCCCCGAATAGATGTACACGGTGGGAAAGCAGACGGATAGTCCAAACATTCCGAGTGTGCCCAGTAGTACTCTAGGCCAGTGAGCGTCTTCCGGTACAAAACTGATTAAGAGAAACGACAAACCCGCCAAAAAATCGGAACCCATCAAAGTGTATCGCCTTCCAATGGACTGCATGAACCAAATTGAAAATATTGTTCCCGGTATTTGTATTACGGCAGACATAGCAATATTGACAAATACGTTACCGCCGAGTTGGCCCATGTACTGTGCGCCTCCGAAGAAACAAAGGCCGCAAACGACCCAGTTATAGAAGATCGATATTGACTTTACTCTCATACTTTTGGTGCGCACCAGATCCATGAACGTTCCCGTAGCTTGCTCGATGCTATGTTTCTTCATATAAATGTGTACATCTTCAGTAATAGAGCTCGTCTCTAATTTGTTAAAGCGACACGCCTTCTCCATCACTTTGATTGCTTTTTCGGGTTGACCAAGTGCCAACAACCATCGAGGCGACTCGGGGATGATCCAGTAGTACGATATTAACAGCAGGGAAGGTAGAGTGATCGCCAACTGAACGTAGTGCCAATCTCGAATGAGGTAGCCGATCAGTGCCAGGGATAAGTGGCCCACATTAAACGGAACTTGGTACAGTATGCCTAACGTGGTCCTCCATTTGATCCCTGTAACAAGTGATTATGTGCAAGGGTTATTTAGTATAACTAACAGACATGAGTGTTTGGTACTTTCTGGGTTTGGTTTGTTGGGTAACCGTGACGTGTATATTAATTTCAAGAATAGATTACACATTTTCTACCTACTCGTTTACTAAAGTAAATTTATGTGACCGACGATTGTTAATCAATTCAAATGGTTCATATTAAATTAGTATGCGAAGAGTTGACTATTTCATAATTCCTGTATTTTAATAAGTGAATTGTCTAGCCAGGTGTGGGTACTGTTAGAATCTAATAAAAAATCAAGGCCTGTCTCTCAGTGACCTTTAATTTAAATGCAAAAACCAAGTATAAGCTACCAGGCGAGTTTTGCGAAATGAATTATCGTGCAAGGGGAATTCCAAAGAACTTTCATTTGAAAGGCCGGTTAATGCCTCAACAAGTTATGTAAAATCTTTTTTGCAAAACGAATCGTACCAGTAATTTCCATAACGAGTACGAAAGAAGTGACCATAGTTCCACCGGTTGCAGCGGCTGAAATGAATCTTAGCAATAAAAACAGCCAGAACCATGGGGCAAATGCAGTTGCCGTCCCAGATATTAGTTGTATAATGACGGCCCATATCAGTGGGTTACGACGTCCGAATCTACAAAAAATGCCATTGGTTATAGCGAAAAATAATATTATACATCAAAGTAGCTTATAATAGTCCGTAATTACAGCGTATTTACAAACCCATCGAACTAATGCCACAAAATTGTTTTATGGAGAACCAATTTAATGGAATCTTCTCTAATGTGAATTAAAATTTAACAACTGTGGTTGAGGTGTTATTAATTTAGTTCGAAAGAAAGATGAATGAGTTAGGGACTTTGGAGGGCATTTGCCTTACAGCTTACGTTTTATACTTACTTGTCTGATAATAATCCAAAAATAAAATTTCCAATAAGGATTCCCAACATTGTAATTGTTTGTGCAAAATTTACCAATTGTGATCTATCGCAAATCAAATTCCACTCCATTTGTATCGTGTTGGTAAATATCGATCTGTAAACGAAACATAATTTAGATTTTATTTACGAAAGTAAAATTAACATTGCTAAAGTTTTAATGATGGTGTTGCTGGAAGGCTTAATGCCCAGAAGTGTTACTAGTATCTGTAGAATCATTAGGCAGCTTGATTGCTAGTATTCATTACTTTTCCTATTTATTTATTTTTAGCGCATTTCAACATAAAAAAAATGCGCTATTGTGGCCACTTTGTCCGCCCGTCCGTGCGTCCTTCCGTTCGTCCGTCCGTCCGCTCGTTTTGAGACGCTACCAGTTTTTTATCTTAAGAGCTATTATTCTACTTTTTTCGCTATTTGGTTCGTTATGGTGTCGAGTCTTGTACCAAGGAAGGAATTTTTTCTGTACCGCTTACAAAAAAAGTTATTGTAGATCGTTTATAATTTTGCATTGCTGTCTGTCGTCTGCCTGTTGGTCTGTCCGTCTGTTCCTTTGTCTGTCTGTCCCTCTATCTGTCCGTGTGAACGATAACTTTGTTTAGAAATGTCCGCTCGCTCTTACATCTCCGTTAGTTATGAACTGAATTGCATGAAATTCAATATGGGCATACAATACGCAATTTAGCCATATAATACCAATGCCAAAAGTTGAGTCGAATCGATTCAAAATTCACAGTGCCCTTTTCGCATCTCGACCATTTATAAACCGAATTGCAAACTTTTTTAATTATAAAAGTATTTAAATGAAATTTTATACATAGCCATTTGGAATAAAAGCAAATTTAACGCCAATTTCAAAATTTGGTTTTGCGCATGCGCAGTGCTAACTTTCTTATTTATGGAGGGATTTAAATGAAATTTGATACATAGCCACTTGGAATAAAAGCAAAATTAACGCCAGTTTCAAAATTTGGTTTTGCGCATGCGCAGTGCTAACTTTCTTATTTATGGAGGGATTTAAATGAAATTTGATACATAGCCACTTGGAATAAAAGCAAAATTAACGCCAGTTTCAAAATTTGGTTTTGCGCATGCGCAGTGCCAACTTTCTTATTTATGGAGGGATTTAAATGAAATTTGATACATAGCCATTTGGAATAAAACCAAACTTAACGCCAGTTTCAAAATTTGGTTTTGCGCATGCGCAGTGCCAACTTTCTTATTTATGGAGGGATTTAAATGAAATTTGATACATAGCCACTTGGAACAATAGAAAATCTAACGTTAGCTTCAAAATTTAGGTTTGCGCATGCGCAGTTCCAACTTTCTTATTTAGAAAAGCATTGAAATGATATTCTTCTTATAAACTGAAATTGAAGTAGGACATCAAAATGGATTGCACATTATGCAACGCTATCTTTCATATTTGTGGCCGGATTTTTACAATTTGAACAAAAGTTGCATCTTACAAATACGAAATGAATGCAAGTTGAAATGCGCTTCATGTAAATCGTTTACGATTACTTTTTAACTTGTTAACCTTTATTTCTAAATGGGTGGTGTTTCAGCCAAGGCTGCTTTCTCAGGGTGGCAATACATGTCTACAAGGTACTGTACGGATAAAACAATAGACTGTTATTGTTGCACCCTTTTGTAAAAAAAAACATCTGCAAGTAATAGTGATTGGATAGTTTGCAGAATCGTATCCCCCAAAAATTGCTGGTATTAAAATGGCGCACAATACATCGATTTATGGACCTTATCAGAATATGAGAACGCATTACCATTTTAAAAGAAATTCTTATTCAATGATGGTAGGTACTGAGTAAATTTCTTCCGCTGTTCGGATTGGTAGATTTAACGCAGACAAAGACAGATTTAAATGGGGAAAACTATAACGTTTAATTTTGGACAAAATGTATGACTATAAAGCCTGTTTCGGTTGAAAACATTTCTACGTGTGATTTTACACGCGGATAAAGACCCTTACACACTGTTGTGTAAACTACATCATGCGGACTTTAAATGTGATCGCTAATTTTAGATTGAAGACATATTCACAAGTCAATGGTTTTTGTTTAAATAATCGCTTTGTTATTTTGATTTGTAATTGTAAATTTGAATTACGCGTTAAAAGATTTAAGTTGACGTTTAATCTTTTGGATTTAATTGGGTGTTGTTATATATTATTATATTATCTCCGGTCAGTGCGATAAGATTTCATTATTGTTGCGTTAAGCATGTGTACGCGGAAAGAAAACACATGTGTTCAGTTATTCAAAAACGCGCATTAATCCAGTTAAATATATTTAAAAAAAGCTTCTGTTATCTTTGACGTGACTATGTCTTTGTCAGCTGTATTGCTAGACCTGTTGCTAAGTCTGGAGCGGTTCACTTTAGCAAGATTCTATACGAAGCAAAAACCCTGGCGGAATGCGGAAACAGCCCCCGTGGAAGTTGGAACAGACAATGTGGCAAAATATGCCAGCCAGTGCGATATTTACTCGTAAAAAATGCAATCAGACAGTGGTAATCAATTTTATTTTCCTCTTCCCTTTGTGAGCCGTAACAAAGTGCACGTCATTAAAAACCAACAGCTGAGGTGTAAGCTAAAACGCATGGAATTTTAATTGCCATCATCCATATTTTATTAATCTCTGGCAATTGGATTCATTAAATTGGGGATTCTGGAGTAATTAGTGAACGGATTCTCCTTTAACTCCTTAGAGAGGATATAATTGCGTTTTTTTCTGGCTTACCGTAAGTACCGCCGTTTACATTTCATTTACTAAGAGTGTACTTCTTTAGGTTCGGCCGTCATCTGCTATACGACATTTTTCCATCGACATATTGTTGCTTCATCTATAATTAACCCTCTTGTTTAAGAGGTATGTACATTTTATAACATCAACGAAGAGGGTTACCTTTGCTTTCTTTTAGGGTTCAAGTTTTTGTTCCAATTTTTAGTATTAATGTTGGTTTAAATTCAAATTTAATTCAACTGTAAGGACCAGCTTAAGTTTCCTACAATTGTATTGACGTACGAGTGTGTAACCTTCGGTTAAATTCACCGTTGCTTGGGAGTGCCAACACTTTTGACAAATCTTCCGCCTGCTGATAACGATCGGCCATTTTCTGGAATTGGTTCACCAGGTGATGAACGAGATTTGATTCGATCCTCAACAAAGAGACAACTTCCGTAACTCTTTAGCGTATTAGTTAATAACTATTTTGTTCCTTCTGGGTTAAATGTTACATCCAAGTAATTTGTTAACGTTAGTACCTATTTAATATCTTTGTACGGAATATCGATTTATTTGTGGAAAGTTGTATTATGATTCAGTAATTAGTTTGTTAGTCTATCTTCTTGATTGGGGGTTTTGTTGAACTGGGGAATTTCAATTGTACATTGAAGTTACTAGGATGTTTGTGTAACATAGTTATAATTTTGAGTATTTATGGGAGTACTTTGAATATTTGTGCGCTACGCTATCCCATTGTGGAGAGAATTTTTATTTTTGCCATTTGGTTGAATAAACCAGTATCTCTTTTGGTATCTAAATTGATTTGTATTGTTTTTACTACCCTCGTACCTTCTCAATTTCAAACGGGGAGAGTTACCTAGAAATCTAGGTAGAAATTGGGTGGCGGTCAACCATTGGTAATTGCAACGGAGGACGAAGATCAAATGTGAAATACAGAGGCGCCATTTCACCTTAACGGGGGGGGGGGGGGCTAAGCAAAGCAACGCAAGCCTATGGTATAATACCTACTGTAATTTTAAGTTTCAAGATGCCTACCCCTTGTTGAACATTTGTTGCATTTTCAGAAACGGTAAAAAAATATTTTTGCAGCATACTTTTTATTTTCCATTTGCCTATTATATGCCAATCACATTTGTATATTAGAAATACATTATTTGGAATTATGAAAAATAATAGTACATTATATATCAAGGTAGAGAAGTCGCCTTACACCTTACACCCCTCGGCGCAAGCGCCTCGTGATGTAATCTTGGTGCTCAGGCAATAATAGACTTCTCTACCGTGGTATATATACTATTTTTTTCACTAGTAGCACTTGAAATCCTCTAAATTAACATATTATATTGATAATAAAGTAAACGGTTGGACAGAATTTTTTGTTTATTAATTTAACATTTCAATCAAATACGTAGAAGTACAAGTCAAACAGGCCGTATTTTGCTCTGTCATTGAGATATTTTCAAAGAGTAATTTCGTTCGAATTTTTTCAAAATGTGATAATTTTAGGTATGTAATTTCTCTGGAAATGGCGGATGGTGGCAATTATTCATTTTAGAGAACTGGTTCAAACGTTTATTGAGCGAAATTTCGGGTGGTGTTTTCTAAAAGTGACAGCGTGACAGTTCTCATTATTGACTACTATTTAATAATAAAAGATTATTAACCACTTTGAACAAATGCCGAGAAAGCCTACTTTACAAGTGGAAAAAAGGTTAATAATCAAGTCATCAGACGCTAGTAGTGGAAACAATGTTGTATATGCACCTCAGGACTTACTGGATATTTAACCCTCGGGCGACTTACAATCCCTTGGGCCAGAGGCCCTCGAGCTCTGTCCCCCTCGTCATAAATATCGCTAAATATCTATATACTATCGCAATATTGAGCATTTAATATAGACGAGATTTTGACTAGTTTATGTACTATGTACCTATACTACCTAGCTACATTTACCTACATAGGCATGTGGTCTACTAAATACATACAGTCCATGCGGCATACATTACATTTTTACTAAAGTAGGTACGTGCCTATTTTTCCAATACGACTCTCACCTGCCCCCCTCAAATGGCGCCCCTTGTGAAATACAAGATTTTTGCTAATGTAATTTAAACCAAACATGAAACACTACATGATGACCTTTGTTCTGTACGTCAGATGTAAGTTAATTTTATAATTCTAATTTCTATGCTTCTACCAGCAGCGGTCATTCTATAAATAAGTATAGGTAAGAGTAATTTAAAGCCATTTTATTCAATGGTAGCCGTGATATCCTAGAAGTTTACATGAGATGCCTTGCTTAAAAAATCATACACCTGTTCTATGATTAAATTTTTCGGTTTCTTCGGTTTATACTTTCTATTTTTCATTTTAAGAAAATGAGTGATTTTGTGTACTTGCTTATATGTAAATTTCTTTAAATTTGGAACTTTGTTTTTAATATGAAGTATTCGCAGCGTAGAAGAGATTCATCTTTACTTTTTCAAAAAAGGAAGCAAAGAACGCGCTTTCAGTAAAATTCCCTATTTTTTCCTCGCTCCAAGTTCAGAAACTCATCAACTTCTTATCGTAAACGTATCTAGATTTCATACGAAGCAGCTTAGCAATCGCGTCCTTTGTATTCGATGCCAAAAGGTTGTTGTAGTAAATTCATTATACTCTTCAATAATAAATTACCACACTATTTACAAATTACCAAGCTTTCACACTCTGGATTATAAATGCGGAATCCCAGTCTCTTGGTCTATAAATAACCTATTGTTTATATTTAATTAGACTTCATAATAAACAAACAAGGTGAGGTGAACAAAATTTGTACAAATATTAGAATTGTTAATGATATATATATATTTATACCGCTATAAACAGCAAGCGTATACAACACGGGAGACGGAGATTAAAAAGTTCATCATTCTCTAGTTTTTCTTTAATTAAATTTCAGCATTGACCTCCGAGAAAATGAGTGTTCGTACTATTTTTAAACTCGTTCACTATTTTTAATATGTTCATGGTGTGTACTTAGTTTTTGGTTCGTCTTCTTTTGACAGTCAGCCAAGTCCTCATAAATCATTTGCCTGGTTCAGTGCACTAACGATAAATAGTAGGTTCAGAAGAAAAGTTCAAAGTTGTGTAGTTATTTTTTAAAGACATTTGTTCCCATCACAAAGTGTAGGGTAGTCCAGTCTTCTTACATTCAGCCCCCTGAGTGTCTATTTCGACATAGCCATAGTAACCAGCAATGGGAGGAGGGCGCTCATATTTATTTTCCTACTACTTCTGACCTTAATGGGCTCTAAAATTTCATACTTCTAAACGCAAACGCTTATAAATTCTTACACTTTGTTGGGAGTAATGAGAGGCGAGATCCAGCGGGATGAAGCTGCATTGTTATGAAGATAACTATGGCGTCAACCAAGTAACAGATACAGATTTTGAGGAGTGTAATTTATAAGGTCAAAATGCAAAATGTCAAGTATTAGTGTAGTCAAAACCGGAAAAAAAACCTCATACTCACCTATCAAAAACAATATCGGAGCAATTAGACGAGCACTTCTCAGTCATATTCTCCGCACACGAAAATTCTGTAGGAGGAGCGAGTAGTACAATATTTAGTTGATGCCATGCGATTGGAAGTTTGCACAGAAATACTGAAACACAAATAAGTATTTGCCACCGACCCATAACACCCATGCATTTTTCCACAATGTCGACATTCTGTTCTTCTTTTGCTGGTGGCACTGTAACAAAAATTGTGCTTTAAAGATACTGTTGAAACAATTTATTTCTTTACCCTAGTATTTCCTCAAAATAAAAGAACATGGATATCATATTGTTTTCATCACACACATTAGGCAGGAAATTCCAGATTATCATCTACAACGATTTAACATGAACTCTGGAGTTTGCGTGGAATGTGCGGTATTTTGAATAGAGCATATATAATTAAACGCAGATTTTAATTTATTAGTATCAGATCTAAAATTATGTAATGTGTTGATGAACAGGAGCGTGAGCGTATTTTTTTAGCTCGAACAGGTATCGATTTCAAAAATTTGCAAAACTTCTAGGCTGCTTTGTCCATGATTATATCAATGTTTATACATCTTATCTTACTGTGTATAGAAACTAGTAGGTAATAAATTGTAACGGAGACATTTTAGGTAAAAACGTAATGTAAATACTTCTGTGGAAACATGCAATAACTACGTAAGCAATTTCAATTCAATTAGTCTCAGACTAATAACGTTAATTGATAGTTCTATTATTACGCATGTAAAGATAAGCGTAATTAATAAATAATTGTATTGACTGAAAATGATAGTTGTTCGCCGCGTGGGGGCTCGACCTCAACTTGATGCCTTGTTATATTTTGGTATGACGATACGCGATTTAGTGAGATGAAAATAAAAGACATGAATTAATAATAGGATAATATATTATTTGCCTGATGAGGAAGCATTCCAGTTTATAGAATAAACGCTCAAACGCCTAATTTTGAAAATAAGTTTGTTCAGTGACACCTTAAAAGATAGTAAAGAAATCGGGTCGATTAACAATAATATCCTGTATACATCACTAAAATCATTTGGAAAAGTTCGAAGTCAAAGTTCCACAGACAGAAAAAAATTACTGGATATATGCGGAAAGAAAGAGCATTGAACAACCCACATAAATTTCCATGATCACACGGGGCAAAGAATAAAATACAGAATTAAGAATCTCATATCAATGTCAATGATTTAAGAATGAAAGTTATTGTTACTCACTGAATTTCTCCAGCTCGCCATTGATCTGGATTTCGTTTTTAGCCATTTCGACAGTTTGAAGAAAATTGAACTGTATTACAAGAAGCTTTAAAATTAACTGATGTATTACAAACTATTTGACGACTGTTAAGAAGAAAGATAAGATAATGTCGCCCCGTAGATTACTTGCTGCATTTCGATAGGCAAATCTATTAGGTCCACCTTCCACTGTTTCACTCGCAAAATGCAAAACAAAGGATTTGTATAGATTTTGTCGATATAATGTCGTAAAAATATATTAAAATGATGTTTGTTTGTAAACGTCAGATTGTTGGTAAATGCTTTTACCGCAAACGAAAGGTTACAACTAAACTAAAATTATAGTTGATTACATCTCGATTTTGAAAATTTACTTAAATTATCACGATGCTGGCATTACCTTATAGTGAAGTACTGTAGGGAATCTATTAAAATTTAAGTTTTTTTATTCAATGGTATGACTTTAAACGTCATCAATTTGTTAATACCTACGCGTGTTTGAATTGGGGAATCCATAGTTAGCAGAATTAGCAGAAGAAAATATTTCGATATAAACATCTTCATTTTTATTTCAGAAGTACGGAAAAACCGCCTTGAAAATAAAGGGGAATTTTGGTATATGAGATTGGTAAAATTTTTACGCATCAAAGAAGCCTGAGTTACTTACAAAATTGACCATGTGTGTTTTCCCCAGCGTACTTTCATGGCCTTACTGATATGTTTCATTAAACGCAGGTTTTGCCAGAATCTAGATTTTAAAAAACGTTTCCATCGACAACATCACCCTCTTAAATAACTTTTTCTGCGTTTAAAGAAAAAGTATTAGGTATGTACTATAGCAAATAAACGTGACGTTTTGTGTCTCATCTGAACTCTTATGGATTTGTCACAAAAAAGTATAAGTATATAATATAGCCAGTCTAAAAGTACCAAACTTGTGTTTAATTGAATTCATCGAATGACGAATAGTGAAACAAAGTTTATATAGTGAAGTGCGTATAATCTGAACTTCCTTCCTATTATAGAAATTGGTGATGTTTGTTCCTTTCAGCTTTTATTTGTCCCAACCAGTTACCACTAACATAAAGGGTCTCCATATTAGAAAAATTAGTTTAGAAATGAATAGTAAAGAATATAATGGACATAATGAAATTAATTTTCTTTGACTTTTTTTGGTACACGGAATCGTTTAGCTTCCTAGCATGAGCTAGTGTAGTTATTGCGATCGCCGTTTTTGGGACATGACAAAATTTCATGAAATCTCAACGTTTTACATCATTTTAAGGAACTTTCAAAATAGTATATTAAGAAACAAGTGTATAATCAAGTCTTTAGCACGCGCAACGAGTTTAAGGGCACGACGCGCAGCGGAGTGCCTTTAAACGTTGCAAGTGCTTTAAAGACCAATTATACACGCGTTTCTTATAGTATTTTTTATTATACCTGGAATATAATTTAAAAATAAGGGAAGTACAATGAAATCATATTGACGTTCTACTTGAATACATTTCTAATTAAGTGGGCTGATTATTTGTCATTCTATGATTGCCATGGAAATGTCACTTGACGTTCGCGTATTAAAAATCACTGTCTTTGTAAATAAAATGACTTCGGTTGAAGAAGACAATACACCGTCTATTCAGTGGCTTATTTCTGCAACAGAAGAACCTGTAACATTCAAATGCAAAAGCCTATTATAAAGAATATATGAAAATGGCGTGGAATAATAGGAAGCATCTACCAAACAAGGTCTTAAATGCATCGTTCATGCTGTCATATATGAAGGAAATATCAAAGGTAGGTATTTAAATCTTCTACCCTTCGGTGCATTCATTCAAAACTTGCGTTGAAGCTTCCCACAAAGGATACGAGCCAAAGACACCTTTTTCATTTGCAAAAAGCGATCCGAGGGAATATTTTATTTCAATCCCACATTACAAATATAGTTTCATTATGTCATATTTGAAGCAACGTTACTTAGCAACCTTTAAAGCTCGGCGTGTTTTAATCACCTTTTTGCGCACGCTCAGGCGTGTTTTAAACAGCGATTATGATGCAGGTATAATAATAGTACATTATATATCAAGGTAGAGAAGTCCAGTATTATTGCCTGAGCACCAAGATTACATCTCGAGGCGCTTGCGCCGAGGGGTGTAAGGTGCGAAGGCAATAATAGACTTCTCTACCGTGGTATATATACTATTTTTTTCACTACTAGCACTTGAAATCCTCTAAATTAACATATTATATTGATAAGAGAGTTAACGGTTGGACAGAATTTTTGTTTATTAATTTAACATGTCAATCAAGTACGTGGAAGTACAAGTCAAATAGGCCGTATTTTGTTCTGTCATTGAGATTTTTCAAAGAGTAATTTCGTTCGAATTTTTTCAAAATGTGATAATTTTAGGTATGTAATTTCTCTGGAAATTGCGAATGGTGGCAATTATTCGTTTTAGAGAACTTGTCTAAACGTTCATTGAGCGAAATTTCGGGTTGTGTTTTCTAAAAGTGACAGCGTGACAGTTCTCATTATTGACTACTAGTTAATAATGCCCACATTATTAACCACTTTGAACAAATGCCGAGAAAGCCTACTTTACAAGTGGAAAAAAGGTTAATAATCATGTCATCAGACGCTAGTAGTGAAAAAAAAATAAAATTGTATCCGTCTGTATGTACGTACGTATGTTGGCAATTTTCCAAGTTAACGGCTCGACGAATGCGGTTCAAATTTTGGATATGTATATTAGGCATACAGAAACGGAAAATAAATGTGATTTTTGAAAAAAATTAGAAGAGAAATTAGAGCACCACAACGCCATCGAACCCCTTTTCAAAAAGCAACCTAAAATTTTTAGTAAGGTATTCGAAAGACTTTATTTTTCTGCGTACAACCTACAAAAATTGTGCCAGATTTTATTACAAAAAAACTGAGAAAAAATGTCAATGTTAAAGAACTAAAATTTTTTTTCACCAAAACTAAATTAATTCTAATTAGGAATTACAATTATTAATTATATGATGCTTTGTGGCATTAAAATAAAAAAATAAATAAAATCAATAGACAAACATGAGCAAAAATTAAAACAAGTTAAAAAGTAATCGTAAACGATTTACATAAAGCGCATTTCCACTTGCATTCATTTCCCATTTGTAAGATGCAACTTCTGTTAAAATCGTAAAAATCCGCCCACAAATATGAAAGATAGCGTTGCGCATGGGCAATCCATTGTTGACGTGCTACTTCAATTTCAGTTTATGCGAAGAATTTCATTTCAATTCTTTTCTAAATAAGAAAGTTGGAACTGCGCATGCGCAAACCTAAATTTTAAAACTAATGTTAGATTTTCCTTTGTTCCAAGCGCCTAAGTATCAAATTTCACTTAAATAGTTCCATAGATAAAAAAGTTGGCACTGCGCATTCGCAAAATAAAATTTTGAAACTAGCGCTAGATTTTCCTTTATTCCAAGTGCCTATGTATCACATTTCATTTAAATTCTTCCATAAATAAAAAAGTTGGCACTGCGCATTAGCAAAGCCAAATTTTGAGATTGGCGTTTGATTTTCCTTTATTCGAACTGCTTCTGTATCAAATTTCGTTTAAATTCTTCCATAAATAAAAAAGTTGGCACTGCGCATGCGCAAAACCAAATTTTGAAATTGGCGTTTGATTTTCCTTTATTCGAAGTGCTTATGTATCAAATTTCGTTTAAATTCTTCCATAAATAAAAAAGTTGGCACTGCGCATGCGCAAAACCAAATTTTGAAATTGGCGTTTGATTTTCCTTTATTCGAAGTGCTTATGTATCAAATTTCGTTTAAATTCTTCCATAAATAAAAAAGTTGGCACTGCGCATGCGCAAAACCAAATTTTGAAATTGGCGTTTGATTTTCCTTTATTCCAAGTGCCTATGTATCAAATTTCATTCAAATACTTTTATAAGTAAAAAAGTTTGCAATTCGGTTTATAAATGGTCGAGATGCGAAAAGGGCACTGTGAATTTTGAATCGATTCGATTCAACTTTTGGCATTGCGTATTATATGGCTAAATCTATGCCCATATTGAATTTCATGCAATTCAGTTCATAACTAACGGAGATGTAAAAGCGATCGAACATTTCTAAACAAAGTTATCGTTCACACGGACAGATAGATGGACAGACAGACAAAGGAACAGACGGAGAGACCAACCGGCAGGCGACAGATAGCAATGCAAAATTATAAACGATCTCTAGGATCGTTAATAAACGGCAAAAGTGTAAAATTATGGAACATGTAAAAAACGGTTTTTTGTTTTTTTTACAATAACTTTTTTTGTAAGCGGTACAGAAAAAATTCCTTCCTTGGTACAAGACTCGACACCATAACGAACCAAATAGCGAAAAAAGTAGAACAATAGCTCTTAAGATAAAAAACTAGTAGCGTCGCAAAGTTAGCGGACGGACGGACGGACGGACGGACGGACAAAGTGGCCACAATAGCGCATTTTTTTTTTATTTTTGTGGAAATGCGCTAAAAAAAGAGGCGTTCCCAAGCGGTCACCCTTCGCGCTCGACGTCGCTTAAATTTCGGTGATCTGACGAGAACCGGTGCGGTGTTTTTAACGAGGCATTGCCGTTGTCGAGAAAGTTACTGTTCCAAGGAAAACAATTGCAGAATATCTTCTAAAAAGGAGCACACGAAAAGGATGCATAAGCGATGCGAATTTCACGATTTGGGGCTTTGAGCACTGTTTAAAAAATCGTTAAACAATTTTCGCATGCTTGATGGAAAGTGCCTCCAGATCGCAGAGGGAAAATGTGTTGAGTCCTGTGTTAAGAAAAAGATGCACAAAACAATAAGATGCATCCAAAATAAAGCAATTTTCAATTTCAAAAATTGACCGCAATTAATAATCGTTTATATTGAATTCTGTAAGAGGCCAACAAAAATTTTCCAGTGGGAATTTGAACAATTTAGTGTTTAGTAATAAATCGGCACATACAGCAAATTAATATGACTTTTGGCAGTGTATATGTTGGGCGCAAAGCCCGAAAACGGCCAATGGTCGTTTTTTTTGCTCAATCTTAGGATTGGACTATTTAAAATGACCAAAGCTCGAATTCTAATTCAATTTCGGGCTTTGGCCGTTCTTAAGCAGCCAAACCTAAGATTGAGTAATTAGGAAATAACCAAAGCTGACACGCATTTTTAGTGACTCACTAGAAATTCAGTAACATTCAAAATCTTTGGAGAGGCAACCCATAAATGACGTAACGCACTTATTTCGAAATTTTGATCCCCGTCCTTCCCTTTATGTAACAGTTTTGCCAATCCCCCTCCTAAAATTACATTAACACTTTAAAAACCAACCCCTGTTTTTCATGTACAAAAATTTTTTATTTTGATTTCATTAAAAAAAATAATTAAAAAAATTGCAAATCATACATGGTTTTTCAGGTGTGCAGATACACTGTAAAAAACATTTTCGTTAATATTTTGCCTATAAAATATAAATAACTTCTTTTTGTTTGGCTTGATCGCTTGAGGTTTTGTGTGATATTGCACGATTTTCTTCTTTTTCATCTTAGTTGCTATAGAGACGTCTGCATTAGAATTGTCATTTGATATATTTTCCAGTGCTTCTCTAGTAATGTTTTGAAGGATCTCACGAAGTATATTTGAATCGAATAGGCCATTACGTATAGGAACCCCAAACTTCGCCTCATATGGACTTCTGAGTATACTTGTATGAAAATATCTATTTTTTTGTTAGTTGAAAAATCGCAATCCGTTAGCCCAATTATTAATTGTGAATTATTTTAGCTCCGAACATATCAGCAAGTTCATTTATGACTGCTCTGCTCTGCGGTGAACTCTCTTCCATTGTCACATTGGAGAATGTAAGGAGGAACTATTATACAAAAAATGTCTAATAGATTGTAAGGTATCCCCGTAACTCTTTTAGATTTCAAAGGTTTTAAAAATACTTAATTTTGTTAGATGGTCCTGATAATTTAAAATAAATTTATAGTCTCCGTCTGGTTCTATTTGCATATCTATAAGATCCACCTGCCCTCTTGAGTTCATGTTGTTGCTCAAAATTGATCTACGTTTTTTACGTCACCAATGGTTAAAATGTCACACCTACCTCACACTGACACTGGAACCGAATTTATTAAACTTTGGTCGTTTCATATTTGCACGATCCTAGGTTTGGCTGTTTGGAAACGGTCAAAGCCCGAAATTGAAAGGAAATTCGGGCTTTGGTCGTTTTAAACAGCCCAATCCTAAGATTGAGCAAAAAAACGACCATTGGCCGTTTTCGGGCATTGCGCCCAACATATATATGCATAAAGGATGTAAGACTGTCAAAAAAGATTTTTTTGTTAAATATTTGCTTCGAGCAGGAAGCTGTTCTGTCAACAATTTGGCAACTTGTTTAATATGTAAGTATAGGGATCTGACCCCAATGCCCAATATCCATAATGCAAATTCTGGTCATGATCCCCAAACGTAATGTTACACTTCACGTCAAATATACAGGGTGTAGCAGCTAAGATTCCTCCTTTACCATAAAAGATTCCAAAAAAGGGGCGTGCTGTATTACAATGGCGTATCAAACTTGCATTTTTTTTAAATGGAACGCCCCATATTTTATTACTGATTTGGAGAGTACTTGAAAAGTATTTATTTTTTATGTAACATAATACACCCCTAACTTTAGCGATTTCGCTGTAATAACCTTTTTAGCGCATTTTTGCAAATTTATTTGTAAAAAGTAGCTTTTAATCTCACTTTGGCTGGCTGGCTGGCTGGCTGGCTGGCTGGCTGGCAGCAAATGTGGGCGCGTAGAAGAACTCTTGTAGAAAGGCAACGGGTGTACGTGTATCTACAGGGCCGTGAAATTTGTCAACCTTAGGGACATGGCTACATGATGTGGGGTTGGCGACATCTGGGCGTCATCCTCGAGCGTAGTATACTAACGTGAAGGTTTTTCAGTTTTTTCCTATCTTCTACTACAGTTTTGGTCCGATTCTTTTCAAATTGGTGTCGTCGGAAAGATATTGTAATTTTGTTTTTTGTCCAAGGGGCGAAATTAACGACCTTTTGCGAGGCGCGCGCGCGCGTCTTCGAGAAGTAGTCAACTTCGGGCGCTTTTTACCTTCCGTTGCGAACTCACGCGGTTTAACGTTTCGTAAATCTCGAATCGCTCTCTCTCTTTCTCGTGTCGCCAATAGAAGTGAATTGCGAGTGAACGGGACGTCGGAAGTGGGTACCGCCAAAGGGAATGTGGTAGCCCCCGACACGATCTTCCTGATGGTGGAGTCAAATCTTCAAACGCGAATTGCGGGTGAACGGGACGTCGGAAGGGGGTACCGTCAAAGGGAATGTGGTAGCCCCCGACACGATCTTCCTGATGGTGGAGTCAAATCTTCAAACGCGAATTGCGGGTGAACGGGACGTCGGAAGTGGGTACCGTAAAAGGGAATGTGGTAGCCCGCGACACGATCTCACTGATGGTGGAGTCAAATCTTCAAACGCGAATTGCGGGTAACCGTCAAAGGAAATGTGGTAGCCCCCGACACGATCTTCCTGATGGTGGAGTCAAATCTTCAAACGCGAATTGCGGGTGAACGGGACGTCGGAAGGGGTACCGTCAAAGGGAATGTGGTAGCCCCCGACACGATCTTCCTGATGGTGGAGTCAAATCTTCAAACGCGAATTGCGGGTGAACGGGACGTCGGATGTGGGTACCGTCAAAGGGAATGTGGTAGCCCCAGACACGATCTTACTGATGGTGGAGTCAACACTTTAAAAGCGAATTGCGGGTGCACGCGGAAAGTGGGAAGCGGTTAGTGAATGTAGTAGCCTTCGACAAGATCTGTTATTGATGGTTGAGTCCGAAAGTGGCTAATAGAATACTGATCTGCCACACAAAAATGCGCTGAAGTCCCTTCGATCTCAAACGAGGACTTTGATAATTTTTTCGTCAAAATTTGACTGTTTTTCGAAATTTTTTCTGAAAGAAACTAAATCGCGCAGGCGGCTAATTTTTGAACTGAGGCACAGGTTAACACCTCTTCCACAATCACATAAAATTTTTGATTGACTTTCGCTAAATGTCATATTTTTTTAAAATTTTAAATGGCACCCCCCTAAACAAATTATACCTCTGGGTAGCCAAAACTACAAATTTTCCACTGATATAAACAAAACCATTTCCATAAGAAAATGTCAGAGAAAAACCAGGTCGAAACGGCAATTTGTAAAAGAAACGTTCTTTTCCGAACCCAAGTGTGCCATGATAAAACAAAAAAGATTAAGAAATTAACAGTAAAGTGTCGACAGTGTATGATTGTTTTTTAATCAACATTGCAAAAATGTTTCAAACTCAATCAGGAGTGTTTATTCTTAGAAACCGTTGCCGGAATTGTTTGCTGGCGTCACGAGTGTACGCTGGAAGATATCCTGGCAGCACACAATCAGATCCACGCGTGTTCCAAAGGATATATTTATTGCTTCAGGGATTGTAAAACGTCCAAAGGGAATTAAACGGACCCCGGTTTAGGGGAAGATCATGAATTGCAAGTTCTGGGGGCAGCTGTTGACAATCGCCATATTAGTGTGGGTGAAATCAGTACACACATTCTTGCTCTTCTAATAATTGAAGAAGTAGCTCTCTGAACAGTATCTGGGCCGTATCGTATAGATTGAGCTGCAGTTAGAACATATTGAATGACATGATCTTTGGTCTGTGGATTACTTGAGTACACTACACTTCTCATGTGTTTTCATGGCCTAGTAAATTGATTTATTTTTGTTTTTTTTTGTTTAGAGGGCATCAACTTCTCAGGTGATTAGCCCTTTTTACTGGTTCTTGTTTCTACTTAAACGTCTTCAGGCTAGAATCGTTTTTCCATGTAAGATAAGCGGGTAAGTACCAAGTTAAATTGAATATTGCCCGTAATTAATTTGACTTTTGGACAAAGTGTATAGGCAATTTCGACTTAAAATTGACCAATGAATATGGTGTTAAGCATGTTTTTTTTTAAAAAAATCCACAGTTAACTAGATATGAGCAAAAAACTGATTTACTGATTTTTCTTTTAGATCTTATAGAATCGTTATTATTAGAAATACGGAAATATGCAAAGAACAAAAATTGTAGATCTTTTCCCGCTTAATAAGATACATTTATTAATTTCCATTCTTCGTCTATAATTGTCGAGTTATAACGCAAACATATATTTTCTAAATAGCAACCATAGTTGCTTTTAACATTTTTAAAAAGTGCATTTTTTTCTGTTTATAGTTATATAAGGTTGGTTATACCTACTTTGAAAAATAAATATGATACAGAACTGTGTGTATTATTGAGAGTAGTAAAAACAGAGTTTGCCATTGGAAACATTTTGTCCTCTTAATTACTTTGTCTATTTTAATATTTCTTAAAACTTTAGGGCCACAAATAGAAGGCAAAGAAATTATTACATTTAAATTTCAACTTTGAAGTAATTACATGTAAAAAAATTAATCTATCTCGGCAAATGTTCAAAATGTCCACCCTTATTATTTACACACAAGCGGCATCTTTTCGCAAGAGAATTTACAGCATCACGTAGTTCTTCTTTGGTCGAATACGTTCACTGCCTTCAACAATGAACAGCAGTATTTTCTTTGTTTATTGTTTTCCATCGCATGATACGATCTACTTTTAATAGTGTATTGATTATGTTTATTATTTAACTTTCATAGTTAATTTTCGAAAATGGCCTTTAAATAGGTATGCTAAGTGTGCCCCGTTACACTATTACATATCTCCTTAGATACTGTTTTCCATGGCAAAATTTGTTTATTTATGAAAATTCCTGCAACGCATACGTTTAGCAAGCCTTATATCGCTATAAAGAGAAATTTTTTTTCTTTTTAAAAATGTCAAAGTCAATGACTACCATTTAAAAAAATCAAAGTTTGTATTATAACTCAACAATTGTAAAATTTAGAAGGAAATTAGTACGTTCGTCATATTAAGCATTAAAATGTCTAAAACTTTTATTCGCGTCATTTTTTCTATTCCTAATAATAACGATTCTACAAGCTAAGCGGACGCTAAGAGATTTCGACGATTGGTGTTATAAAAACGGTCATAGCAAAGTTTTAGTCATCTGATTCTGATCTGATAAGTAACTGTGAAATTAAGTTCTCTAATAATAGGTGATTAAAGCATAATTTACTGGCCAAAAGTCGGACCAATTAGTTTTTATAGCCATTTAATGATTCAAGTGAAGTGAGTAAACTTTTTACTCTGATTAAATGGCGAAATCTATTTTGCATTATATTATACACATCAGTAATGACGTTTTCATTAGCATTTATAGATCTTGCATAACTTAAGTTTAATCGTTAAATAAACGAAAAGTGCTTATGCAATTCTATACGTACCAGTATTTCGGAAACAGAGCAACTGAATACTAATAAAACCGATTGAATATGGAGCCTTTCTATTGTTTTTAATTTTCAATACACTAAAATTTGATCTTGATTGAGAATAAGAGAATAAATAGAGAGATTTCGAAAGATATAGACACAGACAACGTATCTTTCCTGGCGAGAGGTTTATATTGAAAAACAAAAAAATTGCTTTATTTTCACAACCCATGTAAATGTAACTATCACAACACAAGCGCTCAACCACTATTGCAGATCCTTTGATTGGATTTGATCTTTAGCGCTTTTGTACTTT
This sequence comes from Photinus pyralis, assembly GCF_008802855.1. NCBI lineage: Eukaryota > Metazoa > Arthropoda > Insecta > Coleoptera > Lampyridae > Photinus > Photinus pyralis. The sequence goes on from NW_022170403.1 coordinate 19,635,759, forward strand.
TCTCTTACGTTTTGACTAAGATACCTGAGTGTTTACTTATTTACAAGAGAGGACTTAGGAAAAAGAGCGATTGTGGATTACTAAACCTTACATATCCAACCGAGTATCCAAAAAGATGTCGACAGTATATGGACACTTGACATAAAACTTTTGACATCTATAAATCGAGTTCACTTAGACCCTCAGGACGCTAACACATCTAAAACGACTACCTGTTTACTGATTACCAAGAAACGCTTAGTTTATTGCTGAAATCACAACTAAAAGTTTGATACCCTTTGCAAAAATAATGCCAATTTTTATACTATTCCGAGAGTAAGGAGATTTCTTTTTAACCCCTACATGGCCCAAGTTTAAATAACATGCCGTAACTTAATTTCATATACGGATTTGGAGTAGGAATGGAAATTTTCGTTAAAAAAATCCCCAAAGTAAATTAACTATCAAAGTCAAAACATTTTCTAGAGCCCCCAGACAAAAACCGATCACTGCACTCACCTAAATTTAACAACGCGGTGTTCTCCTGGATAGCGTCCGATGACATGTTATTTTAGTTAAAACCAGTTTAACCATCACTAATAGCAAAAAGGCTAATGCTTAGGTTGACTATCTATAGAACATATTCAGCCTTCAAAATCTTATCAACATTTTAACAGCCAGTTACCTCGCAATGCGGTGAATAAAATCTACATCAACGTCGTTTGTAATTATCTACTTGTAATAAATTAAAGATAATGATGAGAAACAGAATTGTTATTGACACCATAATAATTCTAATCCGAAAGATACTTTCACTCTAAAAAGATCAGTTAGCCATATCTATTAGTATGGTAATAGTGTGCTGAAATGTGCCGATAAAATTTTGGAATGTGCTACACTCAATATGTCGTTTTAAATTTTGGTTAGAGGAAACCTAAATGGATATAAGGCTCTCTTTTATTATATTAAGATACCAAACTACATGTAAAAGTGATAAGATAAGATCTATCTCTCAATGTGCTGCAAAGAATAATGCTTTTTTAAATCTTTCCTAGAGAGGGACTAAGTCGAACATCCCTCTCTCTTCACAAAATACATTTCCTTTTCTAATACAAGCGAGTTAATATGTCTTACCTCATATTGAAAAACTGTTAAAAACACTATAAGTACATGGTGCTGAAGAATTCGTGTCTCTATAAAAAAAAATGTTTTCGCATTTTCCAGTGTAAACACTTCTACATGAAGCACCCTGTACAGGTAACAGTTCAAACATTAGGTAAGGGTCTTAGTATTACTTCCGTCTTACATTTTTTCAGATTATTTAACTGCTAGCTAGGTAATTTAAACGTAGTATTATGGTATGTTTAAAAAAAATAACGGGCGATCAAAAGTGAGTGGCGGTCGAGTCGCCTTGGAAGTAAGATTTCCCATGTAAACAAAAATTCCAAAGGTGACTCAACAACAACTCATTTTTGATCGCATAGTATTTTATATTCCAATGATGCGTTTTGCCCTAAGTATATAGTGGTTCAATGCTAACAAAAACTTGCGAATTTGCCCGAAGAAGCAACAATGTGTTGTACGGTAAATAGTCCAAATGAGCAATACATTATAAAATATACACTTTCTACTGTTTCCGGTTAGTGGGTTATGATTGCATTGTACACAATGAAATGCTTAGATAACTAGAATTTCTTTCTGATTGACTTTTTTCTGGACCGAAAACTAAGTGGTTGTGTCATACCCTGAAGTCATCATCCTCGTCTGGGAATTATAATTATTATGAAAGGCCATACAGATAGGGAAGCCACGCGTAAAAAGCGATAATTACAACTTATGTACATACAATGTGCCTATTACAAATAATATTGTGAAGTTTTTATTTTTAGACAATATTTATCATGCACATTTATATTTGTTTTATAAATAATTAATCAATCCTCCAAAATTAGGAACGTACACTCATATTTGCCAACGGCAAGCATTATTGCGATATGGATACATAAATCTGGTATTGAAGCGATCGTGCACACTGCTCAAAAACCTTTTCAAATTGTTTTCATTTTTTGCATGTACTCGGAAATACTTGGTGCGTTCAAATGTGTACACTGACAGTAAGATAGTACTTATTAGTCGTTAGTTACCGAACAATAAATAATTTATCGCTGACATAATTCTTATTAGTTAGTACCTATCAAACATGAAACAATTAGGTTTGTTATACATGCACGTGCTTTACGCAAGAACCTCATATCGCTTTCATAATTCGATTATCACTGCAATGTTTCCAATGACAAATTTCAATTGTAAACAAATGAAGATTGTTTTCTTAAAGCAGCAACGTATATAATTGAGCATGTTAAGGCGAGTATAAATGTCATTTTTCTTCAGCAATGCAAAAATTGAGTGATTTTATCTCCAAAGCTACCCTTGGTCAGTTGACAATTTGATACGGTGATTAACACTTTTTCTTCCAGTATAAAGGCGTATACGTTTTCTTCTAGACACAATTATATTGAATATGACAGGTTTAATAATGTCAGTTTTTTATATGCTACGTCCAAAAATTGGGTGGTTGGGGAGACCAAAATGAATTTACGTTTCTTCTTTAATTTTTCTTGCAGGAGCCCTAGTAGATAGAAGTGTAGCCAACTTTATCTAGTTTTTTGGTATGTCGCTTTTGATTTTTTTATGCGACTTTAAAATATCGAAGAAGAAGATCATTTTATAGTGGAAGTGGTGTACCCTTAAATACCGGAATCAACCTATAAAAACGAGGGCTACTGCGAGTTCCGAGACGGTAAAAGAGCGTGTCAATTTATTTACGCCTAAATCTTGGGCGTCCAGCCCTAGTTTAGTTGTGTACAAAAATAGTTAAGCATCTGAATAAAAGATCTAAGTTACCGTCAAGTCAAGTCAAGTCTTAGAGAAAGTACTAGAATACCAGTTACGGCAGTTTTTAAGTTAACATAGCATATTGCCATTGACTCAGTAAGGTTTTCGAGCGGGATATAGTTGTGCAACCGCACTATGTAGTATAGTTGATGATACCTATCATTACCGAAACTGATTGTGGAAAAATCACTATTCTGGTTCTACTTGATTATTCTAAGGCATTTGACATGTTAAGCCATCAAGTGCTCAATGCAATATTGAAATTCGTCGGACTGGATTATAATGCTTTAAAGCTTATACGTAATTACCTGAGTGATAGATGCCAAAGAGTAACTCTAAATGGAGTGGACTCCGAGCTTACGACTGTGTCTAGAGGTGTTCCGCAAGGTTCCATATTAGGACCCTTGTTATACACAGTTTATACATTTAATTTGTTGACAGGACTAAAACACTGTAAATACCATCTCTATATGCGGACGATACCCAGTTGTATTACTTTTTTACAAGAACTGAACTAGAAACCTCTTTGGCATGTATCAATGATCTATAAAATGTACACAAGGCATCGGAAGATCATTCGTTAATAATTAACCCTGCAAAATCGTGTTTTATAGTGTTCGGTGATGACAACATTGGCATACACAATAAAATTGCATTAAAAATTGGCAATGACTCAATTCCATCGGTGAAGTGTGTAAAAAATCTTGGTGTGCTTATTGATTGTAAATTGAGATTTACCCAACACATCGACAACCTTATTGCTTCGGCTTACGGTCAATTGAGGAGTCTTTACTCAAGTCGTCATATTCATGGTACCAAACACAAGACTGTTCTTTGTGACTCGTTGGTTCTGTCGCGATTTAACTATTGCGATGTTTTGTATGGTCCATGTTTGTGAGCTAAAGACCGTGACAGAATTCAGCGAGTACAAAACTCGTGCTTACGTTTCGTGTTCGGTATCAGGAAATATGACAGAATTTCGCACACCTTCCCTCGACTTGGTTGGTTGAATATGTTGGAAAGAAGGCGACTGCATGCTTCGTCACTTTTTAGAAAAGTTTTAATTCATAAGATACCACCGTACCTGTACGATAAAATCATCTTCCGGACCGATGTGCATCATTTAAATCTGAGGCACAGGGGTTTAGCTTCCATCCCTATACACAATTTAGCAATGTTTCAACGCTCTTTTTCATTTAACATCTGCAAATTCTGTAATAATTCGGTGTACAGACAGTTATTGCCCCTGTCTGAAGATGCCTTCAAACGGAAAATTAAAAAATTATTAATCAGAGAGCGAATTTAACATAATTTAACATAATTTTATTATTGTTTTGTTTTTTTGTTTTTGTTTTTCTTTCCTTGTTGGTAGGTAGTTACTTAGTAGATTTGTGCTTGTTTTCAATCAAAATTGTACTGCTAATTGTTTTATTTCGTAGAATCTATGTGTATAAATATATTTTTTATGTGTCTAGGGGTACAGGGGGAAGAGCAGGTAACCTACTGGTGTATCTGACCCTGAACCTATTGGTTATGGTGTAGGAACCATTTTTTTTCTTAATCAATAAAATCCATTATTATTATTATTAGCTTCCTAGCATGTGCTAGGTAGCTATTGCGATAGCCGTTTTTTGAACATTTCAAAATTTCATCAAATGTCGACGTTTTTAAGCAACTTTTAAAGAATAAAATTTTTTTCCGTCTGTATGTACGTACGTACGTACGTACGTTTGTTGGCAATTTTCTGAGAAAACGGCTCGACGGATTTTGTTGAAATTTTGTATATATGTTTTAGGCATACCGAACAGAAAAATAACGGGCCGGATTTTTGAAAAAAAAATTTTGGAGCGCCGTAACGGCATCGAACTTTTTTTTTCAAATAGCAACCTAAAATTTTTATTCTATTATTTGGAAGACCTTATTTTCCTGTGTACAACCTACAAAAAATTGGGCCGGGTTATATTATCAAAAAACGGAGAAAAAAATTGTCAAAGTCAAAAAATTGTGTTGCATATGTGCAAAACGTGCAAAACGCAACGATCTTGTTTCTGAAGCAATTTAAACGAAATTTCTATGGTAAGTCCTTTTAATAAAAGCAAACAAAATTCATGCGCAAAAATCGTGTTGCGCATGCGCAGAAATGCAATTTTCTTATTTATGGAACAATTAAAACGAAATTTGGATGGTAGGTCCTTTTAATAAAAGCTAACAAAATGCATGCGCAAAAAATCGAGTTGCGCATGTGCAACATCCAACTTTCTTATTTATGGAGCAATTTTAACGAAAATTGGATGGTAGGTCCCTCTAATAAAAACAAACAAAATGCATGCGCAAAAATCGTGTTGCGCATGCGCAGAAATGCAACTTTCTTATTTATGGAACAATTTTAACGAAATTTAGATGGTAGGTCCTTTTAATAAAAGCTAACAAAATGCATGCGCAAAAAATAGTGTTGCGCATGTGCAACATCCAACTTTCTTATTTATGGAGCAATTTTAACGAAATTTGGATGGTAGGTCCCTCTAATAAAAGCAGTGCGTACATATGTTGGCAATTTTTGGTTTCAGTCAGGAAGCTATTCTGTCAAGAATTTGACACCTGGATATTATTAAGTGATGTAAGTAATTTTAAGATTTTTTTAAATTGTATTTATCGGCCGCCTGCTGGGAGGTATTAGGTATTATGTTCAAACAAGCTGTGAAACCTCTCGAACCTCGATTATGCATTTTATTTCAGTAAACTCTGCTCTAGATATGTCAAATAAAAACTCACTGTCGCCTAACTAAACCTCCTCCACAAGCACCAAAAAGAAATACCTTCAAAAAGTCCGAAAAATCCGAGTAGCAATGGCAGTTGTGTTAAGCTATGTTAATTAATCAAAGCACGATTGTCGATTTAGATACTATTAAACGTTATAAAAACAGCTACCAACTTTTAATTGGTTTGGAATTTTGCACTAAAATCGCGGACGATTGCACTACTTTCTATATTGAGTAAAACAAATATAGAAGTGTATACCATTTATGTAGAAAGTTTGACTTTAATAGGTTGAGTTTTTGTTTAATGCTTTGTTGATATTGGGTTTCAATACCCGTTAATTTTCTTTAAGCCAAACCCTGATTTTTTTATTAAAATGAGCTAGTCCGTTGGCAATAAATTTTGGTATATTACCTAAAAAAGATAACCAGTCGAGTTTTTTTAAAGTGTTTAAAGAATCGCATTTAAGAACCATGTCCATTACACATGTAACAATTAAAATATTAAGTAGATATATAAAGGAGTTATACAAAAGAGACAACTAGGAATATTAATTGGCTGATGGTTGCAAAAAGAGGGAAAGTTTTCATTCAGTTTTAAGGACAATAAAAAGAGTGCTTGGGTATTAAAAAAAGTGAACAATTATATAGTACCATTGAATAAGTATTACCTACTTATTCAATGATAGTACTCGAGTTGTTTTATTTGGTTAATAGATTGATCTCGACCTTCACCATTCTATACTTTTCAATTACTAACGTGCACATTAGGTATACATTTCCATAGATCTGCATAAACGGTTTGTTCTTGGAGTTGTATTGTGGTTAGCCCAAATTAGCGGGTTTACACACAAAAATACAGTATGGAAATCTGTTTACTTGAAAAAATAGAAATGTGTAAGGTTTTATTTGATACGACTACAAATGCACCTATGAACATCCATTGTTCTCTTTTATTCTTTCAATTCATTGAAGTGTTGTACTAGTTTTTGTGATTTTGCAGGCGATGGAAGGTTTATATTTTGGATTAAATATTTTTTTTAGTTTTGGGGGGTTAATATTGTCGTTGGTATACCTTGTATATGTATTCAGTACATTTTTTTCACAAAACCACAGCGAACGGATACCGGGTGGTCCTATCGCTTTCCACATAAAAAATTGGAACTAACTAACTTCACGCCCAACACTTAAAAACTGTATTCTGAAGATTCAACCAACAAACGATAAAACAGCCAACAGACGATTACAACTAAAAAAATAAAAAAAAGGTTAGCTTTAGCGTATTTTCCATGCATTGATAAGTGCTTTCCAAAATACATCTATGGTTAAAATGTGTCTCCTTAAACGGGCGGTGTTTTGAACATTCCTCAAGCTCGACTGAAATTCGAAAACGTTTGGAAGAGTAAAGAAGGTTAAAGAAATTCGGTTGAGCCAAGAATGGGTAACTACTACTTTCGGCGGTTCAAAAGGAGAAATTTTCGAAACGCATTATCCAATACAGGTAGACTATACAGAGTGATTCACGCGATTTTTCAAAGCTAGCAATAAAAAAATTCACTTTTTCAAATTGCATCTACTATTTCTGATTCCAGAAATGAAGGTATATTTGAATTTTAGGGCCACTTTTATTAACATTCAGCACGCCTATATCCGGTAATTTTTGAGTTATATGCATAAATCAAAAACAACACAATATGGATAATGATCCATAGTGAAAATTGGACGAATTAATTTGACCACGAAGATAACACTGTTTGACATTTGATCCGAAGGACATTCCAAATAAAATTATTGCTACAAAAGCCTACTACACCTAATAATAAGAATATTTTTTTCAAAAAATGCCAATAACTCTGTACTACCTACCGAATATAGACATACACATTACACAATGTTAATAAAAGTGGCCCTAAAATTTCTACATTCATTTATGGCATCAGAAATAGTGATTTTTGACATTTTATGATTGCTAACTGAAAATCGCAGCAGCCATGGAAACTTTTTCAAGACTTTCGGCGGGCAGTCAAAAAATTCCTTAGACTTTAAGGTTTAAGGGGTATTATATTATTTTTGAATTTTGAATTTCCAGATTTGTTATACGTGATACGCTATTATATTCGTTATTGCTGGCTGGCTGGCTGTCCGGCTGAGATCTCAGCAATTACAATTGCTAGATACTTTGAATTTTCACTAAAAGCTTTCTGATGTAGATGTACCTCTATTTTGAGTTAGATTACTTGCGAGATCTATAATTTAAGAAAATAATTTCGATATGGTTTTCGGAGGTGCTATAATTTTACCGTTAGATAGCGCTACCAGTATAAAAACTTAATTATTAGCGCATTTTTGAAAAAAATACGCTATTATATTCGTTGTGGCTGGCTGGCTGGCTGTCCGGCTGAGATCTCTGCAATTACAATTGCTAGAGACTTTAAATTTCACTAAAAGTTTTCTGTTATAGTGTAGATGTGCAGGCTCTAGTCTATTTTGAGTTAGATTACTCGTGAGATCGCCAATTTTAAACTTTGCTAATGAAATACTGATCTGCATTGCCAAATATGCGCTTTCATCATGGATATGCTGATTTACAACTTGTTTTTCAATTTTAAGTAATTCAATTGAAATCATATTATTTCCCCTTTTAAAAAAATACATATAGAACAGCAAGTTTATTATAAAAAAGCTGTAAGTTGGCAACACATTGATGGCAAAATGAAACGTGTTACTTCAAGTTCTGAAATCGAATTTATCGTTCTTGCAACTGACGCGCTATGCATCACCATCTGGAGTCGGTCCATTTCTTTCACACATTTATCCGAATGGTCCAGAACGCCATACTTACCTCAGTTTTCTTTACAAATTATAACTTCCAACTTCGAGAAAGTGGTCGTGCACGTTGATCGTGAAACAGCATAATTTTTCGAGATAAAAATTTTACTCGTGTTTTACATAACTCAGCTCATCGTCCATAATTATCACTTTTCAATTTTAAAAAACCATGTCTTCACACTGTCATTTTTTTCAGCTACTATACAGAGTGCTCGAACGAAAGTTTTTAACAATTTCGTATAGCTCTAATAATAATAAGTTTACTAACTTTATTTGGAATACCCTGTATATGATATTCTGTTATTCTTTGTGGAAAAGTGGGCATTTAAAGTAAGCAACAAACGTTAGTCGCAGAAACTAAAAATCTCATAGTGTTTCCAACAGGAAAAGTAAAAGTTGATAATTAATGTTTTAGTATTGACCATCAAAAACAAGGACGGCAAGTAGTCATACCTTTATAGAAACGAATTGCAGATGAATTATGACTTCCATATTCTAGAATGTATATAATCTGAGAGTCCATCATAGATGATTGTGATATAGAAATCGAGAGTATAGTCTAAAGCGGAAGAGAGCAAATTATAAATATTATTATCGCGTTGGTGTACTTACATTTTGGCAAGTATTATATCCAAATCCTTGAAACCAATCGTTACGAAATATACGAAGTTAATCTGCAAACATCTTCACATATTGAAACGTCTTCAATTATTAAAATAAACTAAAAAAAATTTGGTATTCAGAAGATTTAATTGAATAAGTTTGTACCTTGTTTTTTTTCAATGCGGCAAGCAATTGAAGGAAAAAAAAACGTGTGAATGGAAATTACATGTAAAATTTTATTTAAATAATTAGTTTTAATTTAATAGTAATTATGGCCGTTATATAAAAGATGCTTGATAACCTTGTTATAGTAGAAAAATGTTTTTATTAACACCATTTAAGAGATCAAATTAATCTTCACGAGAAGTATCACAAAATTGAAGGTCGGTACAAACTATATTTACCCACCTCTACATTCATAATGGCGTTCATTTCCGCAAACAGTCGTATTGTTTCGCAAAAAGAAATTACTAATTTTTTTCGTTCATATGGATTTTAAGTTTAAACATTTTATTAACTCTCGTTTACTGAGAGACAGGGCAAATTAAAGACATCATTTGAAATAATGAGGTTTATCAGTTAATTAACATTTTGAAAATGAGTCCCAAAATCTTCGCTAAAGATTCCAGAATAGTCAAATTGAATTTTATACCATAAAAAATAATGGGGTTTTCAATAAATTAAATAATTAAAAGCTTTGTCATTTGAAAAACGTTGACTCAAAAATATGACCCAAAATGATGATTCGGGGAATGCATTATTTTTATTTTTTATTTTATTTTGCCTTTATTTTTAGTGGGTGGGGTTTCACCCAAAGCTGCTCCACCATCCCAACCCACTATACATTTACAAATATCCATGCCCTAATTACCTAATTTTTTGAAGTTTTTTTTACAAAATAATCTAAACAAATTGTGGCCAAATTGCTACTAAGAGTCGAATGTTTCCTGGCTCAGAAATTTTTTTGAAATAACTACTCAATGAGTCGTTTATATTGATTGACTGGATAGGTACAGTGTCAAATCGCCAGGCTGGAGACACCTAGGTGTCAGGTCTCCTACTATATTTGCCGGGGTGGAAGTGGAGAAGTACGAGTACGTGCCTTTAAAACGAAGTTGTTTATATTAGAATGTAGGGAATTCCTAAATCGTTTGTTTAGAAATACATATTTTCGAATATAGTTTTTGTCGCCATGTCGCCATCATTTAAAATGATTTCGCTGAACTAGTAACCCCCTTCTGCCACACCTCGCATTTGACGTACTCTGCAGTTTCCTTTTGTAATCCTCTAGAGGTATTTGTGTTTTACAGTAGCAACATTAGGAAAAAAACGTATTGATCAATATTTTTTAATCTACTAATTTTACAATTAAATTTAATGTTCAGAATAAATATATACTAAATAATAAGTAATTTTGACAGTAGAGCAGGGCCTCCTTCACGGTGGGGCACTTTTTCCCTCTCCCCTGATGTGAGCCGTGTGCTTGGTGAAAGGTGCAAGGTAGCGGCGTTGGTGAGCGAGATTTCCCGGTTTCGTAATTAAGTGACCTTGTTTTATGCTACTAGCTCGTGACCTGGGGTGTCCCGGGCCAAACAGTCGTGGCATTGATGAAGGGGATCTCCCGAAACCAACGATAACTGATTTAAAGACAAAAAGATGTTAAAGTAATTAAAAATTGGATGATGATTCCTATAGATACCATTTCTTCAGATTGTGAGGTTTAAATCAAATAAAATTGGTAGCTTTATTTTCGGTTTTTAAATTGATTAGGGTTTAGATTTCGGTTTTGCTTCTAATCGATGAAAATAATTCGCGGACTAGCGCTCTGATTGATCGATTATTTTTGGAGTTTTGCGGAATTAATTTAATTATTTCTCAGATTTTAATTTTGATCAATTTCTTCATTCTGGCATGCGATTTGAAAGGAGCGGTAGAGAAAAAGAGAGAGATGCCATATTGCAAAATCTAAGCTTCTTTTAAAAATGACGCTGGCGCCAATTGTGGCTGAATGCGAGGACCAGTGGACCTTGGACAGGTTGGAAAGGACCGTCCCCATCACCTCGAAGCGCCTCCAGAGGCAAAATCCTGGTTTCACCATGAGCCTATGGAGGGCGTTTTTCCGCAGGGAGGAGCCTGGTGGGATTACTACCGGCGCCCTCAGATGTCGAGAAAGATGTCACGAGCTTTTGGCTCGCGGGGGTTTTTGGCTCCGACCAGGGGTCAGAATCGTCAGCAACACTAGGGGAGACGGACCTTAGTACATCAGTAATGGACGAGGTTACTTTCTTACAAAGCAGTTTGCAGCATAGCATAGGTCGATCTTTTTATAGGCAGTCAACTTGCTATAAAGGCGTATACGTCTGGGCCAGGTGGAGGACTCTCTTTATTATAAGAGGGACCCCCAACTGAACCCTAGGACTTGCATTTATGTCAGTATACGAATCGAGTCATCTAATGGCTGATTTCAGGAGTCTCGTAACCCTAAGACTTCAGCTGATAGAGGACGCAGCAGGCACTTGGTGGTCTGCTCTCCCCCCGTACGACTCGGAAGGGCCTTCACCTACCAGGGAGCTGGCTTAGTTGATAGAGTACTGTGGAAATGGTGGGCTCTCTCTCTCTCTTGTGGTTGGCTGTGATGTCCATTTAACAACACCATGTTTGATTCAATTAGTGAGACTGCTGAAAACTTTGGCATTGATAGGTCAATCGTAAGATAGATTCGCACCATGGTCGGAAGCAAAATAATTATGTCCTCTATTGGGATGACGGAGATGAGCTCATCGGAGGATGTCGGCAGGGTGGAATGTTGTCTCCATCGCTGTGGCGCCTGGTGATAGACGGGCTCCTCCACACTCTGAACGAGGACGGAACGTATACACAGGAATAACGGATGATCTCGCGATCGTCATAACTGGAAAATTCCCAAACACCGTAAAAGAGCTCATGGAGGGGGCTCTTGAGCAGGTGGATAGGTGGTGCAGTAGCCATGATCTTTCCGTTAACCCGGAAAAGATCGAAGTTGTTCCATTTACTAATAGATGAGCTCACTCTTCGAGGACGTCAACTGCGTCTGACCAGGTCAATGAAATATTTGGATTCATCATAGATTCCCGCCTGACCTGGAAAAGGCACATTAGCGAACTATACGAGTATGTCTATGGTCATGTAGAAGGGCTTTTTACTGTACATGGGGCTTGAACCCACAACTGGTATAGTAGTGATAAGGTCACTTGAACTATGAAAACCACGCCAACTTTGGCCATGGAAGCGCTTCTGGGACTAGAGTCTTTCCATTTACTTGTGGAGGCAGAAGCTCGGAAAGCTTCCATACGGCTAAATGAATGGGACGAATGGAAGGATCGCGGCAGCTTTCACCACGGGCGGAAACCCTCAGATTCGATCTCCTTTCTAGCAAGAAGGGATGTGCTCCGGGCTGTCTTACTAAGACTAAGGTTACTCTCTCGGACAAGTGGCCGTAGCTGAATTTAGATTGCCCGTTCCTCAAACCTGAGGGGCTCGTGTGGTTTACAGACGGGTCTCCAACGGAAATTGGAACGGGCATGGGTATATATGGTGATCGACCGAGAGCTGACATCAGCTTTCTCCCTTGGTCAACATAGCACGTTTTTCAGGCAGAGATGTTAGCCATCGTGATGGCGCTTGATAAGCTTGATCTGGGTGCCAGCGCACTGCGGAATAGGGAACAACGAAAGGGCGGACGAGCGGGCTCGCGAAGGCGGTGGTGGGGTCTTCGACGAGCCCACAGGCATTGCTGTTATGTGAAACCGGTGAGGGTGAAGCAACTCAGGCTAAACAGCTAAATTGATCAAAGTCATAGTCCAATCTTAAAGAAATAATTAAATTTGCCATTTAGAAAATGTGAGATATGATAAATTGGAATTGAGGAGGTGGAAGGTTTAGTGTATGTGCACTAGCTTACAAACACGAAGGTGACGGGTTCAATTCCCGGGCCCATCAAACAGCCTTTGGCATTTTCCCCCTTGAGATCGGCTCAGCCTTTTTAAAAATGAGTATTTGGGCTATACCCTGTGGTAATAACAGGCGACTTTGAAGGATAGCGCTTACCACACTACTTCCCTGGAATTCGTTCCAGTTAGTGCCGCGCTAAATTTAGTGGTCCATACCCACTTATCCCGTAAAATGTCGTCAGATGTTCTAACGCTGGGCTATTATTATTATTAAATTGGAATTAAGGTAAATAAGAAGTTCTTTAGGGGCTTTAGTTAATCTTAATAATTGATTTAATATGCAGAGAGCAGAATAAAAAGAGACGATTCTTCATATTCCCCCTCGCCCCATAAAGTAATGGCCAAAATTGCACGAGCTAGGTCCTAAAGTAGTATGGACTGGAGAAACCTTCAGACGTATGGGCAACGAAAATGCATGCATTAATCGAAGCCAAGCGATCAGATATTTTGTCGCAGGATTTTTTCGTGAACAAGCATTTTGACATTGCGAGCTCTTGTTATATTAGTGCACCAAGAATGGAAGCATAAACGAACTTTATCTCAAAGTTTTATAGCTCAACCTGTCGCTATTGAATTACGGGAACAATAAAATTGGAAGTAAATCGCTAATCGTAAACAGCTATTGTTAAGAAATCTGCATACATAATTTGACGCCGTAACTTTTGATCCGAGCCTATTCCAACTCTTGCATACATATACGTATAAAATAATAATTATTAATTTGTTTAGAATCTTCTAAATAGCCTCGTGATCCAGAATTTCAATTTTAAACCAAATTAACTGTAAACTGGTTTTTAATGTTTATTAGGCAAATGATACCCATTTACATATTGTCTTTAGCACGTGCTTAACACAAACATTCCCCCAGTGTATCTACTCAAATAATGTTTGCAAGATATTTTCTATCCTTGATTGTAAAATAATATTGAATGTTTTTAAAGTGCTATCAGTCACATACATACTGACTGACACAAAAACCTATTTTCAATAGTACAGTTTTTGGCGTACCAGATCATATAAGAAGGTTATCAACAGAATTTATATCAAGCCGCATGATGAAATGCTAGCAAAAAGTTAGCTTGAATGAAAAGTGACATCAATCAATGAATGGGTTCAAACAATCTTCAGTTGCAGTTCACATACCTTGCTTTTCTTGTTCTTTTGCTTTTTTGTGCAAATATTGCAGAATAATATTCAAGTGCGTGCAATCCCAACTTGTGCAAAGATGAACTAACTTGGTTCGTATACCCATGAAAATTGTTCGTCTTCATAATGGGAATTTAATTCGCTGTGTGCATTATTTTACTGTTTTCACACGGACAATTAAAATTATGAATACTTCGTTCATATAATGTGAACGGATGAAAGATTACATCGCGTTTAAGCTCATCATCATTAAGTTGTAATTTGTATGTCAACCTAAATCAGCGTGTACGGAAATAATGTTGTAGATCAATAGATAATAATATATATGTAGTTGTCCCCCAAATTTCTATAACACAATAACCATCTACTTACACAAACCATAAATTATATATTTTTTTTCAACTAAGAGCGCGTATTATTTAGTCTATTTAAAAAAAACTGGTAAACTTACTTGTTAAAAATGAGCAATTAGGATACGGTAGTCCACCCTACGTAACAAAGAAATACGCTCACACCTTCACTCGTACGCAATCCACCTTAATCGAAGCGAAATACAATCAAGACTGAATGTTTGACAACATTAAACCGGTATGATATACAAATTACTTCCACAGTAACGACCTACTAAATCACGTGGCAAAATTGCATTCCATTTTTTTCACATATGATTTGCTTTAGTGTTATACATTGCTTTATTGCCTATAATTGTGTGAAATTGGTAGGATTCAAACGAGAATTCCAACAAGGGGTGTAAGAAAAATATCCCTGGATTACTATAGGGGCACTTCAGACAATGGTCCAAGAAGACATGTTGAAAGGGGACGCAACATTTTGAAATAAGTCAATAAAGACGTCACGTTCGATTACATAATCAAAAGTTTGAAAGTGGTTTATAATCTAAATTCGTCCTTTAGTCTTAATCTACCCCAATGTTTGTTTCTATGTCATTATCACAATACACAAGTGTAAAGGTGAGTGGTACGAGGATGGATGCAAAGATAGAATACGCGGTCGCTAGGGTTGCAAATAGAAATTGTATTGCAGGACAATTTGCACCCGCGCAATTCTCAACAAAAACAAATTCGGTTCCAGAAAGTGTGCATTCTGACATTTCGCAACAGGATAATTTGCACCTATAGGGATTTCGCTCCTTGGACCCTCCTCTAATACTTAAACATCTACATGCTCTAAATAACAAAATTGTTTTGGGTCTTGCAATTTCGTTAGTCACACGTTAGTTCAATGCTCAAGGAGCAAATTTGACGCAGTGTTATGGACAACGCGTATTTTGACCAAGACAAAATTGCTATTTATTCGCTGATTTTGTTTGGAAAACATGAAACTGACGAAATTGATGCCCAAGAAGTGATTTTCTAAATCTTCGTGCATTTTGACCTAAAAATGTTCAATCTTTCATTTTCAACAGTAAAGTTAGGAAAAACTGGATATTTGTTACTTACGTAGGTATCTTTGGCATGGGTTATATGACTATCGTATAGGATTTTAAATATTAAAGATTATGAAACGCACAATAATATGGGAATTAAAGCCGGTCGCCCACTTCAACAACATTTCTTTTCGACATTCCGGCGACGTGTAGCAGACACGTTGGAGACTTGTTCCAGCGATAATCATGACGACGCGTAGGTACCAAACAGAGAGGCTGCAGACACGAATCGTCATGATTATCACTGGAACCACATGTCTCCCACGTGTCTGATACCGAAAACAAATGTCGTATAAGTGTGCGACCAGCCTAAGAAAAAGGGGAGAAGATTTAAAAAATACTTTTTTGACGTAATAGTGATAGGGGTGCTGGAAGAAATGGGATAAATTAGAAGGACAACATGGAAGGTACTACAAATGGGTACTGGGACTAAACAGAAGGACATCCAATTAGATATTAAAAGAGGAAATTTTAAAATGGAGGAGATATAGACCGGGAGGCAGCGTACATAGTAACTAAACCATAAGCGACAAAAAATTCGACAATACAGGCTGAAAGTACGTTGAAAACTAATAATAAAATCACTCGTCTGCCAGTCGTAAGTGGCAGCATTAACTTGGGGCGGCGCTGAATAGGTGACTTCTTTAGGTGATCAACTAAATTACCAAACTATAAGGGTCACGGAAAAGATTTGTATCAAGAAATCCCATTTTTTCCATAGTTTTCAAATATGCTATGGCAGACGATTTCAAGTGCAGCGTTGGTAGCGAAAGACGCCCTCCAAATGTAGGGAAAAACACCCCTGAACTAAACCATGAGGACCGTATAAAAATTATACATAAAAAATTCCTCTTTTTGTCACTACTTTAAAATATATCCTGGCAGACGATATTAAGTGTAGCTTTAATAGTGGCAGACGTCTTAGAAGTTAAAAAATTTAGGTATAGTAAATCCCAGCGAGTGCGAGCGTGTGAGAGACAAGCGCGCGAGAGCACAACGAACAGAGATAGCTATAGATTTACGCACCGCTTGGAGTTACCAAACGAATTAAATTAGGGAAATTAATAAATTGCTTATTTGGCGATAAGATTGTCGGTATTTCTTGAATTCTTCTCAGACTGAGAAACAGAAAACTTGAAGAGAAAAGAAGATAGATCTTCAGCTCGTTCTAAACTATCCTCTGACTCCAGTTCCGTTGTCTCTATGCAACATTGATGGATCGATGATTAAAATCGACAAGTTTGTTTTGCTGAAACTTTTTCGGAAGTATGATTTCTTCAAGTGCTCCTAGTCCATCGCCAGTTGTAGATGTTGTTTTAATCGATGGATTATTTTTTTTGCATCTTTTAAAAGATCTCCGGTAAACCTTTGAGCGATTTTCTGAACACATCCTCGGCAAGATTTGTGCTGTGTCAGCGAGAGAAGTACATCTTACTTTTGATAGATAGTTACCCCTTCCATGAAGGACGCAGAACATGCTCGTTGGGATCAAAATAAGGAAAGATTACAATCCTACTCAATTTCTGTTTCCACTCAGAAGCAGCCTGCAAATTTCATAAAACTACTTCGCAATGATAGCTCAAAGCCTCTCTTATAGATTACTTATACCGTTCATAGGCAAAAAAGACCTGTTGTGCTTTACTTGAAGGAATGTTGTGTTTGCCACATATGAAGATAAGTGCTATAAATTTGTGACAAGGGAAGATGATGTGGTAAAAACTGAATTGTGCTGCAGCCACTAATGGGCAGATTCTCGAATAATTTACCATCTTGGTAAACTACCAACAAGTAGCAAAGTCATTATTAGCGCTTCCGATATGGATATTACTGTTATTGCTTTGGGAAATGTAAAATTGACGCTACCATCAAGGTATAGATGGAAGTAGGTCCCTTTTCCAATAACACGCAGAAATCCACAAATCTTCGAGAGATGTTCGTGAATTTGGGTGTTGATGTGTGTAACGCGCAGGGTAACACGTTACCGGGTTCCCACGCATTTACCAGATGTATGACTTGTGTATGGTCCTCATGGTTTAGTTCATCGCAATTTGGGCGAATGCCACCGAAAAATGTCTGACTTTCTACAATCCGTCTGATTGAAGTGGATGGAACTATGTGAATGAGAAGTTTAGAATCAAATGATTTGAAAGATCTCAGTAGTCAGCATCCTATCGCTATCTCTGTTCGTTACGCTCTCGCGCGCTTATCTCTCACACGCTCGCACTCGCTGGGATTTACTATACCTAAATTTTTTAACTTCTAAGACGTCTGCCACTATTAAAGCTACACTTAATGTCGTCTGCCAGGATATATTTTAAAGTAGTGGTAAAAAGAGGAATTTTTTATGTATGATTTTTATACGGTCCTCATGGTTTAGTTCAGGGGTGTTTTTCCCTACATTGGAGGGCGTCTTTCGCTACCAACGCTGCACTCGAAATCGTCTGCCATAGCATATTTGAAAACTATGGAAAAAATGGGATTTCTTGATACAAATCTTTTCCGTGACCCTTATAGTTTGGTAATTTAGTTGATCACCTAAAGAAGTCACCTATTCAGCGCCGCCCCAAGTTAATGCTGCCACTTACGACTGGCAGACGAGTGATTTTATTATTAGTTTTCAACGTACTTTCAGCCTGTATTGTCGAATTTTTTGTCGCTTATGGTTTAGTTACTATGTACGCTGCCTCCCGGTCTAATAAGGGCAGTAAGATTCGAGCAAAAGAGAAAAAAAGAAAGTTAATTTGAATTTGGTGAAAAAACTCTTACGAATTAAGAAACGGATACGGAGGGGCAGAGGTCGAAAGGAGGAGAGAAATAGGGAAAAGAATGGATAAAAAGGCACCAATTCGCCAATTGGCGTAAATTAAATATCTATTTACCATTACATCTATTATGAAACCCGGGGCGTGTGTAAGGGGTGCTTAAATTCTTTCTATTCGCCAAATAGCTGTTCTGTATTATACGAGGTGACCAAATGAGACTGGGAGGCGGTTAATTTCGATGACAAAAAATTCGTGCGTTCTTTAACCGCTGTTCCTGTCTGGTTTGCAATCGTATCGCTAGGACGCTAGCCGCAACATCTGTGAGGTCCGGTTTGTACGATTGGAGATAATTCGGGTGTCGAATGTTTTTTATCATCTTGGAGGGAGCGAAATAAAAGAAACCATCTGTCCTATGGTCGTAACTAGATATATCTTTGTGACTTTCCGCCACCATTTTAGGAAGATCTCTGAATGTCACGATTAAAATCTACATCAATTGCTTTTGTTTTAACACCAATTATTTTAACGTAACCTTGAATTATGCAGTTTCTTTGTTTCTTTGAAATTCATATAACTAAAATTCACTTTGTATTTGCGATCAAGCACTAACTAACCGTTGTCAATTTTGTCTTTGGCTAATTTACTCTTCGCCTTAACGCCAAAACAATTAGTTTTGTGTGAATTATAGTACTGCTACCCATAGTCTATTTCCAAGTTTAACGTGCATTAATGATAACAGTGTCGCATTCATATTACTTCTATATTGTTGAGATATCTTCCCTATGGATATGTTTCGTGGTGGTATAGTTGTTTGGTTACTTATTGCCTGTTGCTCTGGGGTTTACCCTTTCGAACTAGACCTTCGTATTATAATTATCTTGGCTTAACTAATTTAAAAATTTCATAATCCTACTTCTAAAGCCCTTATACCTTGGTACACTTAAATGGAAAGAGGCTTGTAAACTAACTCCAATATAATCAACAGTAAATAATCCAACTAATCCAAAGTTAACATTAACTCCAATATAATCAACAGTAAATAATCCAACTAATCCAAAGTTAACATTGTTGGCGAATTGAAAATCTTACACTTGACGGCAATATCTTAAGGGGCCTTACTTATATATTTAAACTTCTTAAAGTAATAAACAAAGAAATAAAACCAGGGATTTAACAACAAACTGGCATTGTTATTATACCACATTTTTACAATACTTCTCCTGAAGGTGCATCGATTCTCCTAAAAATTGATTTGAGTCAGGATTTCCCTAGGTCGAAGTTCGTATTCGTGGTATATGAAGCTGACAGGAATGAAATCCGAAACTTACGTTCCGCCCATATTGAAGAGATCTCCTTACTAGATTTTTACGGTTTCAGCTTTCTTAGGCCAAAGTGCGTCTTTATTGATAATAACGGGTGGTCCATGTAATGTTTGGAATTTTCACTACCGATTATTTGACTTCCGAAACGTCAAATGTCATTCGGGAAGTCACAAATATTTAGTAAAAACTATGACATTTATGAAATGGGACGCTATACGCTTGAAGAAAATATTAAAAATTTATTTCCAAAGTGACGAGTCTTCTCCTCAAACTGTGTGAAATTTGAAAAAAGAATTTGGCAAAAAAAGATGCGATTTACGCCATTGGACAACAGTCGAAAATGTACTCAAAAATCGTGGTGGTCATTTGACCAAAATTATTTTTATAAATAAATGTCATAAACCAACCTTTTAAATAAATGTTGAACCGTTGAAAAATTTTGAGCCGTTTTTTTATAGTAAAATGAATTCCAATTTTTAAATGGGCACCGCTATAGATTAACCACTAAGTGCAAATTAAGAGAAATGTGCTTACTGCAATGAACTGAGTTTTCTTGGCTTCGCTTATACCAAAGAGTATATACTCTTTGCTTATACCATAGAGTTATATTATTTACTCTATGCTTATACCGACCAGCTTGAAATTCTCGTCTTTTATCAAGGTAGCAAATCTACTTAGTGCGATTAACTTTCTTAAAACGTTTATGCGCCACAGTGTTTCCACTAACTTTTACTTTTTTAAAAGAAGGTTCTTCCACATTCAAAATGTTTAGTGAAAGACCTGTACTCTAACCCGACCGGTACTCGACTCCTCTTTCACTTTAACTTTTTTTTGCTAACTTCATTTTATTTGGAGATCGCGGAGAACCTGTACGTTCAAACGATTGCTACTCGTCTTCCTTTTACTTTAACTTTCGCTTGTTATGGTGCCGAGTAGAAAAACCAATACAGCCCCAACGCAACAGGACGGTTCGTCTTTACCCACAGGGCTTCGATTACTCGCGCAGCACGTCCCAACCAACCCGGAACCTCTATTCTTATTTCATCTTTTGTCCGGTTGCCACATCCTTACGGCTCCAACGCAATTCTCGCGACTATCTTCATAAGTACATGCATTTTATATGTTCTTCGTTGTCGCTGAACAAACTCTTGCCATTTTTTTAATAAATTTCAGAAGGGTGTAGTGGACAAAGTACATAGTAAAGTTGACAGTTGGTGTACACTAAATAGTTTACCCTTCAACAATTTTTTTGTTTTTACTTGAAAACAAACAAATGAGAAAAACAGATAGTGATCGATAGATTTTATTCAAATGTTAATCACTAATTTGTTACATCGTAATAGGATTTTTCTGTGTAACTTTCAGTAAAAATCTTCTACGACGAACTTTTGGTAACTCGCGCAAATTCGGGTGCTTTAAAATGAAATAGTAAAGTTAAATAGCTGAACTCAAAATAAAATTTAATCCGCGACATAAGTTAATTACAATTATGTAACATATGTATTAATTTCTAACTGAAAGGGCAAGAGCTTCGGTAGCCGGCGAACCGATACGGGAGTCTCAAGCGCCACCAGAAGTTGCTCACTTGCCTCTGGTCAAGATCGGCGGTTTCGGAAAGGTTGTCACAGATAAACTCACTCGGAGAAACGGTCTCTCCAGGGCCAACGGTCGGCCACTAGCGAATAATCTAAAACTAGCCTTACGGCACACGAAAACGGTATCAAATTCTCAACCCTGGACGGAAGCACAAAATAACTAACGGAAGCTAACGAGAAACAAAATTCAGGAAAGTACGAAAAAGATCCTCTAAATTTCTAAACCAACCTCTTACCTTTTATAAAATTCCCGAAATGCGGAAAGGGTCAGCTGAAAAATCCGGCTCGTCCAACGAACTAGTATTAAAGCAAAAATTGCAACTTCTTTAATCAAATGCTTCTCTGTCATCCTAAAAGTCTGGAAATGGCTTAAACATCTTGATTACTTGGCGCGCCTGAAATGACACTGAACACGGCCTAATCAGCCTCCGTTTGCTGGAGCACATCCAATTAGCTGCCGGTAATTATGCTCATTTAATTGGCCGGGATGAAATTCCAAAATTCGGTAGTCCAATTAATATGCATTGATGAGTTTTCGAACGGTTTAACAATAATTTAAATACCCCACGGGGACAGTTACAAAACTGTTAAATTCTTTGTTTACAATTTGCGGTTCAAATGTGATAATTAACTTTACACTTCATTGTCAGCTTTTGGAAAATAAAAAATTATGTCTAGAAGTTACTACTTGAAGCACCCGGTCGATTTCATACATATACCGTGCGTTCATTAAAGCTGGTCCTTTGGGAGTTGCGATTCTCCAACTGGTAACGTTGCAAATACTGCGAATTGTCCAGAAGGGGCAATTACCACATTGCAAATTACTTCGATGTAAATAAGCAGTGCGAATTATTCCGGTAGCGAAATATATGTCCGCATACGAACTACAGTGATGTATACTGTTTCATACTCTGTATAGGATTTCAACTTGAAGGAGACTCTGTTGACAGATAAATAAATATTTACAGAACGTATGCTATTTATGCGTGTGCGAAATTGACCACTACTGGAAATGACCAGCAAGAGAAACACTTTGTTGAAATATATTTTGGTGCGGATAATCCGGCAATGAAATGTCCATGTTGCGACTCTGGGACGAAATTAATTTTCTAGTGATTATAATTGAAATATGTCGATGTATATTCCTGTTGCCAAAAATTACAATGCTTATCTTCGATGGGTTTACGATCTTACAGGTCCAAGGATCGTATCATGCAAACTATTTTATGGTCGTTGCTTGACTATTACTTTTTGAACAATGCTATAGAGGGGACATCACTTATGTTAACAGAGTAGAATCCCGGAAACGGTAAGAGCTAGAAGGTAAGTTGAATCATGAGAAAATTCTTTTCTGTGGGGCATTTAAAGTAGCATTAAATATCAATGTCATAGAATATTATGAACAAAAATGGAAGTGTGCCAACGAAAATTAACATTAGTACCTACTAAATTTCTGTAATGGAAATCTATGATTTTGCAGCATTAATAGTATATTAAGATACAAGTGTATAATCAAGTCTTTAAAGCACGCGCAACGAGTTTAAGGGCACGACGCAAAGCGGAGTGCCTTTAACGTTGCAAGTGCTTTAAAGATAAATTATACACGTGTATCTTATAGTATTTTTTATTATACCTGCAGTATAATTTAAAAATAGGAAATACAATGAAGTCATATTGACGTTATACTCGAATACATGTCTAATTAAGTGGGCTGGGTGCTCGTAATTTCACGATTGCCATGGAAATGTCACTTGACGTTTGCTTATAAAAATCATCGTCTTTGTGAATTAAACGATTTCCATTTAAAAAGAGAATACACCGTTCATTAAATCGCTTGTAAAATCTAAACAAACGTTGGTAGGTGTAAAATCCAACTCCAGTAAAGCCTATTATAAAGAATATGAAAAGTTGCTTCCATGGATGAATAGGAAGTTACTTACGAATACAGTCTTAAATGAATCGATAATGCTGGCATACATGAAGGAAATTTTAAAGGTATTTAAATCTTTTATATTTTGGTGCATTCATTCAAAACTTCCAAGCAATGTTGCGATTAAAAAGGGGAACAGATTTGGAAGCATACCCTAAATTACGCGCGTTTGTGAAAGCTTCAACCAAAGAGTAGGTACAAAAGCCAAAGAAATGTTCTGCATTTACAGAAAGCGACCTAAGTGTGGTGTCACACTATGCGTTTTTACCGCTCCCGCTAAAACGGATGCGGTTTGACAGGATGAGATCTACTTGTCACACTATTCCGGTCTAACGGGATGCGGTTTTGCTATATTTTGGCAGTCTAAGTAGTGTCATGTCTCAATTATTGTTAAAGATGGTTTGTACGCTTGAGGCGGAGGGGTTATTGAGAAAGCAGATATATCGTTAATATTGGATTGATCCTTTTAATTCAGGACGAGAATCTCATAATAGGTTTGCGAAGTTTTATGAGAAAATTCGAATGAACAAGAACAAATTTGTTGTATATTACCGAATGTCCAAAAATTCAATTTCTACCCATGATTTCTCCCTACAGTTTTTATCTACATACTCTTTAGATTGTTTTTCCCACAGTGCAGTTTTTGCATGCACGCACTCGATGAATAAACCGACATCAAACATTGTAAACCTAACAAAACACCCGGTTGCAACGCTCAGTGTGACAACTGATGACAACCAACGTGCAACAACACGTGGTTTCATGTCATTGTGGTTGTCATGTCATCCTGCGCAGCGGCAGCAGGATGCGGTTGCATCCGGTTGGTGCGGCGAAAACGCATATATGTGACTGGTACCATTTAATAACGTGTGATATTACCATCCCGTCAAACAGGAGCGTTTTAGCGGGAGCGGTAAAAACGCATAGTGTTACACCACACTAAGTGTGGTGTCACACTATGCGTTTTTACCGCTCCCGCTAAAACGGATGCGGTTTGACAGGATGAGATCTACTTGTCACACTATTCCGGTTTAAAGGGATGCGTTTTTGCTATATTTTGGCAGTCTAAGTAGTGTCATGTCTCAATTATTGTTAAAGATGGTTTGTGCGCTTGAGGCGGAGGGGCTATTGCGAAAGCAGATATATTGTCAATATTAGATTGATCCTTTTAATTCAGGACGAGAATCTAATAATAGGTTCGCGAAGTTTTATGAAAAAATTCGAATGAACAAGAAAAATTTTTTTGTATATTACCGAATGTCCAAAAATTCAATTTCTACCCATGATTTCTCCCTACAGCTTTTATCTACATACTCTTTAGATTGTTTTTCCCACAGTGCAGTTTTTGCATGCACGCACTCGATGAATAAACCGACATCAAACATTGTAAACCTAACAAAACACCCGGTTGCATCGCTCAGTGTGACAACTGATGACAACCAACGTGCAACAACACGTGGTTTCATGTCATTGTGGTTGTCATGTCATCCTGCGCAGCGGCAGCAGGATGCGGTTGCATCCGGTTGGTGCGGCGAAAACGCATATATGTGACTAGTACCATTTAATAACGTGTGATATTATCATCCCGTCAAACAGGAGCGTTTTAGCGGGAGCGGTAAAAACGCATAGTGTGACACCACACTAGGAGGATTTTTATTTCATCCAGATGACAGTTTCAAAAGTCATACTTGAAGTATCGTTACTTAGCAACTTTAAAGCACGTGTGTTTTAAAGGTCTTTTTTCGCACGCATTTGAGTGTTTAAAACGGAGATTGTGATTCAGGTATAATAAAAAAGCTATTTCATTATTAGTTCGTGTTAAATCACAAATTTGTCGAATGTAATGTTTGTCGATAAAGATAAAAACAAACATAGCTACTATGTTGCCATGTAATAATTGATCCAATTTCTAGAAAACCGTGAGATACAAGCAAAACATCAAACAAGTGTTCCAATTCCTAACAAGTTGTTAATTTGTTATAAAAACAAAAATACTTGACTTTCTAGGAAATGGACAATTTAGATATTAATTATTAATACCTATCAAGCTAGGACATTCTTGAGAAAGAAAGTACATGTATGCTAATTATACTATAAAACCATTTTCTCTAATTGAACCGATATTCTAGGAGACGTCTAAAGTTACCATAATCAGAATGGTATCAACAATAAGTGGTCATCCCACCGCATAAAATCAAAACCTAAACCGTAGACGATGTGAAATTCCAGCAAAATAAAATAAGGAAATTTTTGCTCCAATTTAAGGCATGTGTTCAACTGTCCATCAGCGTAAAATTCTTTTTTTTCCCAGTAAAACAAAAATTCAAAAATTCGCCTTCCTATTTACATTTCTTCTCCGCAACGGTGCCTCCGATCCGCACATAGAAGAACTAATTAACTCCTTAATAGGTTTTTAAAAGTAGTCTTGTAAACGTTTTTCCAAAATTCCTAACACAAAAAATCAAAATATGTATTATTTATTACTTAAATTCAAAAATATACTGTTGTGAAAACTTCCTAAGACTGAAACTACCCACACAACTTACCCTTGTTAGCTCAATCTCACAAAAACTCTTTAAAACACAAATCTCAGGGCCCGTAAAATGAGTCCGACTACCCCTTTTTTTCGTCCGGACAAGGGGTAGCAACCTCGCCAGTCGGTGGCTAATACCTCCCTTAAATTCCAAATAAAATAATCCCTTGTTAACTGACTTCTGGAATGAAATTTAAGTCCCACCGATGATCCAAACCTTTTTACGTTACCAAACTCGTTTCACACTCGGGATAAAAAAGAAAACTTAACATTTGAGAAACACGAATCCTTGACCTTTACTTTGACACACACAAATAATAAATGACAAAAAAAAATTTTACAAAGCTAAATTTACAAAATCTGAAAAAATGACTTACACGAATTGAAACACAAAACCGTCTCAGACGGCGATTCTTACAATTAAATTAAAACAAAAATGACAGTACTCACGGTGCTAATCCTTTTTACAAATGCACAAACGACCGATGCACACAAAAACACAAACACAGCCCCAGCTATGTGCTGACACAGCTACTCCAACAGCTCCTCGGCGATGCTGGCGTTAAACAAACGTTCCGCCATGTCCAGACAATGTAAAATACAACGCAAACGAAATCTCGCTGCTAAAATGGCATTATTGTACCGCTCCTTTCCCTTCAACAAACTCCTTCCAAAGACCTTCTTAAACTCCTCGATGCCGGCGTAATCCAAACGTTCCCGGACTTTCAAATAACAATAGACGATGAATAAACTGACGTAACTTCAGCAAACGCAGCTACAATAAACTTTCCAAAAATCTTCACATAAGACAAACGTAGGCTTCGCGAAACGGTACAATAAGCGCCTTTTCTTCGCTGTTCAAACAATTTATACCCCAGCCATCGTCAAAGCATCAACGAAATTTGCTTACCATTGCACAGAGACTTGTTATAACTAGACCGCGCGTAACGTAGATTTTACTATAAGCGCCTGTTGTCAAGATAGGATAGGCAACCAACTGTTCAACGCGGGGCGGAAGTACGTTCTCGCAGTTTGCTTTGGCATATTTATTCTAGATTTTCGTAGCAAAAAAAGATAACATATAACTGTTAACTGTTTGAATCGAATTTATTGGTATTTTATTTGAACTAAATTGGTATATTACTGCCTTACTCTAGTCCTAATTTGATTTATATGTGTATTTTGGTGGTGAACACGCATGGGAAAATATACTCTCAAAACTAAAGATGTAAGTAGTAAGATATGATTATTTAGCGGATTTTGATTCAATATTATATGCCTATCCAAAGACCCAAATGGGCTGTAACTGTTATTTATTTTTCTTAGACTGCTGATAACCATTTTGTTTAAAAACCTGAACACATTTTCAGCAATTTGGCAAATTTTTAATGCATCGCTTGATACGTGCAGCAATCCTCCAAGATTTTTTCTAGTTAAAAGCTTTGAATGACTCTCTGATGCGAATATCGCATCTGCAGATATGGAACATTTAACAGACTTAGCTATTTTTCTTGGAACAAAACCTGAAATATACTTAGTACCAGTAAGTACTTAGTTCCGTCTGTATCTAATAGGCAAATAGGTACTGCCGTTATCTTGCTGGTAAAGGATGTAGAATAATAGTTCTACGTTATTTTAAGTGAATGGGAAAGTCGAAAACGCTCGGTATTGCATTATTGTTTAACACCTTCGTCGGTACCTTTCTAGAAAATCGGCTTCATTCCCCTCAGATGCACTATGGTAGGAGTAAATTTTTCTTTTTGAATGGCTCTGATCCATTGGCCCTTTATACTTTTATCCGTCGGAAATCTGCATATTATTTAAAATTTTATCTACAGAGTACATGTTGATACGCACGAGGTAACCTAAGTTTATTGGTTTATTCTCAACAGAAATTTATCTGTTTACTAATTCGAACTAATCACGAAAATGATTAATGAATGTAACATCTAAAATAACAGATTATTTCATTACATTGCACATCATCTCTGCGATTTTTGCCCCGCAGTGCATTGTGTGTTGCATACTGTGTCGACAACACCTTAGATACGTTAAGCGCAGTCTTTGAAATATATATTCAAAGGCGCAGTCTAGTTCTAGCAAGTCTCTGCCATTGCACTAGAAAATAGTACTGGGTGGCCCAAGTTATATAGCACAAGGGAACTAAAAGAAACTAACGCTAGGTATTGTCCCCGACGTTAGGCAATCAGTAATGCACACAAGGATCGATTTCATGGAAGCTGCTGATAATATGTTACCTGATGCAAGCGAAGTACTTACCAAGCTATTAGTTCGAAACTTGATGCTTTCAATAAGAAAGAGCGCAAATCATGAGAAGAGGTACGAACTTGAAATTACAAAACCCTGAAAAAAACCGTCGAAACACGATAATAATACTCATTAGTGTTTTTAATGACTTGACTACTTTCACGAAGACCAACTATTAGACTATTAATTTCATTTGGAACGCACTATAAACGCATAGTCTCAATTGTGCCAAGATAGTTCAACTGCAGTGCACTTGACTTGCATGATTATGAAACTTGATTGGATACTTTTCACATTTGAACCAATCAAATTGCGTTCTTTTGCCCGCAAAGTGAACTGGGAAGAACTATCATGATACAACCGACCCTTAGTGCACCATAAGTCTCTGAACGGTCGCATATCTCGGTTAGTTATGAACCATTTTTTTACTAGAGTAAAACCGAGATATTTAACCGTTTAAGATTTTTGGCGTACTCTGTATAACCAACCTCCGAAAAACGCAAGTCTACTGCAAAACTTTGCAAATCTTTTTGGATTACTTGGTGCTCTGAGCTGTAAGTCGAAGGCTTGCAGTAGGTATACAATGGATTGACATCCTATCTTTTAAAAAAAAGTTAAAACTACCAATGCAAATAAAACTAACTGAAACCCATGCCACATGATCGTCAACTACCAATCTTGTCTAGTGATAGGGCCTACGATGTTTTGTGTAACGAGTTACTACGGGATTTGTATCTATCGCTTTAAGGATCGGCCGACATAAATAAAACACAAGAAATAGGGATAGTGAAATTTAATTAAAAACGTTAATAACAACAAAATCAAATCCAATTCAAATCAGGATCCCTCTCTTAATTGCACGAGAATAGCTCTAGGGACTTTTTGATTACAAGGAAGGAAAAAAGTACTATTGAAAACGTTTCAGGACATGTACTCATTTACTTTCTCACTTCTTTTCTATTGCATCTTACAATTTCGCATTATAACAGTTTTCAGCACAGTATGAAAAATACACATAATATATCATATTTGTTTATGGTTAAGAGCTTAGCCGACTGCATTAGGACAACCGGTCGTACCATAACAATAATATAGGGGTTTTAGTTCAGGCGCCTGCCTTTGGCTACGACACAACCTGTATAATACGGAAATTTAATACTCGCATACAAAGTATTCCAGTATTCCAATAACCTGCAAGGTCAAATAATATGCATGGCCTGCCCATTGTAGCGACACAAACACCCCCCACATAAAGCAAAAAAAAACCCAACCCATCATACAAGCCGATAACAAATATAGTATTTGAATTCCAAAGCCACCTTCATGCGGATGGTTAAAACATAAAATACCTGTGAAAAGTTATATAGCACTACGTACATAAAATCTCCCAGATACTCTAAATTATCTAAATACCATGTATATTAATCTCAAATGAAATCCACCCACATCTGTGGAAAGTTCCGCTTTAACGACTTAAGTAACCAAAACCATAATACGCCCAAATTGGATTAACACCCTATACTAATCTTCACCCTTTAACATACAATAAAATCCACCCCGTAGTGAAGATACACTAACCTTAGCTAAGCTAAATGGTAATTTCCTAAAACGATTGCATCATAATTCGTATCAGGAGCGACATTCGATTAAACTTCTACTTACACGAGAAAATATTTTCTACGTATGTGCCATCTATAACAAATAAACAAAGCTACTTACCCCTAAATACGACCGTCAACTTTCAAACTTTGCGCAAAACCTTGCAAATTCAAATTGATAAAAGCAAACGCCCTAAGAAATTGACAAGATAGTAATACAAAACAATTACCCTACATCCTATGCTAATTACAGTAATTCCAAGGGAAAATAAAAGCATACATTTATCTATATTTGCAAATCAAACACATACACTTATTGAAAGCCATCATTCTTCTCCCGCATAAACTTAAACTTCGCAGCTTTCTCCTCTTAGCCCTTGTGCCTGTATGATTTAAAATAAGGAAGGAACATCCGCAAAATGATCCATTTTTAAATTAAACAACCCATTGACTAATAGTGGCATCATTCAATTATGTTGGCATTATTTTACGCCGCTATCATACTCTTAGAAATAATGTTTAGGGAATTTAATGTCCGCAAAAGTTACTGACGGTTGAAATAAAACAACAAACTCTCCATAGCATTAGGTATATTTATGTACCGTGCTTTTCTATATCATTCGCTAACTCCGGCAGTTCCATATTCTTAGTTTCCGGCAATGGAATTAACAGTAAGGGCATTAGCATCGCCACTGTTCCAAATGTAACAAATGGAACGTACCAGAATATTGCACCGGTACCAATAATAAACGGCGACACCATTCCTCCTACTTTGGCGAACATCATGTTCAATCCTGATGCACTGTTTCTTAGAGTTGTTGGATATAATTCTCCTGTAAAGAGATGCACAACCGAATAGAGTATCTAAAACTTGGTATAGTGATTGTTGGTAAGGTTATTAGAATCTTACAATTAGTCCAAACATAGCGCATCCAAAAAAGGAAACTGAGGCCCAGAAGGAATTACTATACACTGTCGCCATAGATGCAAATATGCATACGCCCGTGAATAAAGATGACAACGCCATGGCCAACTTTCGACCGCATCCCCGTACTATGTACACGGCGATTAAATTGCTGGGTATGGATATCAATCCCGTGATACACACAGATACGTAGATATTTTCACTAAGCGTTCCAGCGAGCTGATAAAGGCCAAAGTAGAGACATCCAATTGCTAGCCTGACAATGTGATGTCATTTATTGACATACAAGAAATAATTACTTACCAATTCAATGATAAAATCAACGTCCGTCCTCTAAACTTTGGATATACTTTTAATGCCTTTAGAATCATATGTTTCTCTGGATCGACGTAGTGATAAGCATCAATCGTTTTCTTAATCGCCGATACGTCTTTTCTATTAACCGTTGCAGCATGCTCTAATATTTCGACAGCTTCCTCTTTCCTATCAACTGCCAGTAACCATCGAGGCGATTCTGGTACAAACCTAAAAAGGCGAATGAAGTGATAGAATCCCGTCAATGAAACGATGTACCAATAATAACAGCAGTACAATGCGCAGCAAACGTATTGGACTATCAGCAATACCCTCCAATCTCTAATGAAATAAGCCAATAGTCCCATTAAACTAAAACCTAATCCAAACGGTATTCCGTGGAGGACAATAATTGTCGATCTGGAAGCGTTGCTTGACACCTCGATGCACATTACAAAACTGACGATCATTATACCGCTGGTAGATAGGGACGAGAGAAACCTGAAAATGAAAAATCCGGGAAACCACGGTGAAAGTGTTGATGCCAATCCGAAGAGTGTTTGTAACCAAATAGAAGTCATTAGAACAATTTTACGTCCGAATTTATCTGCAGCCGGTCCAAAGATTGGCATACCTACGAATGTCCTTTCGTATTATCCTTATATATGTAATTAAATATAACTTGCTAATTAGTTAAGGGAATGCTACAACTCTGCCTCTTAAAATTTTAGTATAGGTAAGTACACAAAAAATGGATAACAGTATACAGGGTACAAAAAAATTAACTGCTTTCCTGCGTACTAGAATGATCCCATAGCTACAAACTGTAATTAGTTACCAATAACAAGAAATCAAGCATATTCCAAATGAAAGTGTTTAAGGACTTAAAGTGAGAAGGAGGTGAGAAGGGATAAAAAAGCGTAGACAAAGCACAAAGCAGGTCAAGGAGGAAGAAATGGAAGAAGAAAAGTCAGCGAAGAGAGAATATTCTGGGAAAGGACACCTAAAAAAGAATGAAGGGAGCGTGTGAAAACCGTAGTGTGTGAATATGAAGGAGGATGGTCTGAGAGAAAAGAGTATGAAAAGGGAAGACGAACAAGAAGCGCGAAACAAATAAATTTAAAGAACTTGAAGGAAACGCGGAGGCCTGGAATATAGGAGAGAGCAAAAGATGCGCTGGGTAAGGAGCCCAGAAGGAGTAATGAAAGAGAAACATGTCGAAGGAACTTTGTTATTTGTGTCTGGCCTTCAACGGCGTTATTTTTCTAGAAGAAAAAGAACAATAGCAGTAGCCATGTATGTGAGATTCCGTTTTTGAGTAATAGCTTTTACCTTGATCATTGAAGTTATCTATAAATTAGATAACAGTTTTACGTACCTACACCCTTTCCTTAGTGGTTATGGATTAAAATTCAACAAAAAATCGTAATAGAAGAGTGAAGAAGACTTAGGTGAAAGATGGGAAAGTAAAAAGTGTAAAATTAGGAACCATCAAAGAATCCCAAAGGAAATAAACTTGATGAATGGAGCGTGGAAGAAAAGTGAAGTGGTGCGAAGATCTCAGGAAGACAAGGGCGAAAGAGGTTTGGACAGACCTGAAAGAATGCAAGGATGAATATCAATTAAAAGCAATTGAAATTGGAAAGAGTGTAAGTAAAAAAAAGCGTAAAGAAAGGATACGTAAAAGAATCGTCGTCGAAGAAAGGAACGGTCGCGTAAGGAGGGGACACGAAGTCGGGAAAGGTGTTGAGGAGGTACGAAACAAGTGCGACTAAGTGAATGAACGAGGCGTCGGTCGTGACAAAACCTGCATCAATGAGGCGAGAAGAATATCAACTTGAAGGTGGAAAACCTGGGAAGGAGACATTAAAATTGAAGCAGTGAAGCAAACACAAAGTCCATTTGAAGGAGGTGTAAAGCAAATAGGAATTAAGAAATAGAGCGGGTGGAGAGGATTCTTAAACGAAACAGTTTTTATAACAGGATGTGCGAACAAAGTAGACATGATGAAAAGAGCGAGAGAGAAAATATGTAACGAAATCGTGAAGTAATAATGAAGGGAAGACAGGACGACTTGAGGAAGGAGGTATACGAAGTGAATATCATAAGCTCAATTTGAAAGAGGGGGGGAGGGGGGCACGTGTTCCTTCAATGTTCACACCAGGTAACGATTACAGTACAAAAAATATATCCCTTCCAGTCTATGCATTAAAATAATGTTAGCTGTTTTGTATTTGTAACTCGTAAGGCCCTTCATTTTATTCTGCTATATAGGTAAATTGCTTACTTTTATTACAAATTACTAAACAATAAATTTATTGCTAATACCATTTGTATCATTTACTTCCGTTTATGTATGGGTATCTCTCGTTTTCGTTTAAAGTCCAATTTGGAATCGTCTGAAACTGCAGAGTGTGAAATGCGGAAGAGATTTGGATATCGTGAAAGAAAGACGGAAGGAAAAGGGAAACTTAAAATAGTGCAGAAAAGGAGGGTGGTGTAAACCAGACGTACAGAATGGAAGCGATAAAAATAGAAGCGCCAAGAAAGTATGAAGTAGGTTTGAAGTAAGCGTGAAAGCATGATATTAGAAGGATGGGATATGATAAAGAAGCACATTGGAAAGAGACGTTTGGTTTCACCAGGCAACACGTCGTCGTTTTCTACTTTTCTGTTAATTTTCTAGCATTTGGTATTTTTTGACAGAAATTCGCAATAAACATAGGTTTTTCCTTACCTAGAAGTATGGCAAGCATGACACACATCTGGAGAATTTCAACCAAAAAGCTTTTATCGCATACAAGGTCCCATTCCGATATTATCGATGAAGACATTTCCGTACGATTGTACTCGTAACCCCATTTGCAAGGAATAATCAAATTATCAGAATTTGGTTCTACAACATTCTTCATGAAACATGAGCTGCTAATTTTCGTGATCTAAAAATCACAGAATTCTTAAAAGCTGTTAGTGATGCCTATCTCAAAGTGCAAAAATTCCGTACTTCCAAAATATCTACTTGATGATGGATTCTGTTGGAAATTATTACTGAGAAACTAATTAAAATCTTCCACAATGCGATCTATATCAAAGTTAGGGAAGTAATAGAATTATGGTTTTATTGCATTTTGAATAGGTACCAGGAAATTATAAAAGTAAAATACCACATCCCAAAGGTATTGTACTAACACGATGTTCTTGCGATTTTATAATCTTTTCTCATACTCGTGGAATGCAAATAACTAATAATAAACTCTCCCGCCGACTTAAAAAGTTTGAAATTGACTCGTTACAAATTGTATAATTGGCAATTAGAGAAAATCATAAAAATAAGACTAAATGACCCCGTGATAGCAAACATCTATCTCTTTTTGCCCAATAATGCACCAGGCTTACATTAAGAAGATCGTCATTGACGGATATCATAGACTTCCATTCACTCTTAGATAAATTCATGAATTGCTTTGGAGGTTTACACCAAAATTCAGTGGTAGTAGGTGCTATGAACACGATTCCCAACTGCACCCAAGCAATTGGTATCTTCAGTAGGGACATCAACACTACTATCCTGAACTGCCATTTTCCGAAACTACCAATTGTCGTAGTCAAAATATCACTTTTTTTCGCGTCGGTTTCGTCACCTGTAACAGTTTCCTTGTAGGTATATCAAAAATAGTAAAAGTTCACTACGCACATTTACCACAACTGCCATATAATAATATGGACTCATTTTGTAGGGCTGTACCTTCTACATTTTTGTCCATAACTGATGTAACACTAACACACAAAATTCAGAGTGGGGAAGTCACCAATTTGTTTATCGAAAGGAAATTCATATTGTTGTGAACAAGTTTGATAAGATATTAGTTGTATTAAATTGTTCTACGTTACTTTTGTAAGTGCTAAACATAATATCGTGATTTTATGAGAACCTTGAATGCGACAAACAATAAATACATTTCTTATCTTCATTACTAATATTAATAACTAACCACGTCATTAGATACGTGTACCTAATCGTTTTTCCTTTTTCAGCAGCTCTCAAAATCATATTCGCTATTCTCTAGCCACACAAACACATGCATGTTATCCATGAATAAGAAACTATACATTCTTTTTAACCTCACCTATAAAAAATTGGATAAGGTTATTGAAATCACTCCAAATTTCGATTTTGAGATTTCTCCGGATCTTTAAGATTCAAGGTCCCACCAGCAATACAGGCCATTTGTGCTCAAACGGGCCTCTAGCGGAAAAGTTGTGGGGTAGTTTTGATTTCTTTGGTTCCAACAAAATTTCATGGGGCAACATTGGAAAATATACAAAAAAAGGTGAAAAAGATATTTTTTGGCAGTTTTTGTACAAGAGGTAATATGGTTCAAAGAAATTGCTCGATGTGGTTTCCTCATAGGGGTTTTGTTCGTGTGCAAAGAGGCTGTTCGCTTGGAATCAGCAATTATTTTGACCAACAAACCACAAGGCTTTAGTATGTAAATTTTGCTCTTAATCCTGCGAAGTCTCAATATCACAATGCGAATTTCCCTTTCGTCTAACTGAACCAGCGCCTGCTTTCCAAACAAGTTTCCAATTTCGAGCAATACCCGCGTATTTTTAAACATGGATAATATTGAAATTAACTAAATTATGAAGTCTCTGGTACAGTATCTGGAAGTTATAGAGCTGTTCAACAGATTGATTTAGAAAGGACAAACCTAAAGGTTTATCTGCACTCAGAATCAAAAATTTCAAGGAAATGTATAGTGTGTCCCAGATTGCGTGGGATTGCATGGGAAATTTTTTATTATTAAAGATAGAGAATTGGTTCAAAGGACAATGTTTTGCAGTTTTTGATGCTTATTTTAAATTTCCTTGCGGAAATCCAAAATGTCGAATAGGTTCGACGTAAATTCAAAAAAACTAAAATTGGCCATTTCCTTTAATGTCTTATAAAAAAGTTTTATATAAAAGTTACTTTTTTTTTTCACAATTCTATTAAGCCCGTTCGGCCAAATTTGGCTATTTCAAGGCTTGTAGCACAGGTATTAATCTTTCACTGTTTTAAGCACTATGTGTTTATATTCACTATTCGTTATTGTTTATTAATTATTTACTGTTTATCCACTATCTCCATCCGATAAGTAAATATCCTGTGGTAATCTTCGTTTCAGGCGGGTATGTAGGTTTTTTATTCCTAGATTATAGTGTTCACAGGCTGGGCTTATGCGTAGTTTAAGTGTTGTATTGTTTATACAGCGTTTTAATAAAAGCATTTACGAGCGGTATCCCGGTTTCTCGGTGGATTTGCACATTCCTGACGTACCATGGAGCGTTTACGATAATTCTAAGCACTCGGTTTTGAAAAACTTGAATTTTATTCAGTTGCATTACCCCATATTGGGCAACCGTATGTGAGGACAGGTCTTATAATTGCCTTGTATATTAGGGTGCCACATTCGATTTTTAGTGGTGAGTTTTTGTTTATCACAGGGTAGAGTTTTAATAACCGCGTGTTGGCCTCGTTTAATTTTTTGTTAATATGATATCCCCATTTGAGGGTTTTGTCCAGATATATGCCCAGGTATTTTACGGCGCTGTTAGCATTGTTCCACTGTATTAGTTGACCGTTCAGTACAATATTGGGTGGGTTAGATACTCGTCTCAATGTGAAGATTTTTGCTTCGGTCTTAACTGAATTTAGTTGTAACCTCCATTTGGAAAACCAGCTGCTAATTACGTTAATGCCGTTTTGAAGTTGAATTACTGCTGCGTCTAAACTGTGATTTTGTGTTGCTATAACGGTGTCGTCGGCGAACATACCTACTGAGATGTTATCGGTTTCTGGGATATCGTGAAGAAAAATATTAAATAAGATCGGGCCAAGAATCGACCCTTGAGGAACTCCCGCTTCGATTATCATCGAAAATCTAACAGATATAGAAAAAAGTTTTATATAGAAGTTACTACCTTTGATACGCTTGGTTTAGAATTGATGTCAAAAAAATTCAAGATGGCTACAACTTCCTAAAGTTAAATAGGCGCCATATTGGATTTTTAGATTACTTAATAGATTTTTTAATTCTCTTTTCAACGAGCTATCCTATCTTAGCATAAGATTGAAAATAGGATACCAGTTATATCAACGTTTCTTTTTTTTTTTATTTGGTTTGAGTGCCTCGACAACCATAGGCCATTGGCACATGTTATAAGTAATTAATTTAGAACAGTAAGTGATATATACAAAACACAAAAATTAACAGAAAAGGAAAATTGAGGAAAAATTTACATTTTACATTAGACTATATGTAATTATATAGATTAGTATCTTTAAGGAAATTGATAACGTTCTGGAAACTATTTGTTAGAACTTCTCTAAGCTCTGGTTTTAGGTCGTGTCGTTTTCTAATGTCCGCGTATTTTGGGCAGTCTATAAGGATGTGCTTTACTGTCAGGACTGTGTTGCAATGCTCACATGTGGGTGGATCTTTAGCTTCCATTAGATGGCCATGTGTTAATCTGGTGTGCCCCATCCGTAACCTGCGAATTATCATGGTGTCCCTTCTGCTCATATTAGGTAGGTCATAACTGGACACGTCGGGTCTTATACTTGAAAGTTTCGTCTTTGCTTGACTCCAAATATTCTGCCATTTTGTAACTACTTTTTCCTTGAAAAGATTTTTGAGGTCATTCTTAAGCTGTATCTTTTATCTTGGTAGGTTGAGTGTAAAGGTCTCTTTCGCAGCTTGATCCGCTTTTTCGTTGCCTCTGATTCCAACATGGGATGGTGTCCATACAATGGTTATATTTATATTTCTGGCATGAAGGTTACTGCATTCATCTTAAATACGCTGAGCTAGCGGATTTTCTGTATATACTAATATACATTCTCTACAGACTGGATTGATGCTAGGGAGTCTGTGCATATGATGACCTTCTGGCTTTCATCCTTGAGTGTTTTGATGGCCATGAGAATTCCATAGAGTTCCCCAGTATGTATACTGCAAAAACTTGGAAGTCTATACCTCGCGATAGTCGCCTTTTCTGTGGTGACTGAGCAGCTAACATCTTCATCTACTTTGGACCCATCAGTATATAGGATACGGTCCGAGTTTAAGTGACTTATCAGGTTGAGGAAGGATTGTTTAAGTACTGAATTAGGAATTTCTGCCTTTTTAGCGCATTTCCACAAAAATAAAAAAAAAATGCGCTATTGTGGCCACTTTGTCCGTCCGTCCGTCCGTCCGTCCGTCCTCCGTTTTGCGACGCTACTAGTTCTTTATCTTAAGAGCTATTGTTCTACTTTTTTCGCTATTTGGTTCGTTATGGTGTCGAGTCTTGTACCAAGGAAGGAATTTTTTCTGTACCGCTTACAAAAAAAGTTATTGTAAAAAAACAAAAAACCGTTTTTTACATGTTCCATAATTTTACACTTTTGCCGTTTATTAACGATCCTAGAGATCGTTTATAATTTTGCATTGCTATCTGTCGCCTGCCGGTTGGTCTGTCCGTCTGTTCCTTTGTCTGTCTGTCCATCTATGTGTGTGTGAACGATAACTTTGTTTAGAAATGTTCGATCGCTTTTACATTTCCGTTAGTTATGAACTGAATTGCATGAAATTCAATATGGGCATAGATTTAGCCATATAATACGCAATGCCAAAAGTTGAATCGAATCGATTCAAAATTCACAGTGCCCTTTTCGCATCTCGACCATTTATAAACCGAATTGCAAACTTTTTTACTTATAAAAGTATTTGAATGAAATTTGATACATAGGCACTTGGAATAAAGGAAAATCAAACGCCAATTTCAAAATTTGGTTTTGCGCATGCGCAGTGCCAACTTTTTTATTTATGGAAGAATTTAAACGAAATTTGATACATAGGCACTTGGGATAAAGGAAAATCAAACGCCAATTTCAAAATTTGGTTTTGCGCATGCGCAGTGCCAACTTTTTTTATTTATGGAAGAATTTAAACGAAATTTGATACATAGGCACTTCGAATAAAGGAAAATCAAACGCCAATTTCAAAATTTGGTTTTGCGCATGCGCAGTGCCAACTTTTTTATTTATGGAAGAATTTAAACGAAATTGATACATAGGCACTTGGGATAAAGGAAAATCAAACGCCAATTTCAAAATTTGGTTTTGCGCATGCGCAGTGCCAACTTTTTTATTTATGGAAGAATTTAAACGAAATTTGATACATAGGCACTTGGGATAAAGGAAAATCAAACGCCAATTTCAAAATTTGGTTTTGCGCATGCGCAGTGCCAACTTTTTTATTTATGGAAGAATTTCAACGAAATTTGATACATAAGCACTTCGAATAAAGGAAAATCAAACGCCAGTTTCAAAATTTGGCTTTGCGCATGCGCAGTGCCACCTTTTTTATCTATGGAACTATTTAAGTGAAATTTGATACTTAGGCGCTTGGAACAAAGGAAAATCTAACATTAGTTTTAAAATTTAGGTTTGCGCATGCGCAGTTCCAACTTTCTTATTTAGAAAAGCATTGAAATGAAATTCTTCTCATAAACTGAAATTGAAGTAGCACGTCAAAAATGGATTGCCCATGTGCAACGCTATCTTTCATATTTGTGGCCGGATTTTTACGATTTTAACAGAAGTTGCATCTTACAAATGGGAAATGAATGCAAGTGGAAATGCGCTTTATGTAAATCGTTTACGATTACTTTTTAACTTGTTATATTTGCATAGATCGGTATTGATGAAGGGAAGATTTCTGGTCCATGGGGCTGTAACTGTTTCTTGAACTATTGTTTTTGATAGGTCAATGTCTTCTTGAACATCCTGCACAATTTTTGAGAGTGAGTAGGGGCGTCTAACATTAGCAGGATGGGTTGTGCGGGTGATGTTAAAGATATCGTTTACAGGGTTTGTAGAAGTTGCTCGCGACGAAGATGTAGCGGTATCTCTTGGGATTCGCAGAGATATCCCTGTACGTTATTATCAAAGATGTTAAAAGTGCTTTAAATTTGATAAATGCGGATATTTTTTACGATAGTGACAATACAGGTGTCCAACCAAAATTTACACCACATACTAATCAATTTTCAGCAAATTAACAATAAAATTCTCGAACACGTCGAATTTGTATCGAAACAATATTTGAGTTCATTTGCTACCTCTTTGGATACAGTGACCGACCTTTATGATAGCTCATTAGAATGGCTGAAATTATCAGGTTTACTTTTCTTGTACCCTGTATTTTGTTCACAGTCGTAATTTTAAAATACTTGCAAAAGCCCTACAACCAGATAGCAAGCAACAAACTTAAGAGGGATCTATCACAACGATATAGTTTCTAAGGAGACACTGAGGGGTACATAATATGGAATTCAGGTGGGCATCATTTTCAACACTTTAATTATTAATATACATATGAATGAAATTGGAATAGATTATTATTAACTAAGTAGGTACAAAAATTTCCTGAATACGTTTAATTCGAGGTCTGGTGGTTCTACACGTACGTAGTTTCATCCCTTGACTGCACAATTAAAAAAAATGAGCATGAAATTCCTAAACATGCCGGCTCCAGATCGTGCACGAAACCCTTACACACGGTTAAAATTTAATCGCGTTGGATTGGATCCCTCGTTAAGTTGGTACTGTTCATTGGTGATGATATTATTAGTGCTAACTTTTTGATGGTTTTATAGTTGTCTTTTATCCAGATGCAAACCAAAATCAAACATGATGGTAACGTGCAATGCGTTTTAAAATCGAGAACCACAAGGAAATAAGGATTTTAAAAAAAAGCATTTCTTCTTTAGGAAAGGTAAGTAGTGACCGATACGTTTATGGTGCACCAATCGGAAAAGTTGAGTATGATGTCATAAGCAACGCAACAACACAAAACTAAGGACATGTTATAATAAAAATCCTCCGACAAAAAACCTTAAAAATTTTGGTATCGGGAACCAAGCTTAACAACCAGTAAGCGTGATTTGAAAGCAAAAATCATTGTGTGGAACTGGTAACGTATAATCAATCACTGTACATACAATGGTATAATTAAAAAATGGTGTGCGGAGTGGAGATGCTGCAAAACTTTTTCATCCGCACTAAAGCACTAATGAAGCACTAACGATATGTATACGTAAATAAAGCTTTTGTACAATTTTAAGTGCAAGAATTTCTTAGTAAACAAATACTTGCAAAATTCGCGCGAAGCACGTACAGTAGTACAAAACGCTTTGGAAAATGGTAATACTATTCTTACGAGGGCTGTACAAATAACAACAACAACGTATGCAAAAAAAACATTTATAACACAAAAGAATTTAAAAAATACCACACGATTAGTGTGAAATTAAACTAGTTGTATCATCTTCTATATCGCGAACTGTTTCTGGAAGCATAGTGTCTAAGGTTTCTGGTAAAGGATGCACTAGTATCGCTTCGACAAGCGAGAGTGCTGCAAAAGAAGCCATTGGAATGATTGGCGAAATTGAACTTAATCCTATGAGAAGCGGAGCAATCATTGCTCCCAGTTTGGTAAGCATAATATTAAGTCCTAAAGCTGCGTTCCTCATAATGGTTGGATAAAGCTCTCCTGTAAATAGATGGAGGGCCGGCGATGAAATCTGAAAATCGCACGGTTTGATTTAGTTTGACAGTCAGTCAAAGCACTTACGGTAAGTCCAAAAATTCCACCAGCAGCCAACAAAATTATTGGCCAATCTTGATAATAAACGCCTTGTGGAATAAATATTATGCTAAATATACACGCCGCTGTAAGGTAATTAGCTGCCGCGATGCTTACTTTTCTACCTAACTTTTTCACAATAATCGCCCCAATAATACCACCTGGTATCGATATTAACCCAATGATTCCAATAGTTAGATACATATTATCATTGAGTTGGCCTGCGTATTGATAAAAACCATAAAATACTACGCCATTGAAAAACCTAGAAAACAGTTACATTGTTTTTTGAGCACTAATACATTGAAATTACCATTTCAGGCATAGATATATCGAACGCCGTTTCAGTTCCGAAGTTTTGAAAACTGTCATTAGACTAATTTTATTATCTATGCATTCGTCGTCGATAAAATTTAGTTCGTTTACTTTTTTTCGAATTAGAGCTTTATCAATACCGTTCATTTTTGCGGCATTTTCTAATATAACTATCGCTTCTTCTTTTCTTCCAACTGCCATCAACCATCGAGGCGATTCTGGAACTAACCTATAAGATGCAATGTACAGCTTGTTCTTCTCAAATGCAATTTTTACCAGTAATAACACAAATAGAGGGCACTTATTCCGCACAAGATAAGTTGAAGGTGACGCCACTCTCTGATATAGTAAGCCATCACAGCCATTATTGCGTTTCCTAAACCGAATGGTATTTGATGCAATATAGGCACGGTGGTTCGCCAGGATCCCGCTACTATTTCTACGCAAACTACAAACGATGTTACCATAACGCCACTCGACACCACAGCCAAGATAAATCTGAGCACCATAAACATACTATAAAATGGGGATAAAGTTGAAAGGATACCAAAAACAACCAGCAAAAACGTTGAAAGCAGTAACGTTTTTCTGCGTCCATACCGGTCGGCCGCGGGACCAAAAATAGTGAGACCTACGAAATTGCTGCAAAAAAAAACTGGTGAGCAACGGTTCAATACCTACCAACGAGAATGCCAAACATTAGTATTGTTTGGGTAATATCTGCCAAAATTTTCCGGTCACACACCAAATCCCACTCGGTTATAATGCTAGAATGAACTTGAGTTGTATTGTACTCGTAACCCCACTGGCAAGGCACAATGGAGGTATTTCTTGAGTCCAAGACATTCGGCATTTCGCAAATGTGTAATTTTCCTGTGACCTTAAGAGATAACGTACAGCGTTTCGTTA
This sequence comes from Photinus pyralis, assembly GCF_008802855.1. Taxonomy (NCBI): domain Eukaryota; kingdom Metazoa; phylum Arthropoda; class Insecta; order Coleoptera; family Lampyridae; genus Photinus; species Photinus pyralis. The sequence goes on from NW_022170403.1 coordinate 19,678,527, forward strand.
GTATCTTGCGTACGTACATTTGATCCTGAGCTTATCAAATCAATCCACTTTCTCGTTGAAAGACCTTCAAATTTCTTTGGTGGCGCACACCAAAATTCCGTGGGTGGTGCTAAGAATACAATACTTAGCTGTATCCAAGAGATGGGTATTTTCAGTATGGATACCAGTATCGATAGTTGACATTGCCAACGGCCGAAACCTCCAATGGTGGCTTCTAAGAGATCTACTGAGTCTTTAACTTCGTTTTCATCTACGAATGAAACATAGATCAGATTACCGTACTTGCACTTACTTATGTATAACCAGTGATACCACTGTCTACTCCACCGTATGAGGGCTGATTCTCTCTCTGAATGTGTACATTTTCCTCCTTGATTGCCATCTGCGGAAAATGAACAAATTTAAGCACAAGTTCTGTTATAGGTGATCATGTGTTAATGTAGCGGAATTTGTTCATCAAATTGCTCTTGAAAACAACAAAAATATCATGGCGTCTGCCATTTTACAATTCTTCCTTCGTAACATTACAGAAATGAACCGCAAGCAACGTAGCTAATCAGTTATTTTTCCGTTTAAACTTATCATGACTTTACTTCCGGTTTATTCTACTAACTTTTCGCTAAATAATGAAAAGGAAATATTAACGAGACCTAATTATAAACCGTGGAAATTTTGCAGGTGCTCTTTGTTTCTAATTTTAAAAATCGAGAAAAAATTGAAGACGTTACTATAGATTTTGGTTTTGGGCCGTTACTAACAAAAGCAGAATTGTGTTACGGCAAGCGTATTGTTGTCCCAATTTTTAAGGAGGTTGATTGACAAAAACTGCAGAGGTAATCACATTTAATTTAAACTAATTTACCGCAAAGCCAATTTAATCAGTAATAACCCATATCTAGTTAGGTGAGGTGCTATTGGTCTCGTATCACAACGCTCTAATTAAACAGGTAATAAAGATCCGCACTCGCACAAATTACTAAAGAGTATTTTTTGCCAACTGTTAGCCACAAAGATATTTATATTCATCCGCCCTATAAAATAAAATTTACCTACTCAAAAAGAATTTCTGTTGGCAGACAGGTAGATTCACACTGTATATTTATAAAAATTAAGCTAAACCATAGAGTAAATACAATGTATTGTAAACCAAAAACAGGAAAGTCTAAGCTAAGTTTTCAAACGTACCTATAACGAAAAGACAGTGCGAGTATGATCTCTATATTTTCTTACAGCGTTTCTTGTGTAGGTTGCGATTTCTTGTATAAACGACAAAAGAACACGACATATTCGTATACAAGTAATTCAGCTCATCTGCCAATAAACGATGTTTTGCTTTCTGTTTGTATGATGTTGCAACTGTAGGTAAACCAGTAATGTTTTAAATTACAAAAGTCTTCGTGTGAGATCGATGGGACAGCGCATTTTTGTGTGGAAAATCAGTATTAGCCAATTTTGACTCCACCATCAATAAGATCTTGTCGAAACCTACCACATTCCCTTTGTCGATACCCTCTTTCGACGTTCTGTTCACCAGTAATTCGCATTTTGATAAAAATCCTCCACAAAATAGTTCTCAATTTGGGACACTTCTCATAGCTCGAACTGTAGCAGTTTTGCGCGTTTACAAGATCTTTCCGATGACACCAATTTGAAAACAATCGGATCAAATCTGTATAAGAAGATAGGAAAAAACTGAAAAATCACCGCGTTAATATAACACGCTCGGAATGGCGCGGCGGCCAGATGTAGTCGACCCCACATCATGTAGCCCTGTTCCGAACATTTATGTGTGCATAAACAATACTTATTTAGAGATATGTAGAGATAGCATATACGTAATGCTTTCGCATGTGCGAAGAAGTTTCATTGAGAGTGTCGCTTCAATTACGTTTATAGGAATAGCGGATTACGAAAATTCCTTTACCTTCATTAATTTTTATCCTGTTTTGACGTCAGGGTCATTTGTTAAGGGAAGGTTGAAGACACAGGGTGTTAATAAATTAGGGCATATTGTAGTTTTCGTTGCTCAGTTAGATAGGATGGGACTATTCCACAGGTGTGGGTGGCTTTCATTTAAATCTAATATACAAAGTGTTTCATTGTTGAAGTAGGTATATGAAGTGTATGATGTCCGTCTGTCCGTCCGTTAGCACGTTGACTCGAAAACGAGTGGACAAGTTATGATGAAATTTTGCATGTGGGTTCTTTGTCAAATTTGTAGATTTGCGAATGCGAATGTAGGATAAAAAAAGGAAGGCCCTTTTGACATCTCCGTGAGTTATGAACCGAATAGCATAAAATTCAAATGGGCATATTATATAATACGCACTGCCAAAAGTGAGTCTTCAACATTCACAGTGTCCTTGTCGCATCTCGACTCGGTAAAATTTGTTTTTTGATTTTATTTAGGCATAACTTAAGGATCATTTTTGTCCATTTAACCAACTCTCAATCTATGTTAATAAGCGAGATCTCTGTACTTAACACAAAATTTGATACAACCTGTAATATATCTTTAGACAATTAGTCAATAATGTGTCGAAAGAGACTCTAATAACCACTTACTACTCTTTGGTTCACTCAATAATGTACTATAGTATTATAATCTGGGGCAACTGCGCATCATCAAAAGACGTATTTGCCCTACAGAGAAGAGCTAAGGATACTGGATACTATTCCCTCCCGAAATAACTGCAGCGACTCTTTTAAATTCCTGAAGGTATTAACCCTGCCAGAGGTATATATTCTTGGGCGCATTTTATTTGAAAGAGACAAACAAAGCACATTCCACACCCAGACAGATGTTCATAAACATAATACGAGTACCAGGCAAAATACTCGTATTAGAAGTATTAGAGTATGTCAGATTATCTAAGACTCATTTTAAAAAGTAGTCATTTCGGAGATTTTTTATGGGTGCGCATTGTTGTAGGTTTGTGAGGAGTGGAACTAGTTTTATCCTTCATGGTACTCTAATGAAAGGTCTCAACGAAATGAATTAATTTCTACCAACCATAGCCCTCCTCCTCGACTTCTTATCGTGATCGGGAATATTCCCTTATTATACCTCAAGAAGGGATTGTCGGAAGAGGGTACTCACAAAGGCCGATTGAGACGTCTGGAAGAAATATATCTATTGGTGATGTCAAAAGTTTAAGAGTGAATATATCGAAAACGGTTTGCCGGAGGAAAGTACTCTCAAAGGCAAAATCTGCAGAATGGAGAGTCGTATGATTTTGAATGTATATCAGGCAGTCTTTAAAAGTTTGAGATATCTCTTTATAACCCAACCATTTACTAAGCTATTTCGGTTTTTAAAAATGCACAAGAGTTGTGCACAATTTATATTTGTTTTTTCCATACAAGGGACTATTGTTTACGTTTAGTTCCAAGTTATCCCGATGCATATGCAAATAGTTAAAAAAAGTCTCTGATGTGCCACCACTACACTTAACCGCATTTTTGATGTGGTAGGTCAGTAAATTGCAGGTTAAGTGACAAGAATAGCTAGATTGTACATGCTGAAACGTCTAAAGGTCTACGACATTCTGTTCCTGATATCGCGATCGATTTGTAAAAGGAGAGATTTAAAGGAAATTCATAAATTCTAGAAACTTTAAGAATGTCCCTTAGCTTGTAGACTAAGCGATGCAGGAATAGCACGATATTACGAATGTACCTAACGCTGAAAAATTCTACGACATTGCTTTGGCAAGAACATCTATTTATAAACAGCCGACAGTAACGCACTAGGCAGCCTGGCTGCGGCAGCTAAGCTGCGGTCATCAATCCCACACATGACTCGTGCTCGTGCCGCAGCCAGGCTGCCTAGTTCGTGGCTAGCCAAACGGGCTGCTGTCTGCTGTCTTCTAGAGCTCAAAAGGGCGCAAGGAGAATGTGTTTCTGATTTTTTTGTTTTTGTTCAACTAAGATCCAAAAAGATAAAAACGAAATTGGCAAATTTCGGTTTTTATGACATATCTGCGGAAGTAATCGGAATTTTCCGGTATGTATGATAATAACTCTTTAATCTGTTCTCCAATTTGACCATCGTCGTATTTTCTACGGTTTCAGAGATCCCATGATAGACATCCTTATCTTGGACACAGTGTATATTTACCGTGTTGTCAAGACAACGTACCATTACTATTGATAAGTGAACATTAAAGAACTTGTTACGAACGATGATTTAAAATTAAAAAAACTATCTGGTGAAATGCAATTGACAAGGGCCTCACGACGAGATAAGATGTAAAAGGCATGTTATAGTTGCGTCGGGAGACCTAAGCAAATTAAAAGTACCTACTATTCTTAGTACTATTCCTATGTAATTACTAAATAGTTTTGTCAAATAAAAATTGACAGACCCATCATACTCTGGGGTCATTAAAAATAGAAGCAACATGTGTAAAGATCTCGTTATTATTACAAATAATATAAAACATTTACCTTGATATGATATTTACTTAGCCGTGATTGCAACAAACTACATTCTTAAAATTAACACCAATTTGTTAAACGTAACGCACAATCTTTCACATATACCTACATTAACTAAATAACTGTTTATTTGTTGCAATCGAATGGTAAAATCCGATATGTTTAAGGATAAGGTTACAAAATTGTTCTGGTTTCTTTGGAAATGTAACTCGTAACTGACGTTATCATAGAAGTAACCTTTTAACCTTTATCATTCAGTTGGAATTTAACAACGCTTTTGTATCAGCGTGGAAAATTTTCTTTGATCTAAAAACCTATATGTGTGTTGTGGTTTTGGTTTTAATGGGTAAAGTTAGAAAAACAATGCTTACCGTATGGTACCTCAAGCAGCCATCAAACCCAAAACCAAAATTCTTAGCAACACTTACCTACCTGTACGTGGAGCTTGAGTTTGATGTTTCAGTTAAACTAATCTAATAGATAACCGCCTATGTGATAGATTTGTTTCAGATTTAATTTCAAGGGCTATAGTTGTAATCAATGATTACATTGGTTCAACATCAAATTTTTGAAACCAGAACAATTTGTATCAATATCAAAATACCACCACTTTACAAGCGGCGATATAGTTCAGTAACTCAGTTGGCCAATCAGACTGGAGCTTTGAATCTAGAGCAAAGAATATTTTTCGATGCGCATTTAACGGATCGTTAGCTCTTAGCTGTCCATTTTTTCGCAAAATTGCATAATATAACATGTGCAATATGCGTGGAGACATACTCTTTTGCCTCAGCTGAATGATTTTGATTACAGAATTGGGGCTGAGTTTCAAAAACTTTAGTTAGGTTTGACCCCAGTAGGTAAACATGAGATACGCCTGGTGGAGGGTACTACCCCCATTAAGCAACGTTACTATCCAGTCAATCCAATTAAACAAAAGATGATCAACAGCCATATCGACGAGATGCTTAGGGAGCGAATTATCGAACCATCGAACAGCGGATGAGCTTCGCCTGTCTGTCTGATTCCCAAGAAAGATAAAACCTACCGATTTTGTATAGACTACCGTAAATTCAATTCGTTAACTGAGCGCGACGCTTTTCCTTTGCCTTATATCAGCATCATCCTAGACCAATTGAGAGATGACAAGTATCTTAGTATCGAAGTTGCTGAGGAATCACGCCCCTGCAGAGATTTTACTTTGCCTCGTCGTGGTCTTTTGGCTTGACTAATACCCCTGCAACTTTTCAGCGCATAATCGCCACCATTTTAGGACCTGAATTGCAACCTAACGTTTTAGTTTACCTAGTCGATGTAGTGATAATACCTCATACCAAATGTAATTTTTGTCGTTCAGAACTTATAAACTCTTTTGGGATTATACGTTGGACAAATACAGATTTAGAACAAATACAGAGAAACACACGTACACTATTAACAAAACACCATATACATCACCCTCACTCCTCTACTATACGACTTTACCTTCCTCGTTCGGAAGGAGGTAGAGGACTTACAGATATAAAACTATTGCACCAAACACAAATACACAATTTGCGACAATACTTTTATAACAAAACAGATACTTCAGTCCTACACAAAACAGTAACATATGCAGACAAATCTTACACACCACTTAACCTACACGAAACTAATATACTCCCACGTCCATCCAAACTTACATACATCACAAATAACATACAGACATGGAACCAAAAGCTGTTACATGGACGATTTCCACAAGAGGTTAGTCAGGATTGTGTTGATTCTATAGCAACGCCCACTTGGTTGTCTGAATGTGATATCTTCCCGGAGACTGAGGGTTTCATGTTAGCAATACAAGACCAGGTCATTAATACACGCAACTATAAAAAACACATACATAAAGACAAAACAGTGACAAACGATTCTTGTCGACTCTGTTCACGAACATCAGAAACAATCCAACATATAATATCGGCATGCACACGACTTGCACAAACTGAATACAAACATCGACACGATCAGGTAGCTAAAATCATACATCAAAAATTAGCTCTTAAACACAATCTCATAACAGATAAGACACCATATTACAAATACACGCCACAGATCATACTTGAAAACAACACACACAAGTTATATTGGGACAGGACACTACTCACAGACAAAACTATCCACAATAATAGACCAGATATTACACTTATAGATAAAACACAAAAATCCATTTGTATTATAGACACTGCCATACCCAACACTAACAACTTAACTAAAACACATGCAGAAAAACACCGCAAATACACCGATATAGCCATCGAGCTTAAGACGCAATGGAGAATGAAATCTACTGTTATAGTTCCCATTATTCTTAGTGCTACCGGAGTTATACCAAAGACAATACACCACAATTTACAACTATTAGGTTTAGACAAAAACACATACAAAAATTTACAAAAAGCAGTCATTATCAACACATGCCATATTGTTCGTAAATTTCTAAACATAACACAAGATACTACATACACAAATGATCCACAACGTATACATGTAAACAACAGCACTCCCTCACAACACGGTACACAACATACTGTAATATCTCCACCTCTAACCCAAACAAACACACAAATACAACTTACCGAGCAAACAAGTACAACAAATGATACAATATATACTACAATCAGAGATTCACCTCTGAAGCAAACCACATTATCACAACCCATTAGTATTCAACCCAAACGCAAAAGCCTAAACAGCACTTTAGACTCACAACATGACACACAACATACTGTAATATCTCCACCCTTAACTCAACCAACCACACAAACACAACTTCCTGAACAAACAAACGCAATAAATACAAGTAACGCAACACGCACTACAAAGACGCCCTCACCCAATAAAGTTACACGGCCTAGCACAGCTAAAAAACACAATACTCTTTCTTCTCAGAAACACACCACGTTATCACAACCCACTCGTACTCAACCCAAACGCAGCAACCTTAACAGCACTAGAGGCTCACAAAATACCGTAATGTCTCCACCAATAATCCAAGCAACAACACAAATACAACCTCAAGAACAAAGAAACACCATAAATACAAGTAACGCAACTTGCACTACAAAGACAGGTCCACCCAATAAAGTTACACGTCCTAGTACAGTTAAAAAACACAAAACTCCTTATTCACAGAAACACACCACGTTATCACAACCCACTCGTATTCAACCCAAACGCAAAGCCAAAGAAACACTTACACAATAAACTATGTTGGTAAGTATGAATTACATACTATCCCTAGATTTCCAATGTGAGTGTATGAATATTTATTTTATTTTTTATTTTATTTTTTTTTTTAGAACCCTACATAACTTCACCAGACACAGACACAGACACTAATCGTTACTTGATTTTAATCCGTGCGATTAGTTAACCAGGCTAGACCTGAGTTCTCACAAGAAACACCGACCATAATAATAATGTCTTTATTAGATGTTGATCTAAAGGGTGAAGTTCATCTAGGGACAACATCACCACCAGGTGTTCTTCAACTTATATTGTTGATTCTATTGGTTTACATCCAGACCCTAATAAAATCAAGGCGATTTTAGATATTTTAACTCCGACTAATGTTCAAGATACACGACTTTCTTAGGAACTTGCGTTTGGTATCGTAGGTTCACTCCTGACTTTTCTACAGTTCTGGCACCTAAACTAAACAAACTAAATTTGAATGGGCATCTGAAGAACCTTTCGTAAAATTAAAAGAACTTTTATCTACTGTACCGGTACTCAATTACCCAGACCGATGCTTCTGTATATGGGCTAGGATCAGTTTTAACCAAACTTTTCCAGATGGATAACGAGTAGTTTGTTATTTATCCGGAACAAAATTATAGCACGACAGAACGCGAGTGCTTAGCAATCATTTGGACGGTAGAACAACTTTGACAGTATCTTAAAGGAGTTCCCTTCACAGTCATAACTGACCATCACTCCTTGCTATGGTTACATTCTCTTAAAGAGCCTCAAGGACGTTTAGCGCGTTGAATTCTGCATTAAAACCCATACTTTTACTCTTGTCCATCGTAAGTAAGGGCAAATATAATGTAGCCCCCGATCTTTTGTGACGTACTGTACCAGTAGTGGAGGTTATACATTCATCGGATGTCATAGTGGATCTTAAAAATTTCCGAACCACTAAAGACCCTCGATACCTTGGTATGTTCGAAAGATTGGAACAAAGCCCTCATAAATATTCTGATTGGAGAGTGAAAGATTCATTGCTGTACAAATATATTAAGTCCGCTTTACAATTTCATGACTATGAGAAATGGAAACTCATTTATTGATTGTTAGCGATTTATGAGTAAATTGGTTCTTCTTTTTCCTGTCAGAACGGCGAATGCCAAAACTCTGTCAATTATTTGTGACAATGGTGTACAAATGCGCAGACAACTTTTCTTGTATTTTTGTGAACGCTACCGTGTAAAAGTCCGGTTTACTCCTTTTTATCGTCCATGGGCTATCCTGCGGAGAGCGTGAATCGTGTGGTAAAACATTTAATCGCTATTTACGTTAAGAACAATCACAAACATTGGTTTATTAAGCTTCGATAACCTGCGCTCTTCGAAAGCTACGACACTGAATTGACTGACAATGAACTGATTGACGTAGAGCAACGGTTAGGCCAACAACAAGGACTGTACGACAAAATCATTGCACGCATTAAAGACACCCATAACCAAAACAAACGACATTATAACTTACGACGAAGGCATGTGCACTATGAGATAGGAGATCTGGTCTGGCGCTAGAATAAAACCTTGTCTGATGCCCCTAAAGATTACTCTGCGAAATTGGCCCCCAGATTCTTAGGGCCCTTTACGTTCAGGCATAAAATTGGGTATTTAACCTATAATGAACCGAATTTAAGAGAAAATCTTCTGGCACTTATGTTTAAGATCTAAAACCTTACATTGAACTCGATGGCCATATTTAGGTGTTTAATTTGGCCGGATTGTTCATTTGTTAACGGCTTTAGATTTTGACGTATTCTTTTACCGAATTTGACTTCAATATTTATTTATGTCCCATATCTCTTTCTTTCTTCTTCTTCTTCTTCTTATTATTATTATTATTCTTCGGAGGGTTTGGTTGGGCACAGGGGATGGCCTCCAAATCGTAGCAACAAGATCGGCTAGGGGATTTTTTCCGATCAATTTCCTCTTCTTTTTCTATACGCTTCTCTATTTTTCCCTTCTACTGTGTTCTTCTTTTTTATGTTGGGTGGATTTTTCCATTTTTCGTACCAGTACCAGGGATGAGGTTTGTATGGGATTACGTAGGGGAATGGTTTTTTGTGGCCTTCAATTATAGGGAGAGGGAAGTTTTTCGATTACCTTGACCCTTGGGCAGCACTTGGGGGTAATTTTCTTTACCCAAAACTTTTTCGTTAGGTAGTAGTTTATGGTAGTTAGTAAAGCATTGTGTTTGTGCAATACGTTTTGGTTTGACGTTTTGGGGAAGAAGGGTTGTTGGTTTTCCCTTGGTGTTTAACATGGATGGATGAATCGATTCGCTTGGATTTAAAGGGGTGTGTTGTTTTGGGGGAGAAATTTCAGAATTTCAATTTTTGTATTTCTAGTTTTTTCCATTACGAAGCAGCCAATATTGACTTGTTGAAAGATCCTCGTAACTTTTGAATGAATGGCTCAATGAATTTTAAATGTCGACCTTCATCTTCCTTCTTTCCTATCGAGAACCGTATCAAGTTACACTTCATTAAAAGCAACAGCTGAGGCGTTAGTTGAGAACGCATGGAATTTTAATTGCCATCATCCATGTTTTATTAATCGTTGGCAATTGGATTCATTAAATTGGGGATTCTGGAGTAATTAGTGAACGGATTCACCTTTAACTCCGTAGTGAGGATATAACTGCATGTGTTCTGTCATCGAAGTACCGCCATTTGCATTTCATTTACTTGAAATGTACTTTTTCTTTAGGTTCGGCTGTCAAATGTTATACGCCAATTTTTCCATCGGGTGCGTCTATAATTAGCCTTATTATTTAAGTATCCTTTAACTCTGATAAAATTATATACATCTGCGTGATTTTAATAATGTGTATTAGTTGATACTATAGGTACAAATAGAAAATTATCAAGTAATCATATAATATTTCTAGTATTCTTCTATGAAGGTGCTATTAAAGGTACTACAACTAAACAAACGAATACATTTCAATCTCTTCTACAGTTTGTGGCAATGCTTGTTTAGGATTCTCAGGTAAGAATACTATAATAACAGCTTCCATGAGCGATATCACGCCCAAAATTACTAATGGGAGATACCAAACGACATCGCCAATTGAAATAATAGAAGGGGCTATAAGCGCACCGATGCTCATAAATATCGAAAATATTCCATATCCAGAATTTCGTATGACTGTCGGAAACAGTTCGGCAACCAGAGGTTGAATAGGAGCGATGCACACCTTAAATTTCCTCGTTACACATATACGACTCATCGGTTGGTACAAACTTACTATTGAAGCAACGAAGGCAATTCCGCCAATTGCACCCCGTACTTGATGCATGTCACGTGGTATTGCCAACAGTGCTAACGTAAACACTCCACAGCAACCCGAAGCTATCATAATTGCCAATTTTCGATTAAGTACCACTACTAGGATGCAACTTAACATTATTCCTATCAATGCCAATACACCTTGCAGGCAAATATTAAGGTATGGGTTAGAACTTAGTTCCCCGAAATGCTGAGATTGTCCATACATAACTGTAAAGATTATTAATCTGAAAAAATACAAATACAATCAAAACTGTTGTGCACTTAAAACGAATATGGTACCCATTTAGACATCCCAGCGCCAAGCGTTTTCGCAAGTAGGTATTAGTGCAGAGAGCAGTAAAATTGGGTGTCCTTTGGTCCTCAGAGAAAACACAAAAACTTTCCACCATTGATCTCACTACCATTGGGTCCACACCGTTCAGTTCGCCAGCTTTTTCTAATATTTTTGATGCCTCGGCATCTCTTCCAACTGTCAGTAGCCATTTTGGCGATTCCGGAACAATTCTACAAACACAAGTTGACCAACTTCAGTAATCAAAAGCCGATCTTACCGATGACAAATTATGCATATGGCGGACATGAAATATAAAGCCGCTTGAGCTATTCTCCAATCACGTATAAAATTCGTCATTATCGACATGATAATTAAACCGAACGCCAGAGGAAGTTCGTATAAAATTGGTATTATAGTTTTCCATTTCCCCGCGACTAATTCCACGCACATAACCAATCCAATAATCAATGCACCACGATCAAAGAAAGCTAAGCAGAATCTGAGGAAGAAGAATAAGTGGAAGTCTCGTGCTGCGGTCGACACGATGCCAAATATCGACCGGCAAATGATTGCCAGTAGCAAAGCCCTGCTACGTCCAAACCTATCTGCGGCAAAACCAAAAACGAATCCACCTAAACTGGGTGATTAGACACCAGACGTTAGCGAGTAAAACTTACCCAAGCTTAAACTGACCATGGTTAACGCTCGAAAAATGTACACTAAATACTGTCGATCACACACAAAGTCCCATTCGGTTATCATATTAGATTTCACGTACTCTCGATTGTATTCATAACCCCATTCGCATGGGATCAATGACGTAACATTTTCATTTAATATATCCAGTATCATGCACGACCCGCTCGATCCCTGGAACGGAACACATAATGTTGAAGTTGGTAAGATGATATTTTACCTTGTGTGAGTTTTCCGCAGTTAAGCTAATTAAGCTTTTCCATTGTGTTGCAGACATATTCTGATACGATTCGGGAGGTTTGCACCAAAATTCGGGCGAATGACCTAATAGCGATATACTCATCTCGGTCCATGTATTTGGTAATCCAATAAGACAAAGCAACGCGAAAGTTTGTAACTGCCATCTCCCAAACCCTCCGACACTTTGTTGTATAACGTCGGCAAACGCCTCATTAGATTCTACAAAACACACAGATATAATCAAATGATTTAAGTTAACATATGATTGATTACCATCCTCATCATCATCCGCGTCATCCCTTCGCTTTCTTCTCCGAGATTTTGGTTTGCACAACATTCTAACTAACGGGCTTTAATTCGTGTGTAGCATGAGGGATATCATAATCGGAAACTTTTGTTTATCAATTTCCGAGGTAAATTGCCAATCAATACACGTAAACAATTTGATTATAGAACAGGGTTTTGATAATTAAATCCAGTTCTAAAATTAAAAATTAACTTATTTATCGATGATTTTCTTATGTTAGGACACAATTGCCAATTTTGGAATTAGAAGGATTGCTTCTGTCGATAAAAAGCGTAAATTTCTCTGCCCCACATCACGTGATTCATTCGAATATCCTCAAAAATTGGGTCATGTTTTAACATCTACCACCTATACGTTACCAGTACCTCCGCAGAGCACTGATTACAAAATAAACCCTTCATTTATATTTTTAGTTAGCTTAATACTTATCAAACTTTTTATTGTTATAATACGACGCTGATAACGTTAGTGGTTACTGATTATTTAATAACTTATCCGGCAACATGTAGTAAATACTATACAGAAAAGTAGTTTCAAAATTATGTTTCTACAATTCGTTGCCGTTGCTAAATTTTGCTTTTTCAGTAAAATGTCAAAATATGTTTTTTTGTAATATTAATTTTAATAGTATATTGTTTATCCTTTTAGGTCTTCGTTTATAAGGAGTCCATTTATTTCTAAATTAGTTGCTATAGTGGGTAACAATAGCAATTTTTAGTAGTTTACCAATGTTTCTTCTGTCTCTGCATTGCGAGGCATTTAGGGATGATATATTATATTAAGAGAGCTTCTGACTTATCTGTTTCAAATTACGTCGGCACTATTGTTAACTTTCAATTTTGTTATCCACGAAAATGATAAAAAATGCATAATAGTATTTAAAACAATAACTGGAAATCGGACTTATTAACAACAGTAACAGATGAAATAAGTAATGTAAGAAATTCCCCCAAACGAATATTGTTCGTGGTAGTTTTAAGTTTTTATTTTGTCGATTGTAATAAAAATGATCGCTCTCTTCTCTTCCCACATTTATCAATGGGTTTATTGTTTCAAATAATGCCTGGTAGCCTCATTGCCTGAACGTACAAGCTAGGTCACTGTTATTTGCACCACGGTTGTGAGGATGATGTTCACATTCGCAATGAAATCATTTTTGGATTGTGCAACAAGTGGTCGCTTTAGGCTTTACAGATTGCTGGTATAGGAAATATTCGAGAAAATAAAGCGCGTTAAGATAAGAAACGAGTGTTCAGCAGATTAGAGTTGAAACGCTCAGTGTTGCTGGTTCTAAAAAACCGTCTTGCCAGAGAATGAGAGAAGTATTTTCTCCTATACCTTCGCATGTATAAACAAGTTAAAAAATCATTATGCAAACAGAAATGACGAGAGCGTATTTATTCGAAGTGCCTACATATGAAACTTTTTTAAATGCTTTCGTAAATAGCATTGTGCATTGTCTACTTTAGAAATTTCAATAAATATCTTCATAAATAAAACATACAGCATGCGTAACAGTATTATTCATTCAAAATACTTACATATAATATTTCATTTAACTGCTTTCATAAATAATGAAGTTGCCATTGCGCATGCGCAAAACCAAATTTTAAAACTAGTGTTAGATTTGCTTGTATTCCAACTGCCTATGTATTAAATTTCATTTAAATGCTTCCGTAAATAAGGAAGTTGGCATAAACCAACTTTTGCAAGTGTGTTATATTTGTCTTTATGCCAAATGCCTATGTATAAAATTTCATTTAGATGCTTTCATAATTTGCATGCGCAAAACAACATTTTGAAAACGTCGCTAATTTTACTTATATTCGTAGTGTTTACATATAAAGTTTCAGTTAAATATTTTCACTTATAATTGCACAAGAGGTTTATATTTTACCGACTAAATTTGGGTTGTTTAGGTAATGAAAATCTGTTGCCTAGCAATTAGACGAGAAAAACTGTCAATTAATAAAAATGCGACAACCCAAATTTAGTCGGTAAAATACAAACCTCGACCACCACCACATCAATCAATTATTGACAAATGTCAAACTAGTCATATGGGAACCGATAATGCTAGCAAGCCCATTCAAATGAGCCCTATATTACCCAAATTGATTCTGTGGTGTAGAAGGAGTACGTGTGGCGGACGGACGGACGGACGACAAAGTGCAGCCAATTTCGATTTTTCTCTTTGAGAAAAATACGCTAAAAACAGAGTTAACGCTTAGTTTGCGATGGGTCCATTTCGTATTTGAGATTCGGCGAGTACTTAAGTGAAAATCTGGCGGGAGAGCGGCATTCTTAACCTTTCGAAGGGAATCTATGCAGCTCGAGCGCTGCATCTTTTCGATCACGTATTGAATCCTTAGCCAGACTTCTAGGCAAACCTACGTATCGTGAGCGCGAAAATTTATAGATCGCGTAAAACGAAATTCTTCGCCAAGCTTTCAAGGGGAATGTTGTGAGTTGTGTACGCCATTTTGAAGGTCGCGCAAAATTTCATGGTTAATTAAAAGTTCGAACCGAAAGTCGTATAACTACCGTATATAAAAAATTCATTACCCGTGGAATCGAAGATTTGTGCTACTATTTTTCGACGAATTTATTGTCATTGGTACTTTATACATTCAATGGTAGCAGCTCTTTCGAAAAAACCAATAATAAGAAGCGTTTTTATGCAACTTCGTCGGATAGCGAAAACTAATGGACGGCTGATATAATTTTCAACATGAACAGTCCGATTACTTTTTTACGCACGTGAATATTTGCGGGTCTTTGATCTATCGGATTAAGGTGCTCGTATTCTCGTATTGGTACCACGAATTACGAAGGTGTTGGAGTTCAAGGTGCATACATACAGTTGCGCTATTTTTTGGAGTAGCTAGTTACCTTGAAAAACCAATTTATTAATCAAGGTGTGGACCTAATTTTTTTATACGAGTTGGCAATAAAATTATAAACAAAACGGCAATAGGTAAAAAGGTTAAAAACAATTAATTTTAACTGCAAACCTTAGGTCACATTGGTAATTTTTGGGACAGTTCCATATTGTGGCACATTGGTAACTTTTCCCCCAAATAAATTAAATTGGAACTAATAAATTGAGAGGAACCTGAAACAAGGTTAAAGGAATCCGCAGTGTAGAAAAGTAGAAACGGTGGTTGATAGTTTACATATTATACCATTTACACTTATTTAACTACCTATTTATTATTTTTAGTGCACTTTGACTTTCAAAAAATGAAAAGTGCACTTTTACCTTCCTGACATATCTGTCTGTCTGTCTGAGTCACAAAGCCTCCGGAACTACACCTCTTACAGACTTGGTATTGGTGTCAGTCTGTCATTGTCTATATTTATATTGCAGCCACTTTCTTTGTCCATCCGTTCGTCCGAGGCCTTAACTTTTTGAATTCGGTAGCTTATAGCTCTGGCACCTGTGCTAAGAACAATCTCAAAGATTAAGGTGCGCATGCGCAGGTTGCGCAATATCACCTTTCTTATTTATAGATATTTTTTAATTTTTAATCACAGGCGCTTAGAGTAAAGGCAACTGTAACTTTTTGGATTGATTCTCCAAATCCTTAAAATCGTTTAAAGTCTCTTTTCTTGTAATATTCTCGAAGTCTTTGCTAAACCTCCAAATATTGTAATGTTTTCAAACGTTTCTCGATGCCGCCCCTTCTGAAATTTTCTAAAAATCTTTTGTAGTGCCTCGGGGCCTTTTTGAAATCCTCTCGAAATAATTTCTGAATGTCTTTTCTGAAAATTTTTATTGACATTTCCAGTATTTTGTTAATCTTCTATTAAGCTCAAATATTAAATTCTCCTGCAACAAACAGAGTGGTTAGGTAGTTTAGAGTATTTGGGAGATTTTGGTGAAGGTGATCTTCAAAAATCAGTTACTATGTTTGTAATGTACGATGGATTGGAGGCTTTTGTTTGTTTTATATAGGAGCGAAATGTATTTATTGAATTTGTTTGCAGTGGTATTTTGCTGTCATCTTATTTTGCACATGTACTGATATTTTCCTGAATTTTTGAATTTTAATGTTATATGTATTGAAATACTGTTATGAAATGGGTCTCGAAATCCCTAAATCTATATGATAGCGAGACAGGTCATGTCCTAGCCAAAATGGCGGGCGCCTAAGGTCTAAACCCTGAACATACTCCTATATTATTGTTGTGGTTAGACAGGTCATGACCAGGGCTATATTGGAGGGTATACGCGGGTTTATGTTTAAAAGTAATTTGTATTTAGCCTATACGGCTGTCTTCAATTGAGTGTTCACAAAATACGTTTGCAGCATTAATGGTTAAGGTAAGGTCATTTCGCTGCTAGGGTAAAGCGTTGTTATCGGGGGTAAATATAAGATATATAATTATATAATTTATTTAGCAACGGAAAAAAATCGAGATCAAAAGTGTGATAAAATGGCGACAGTTTTATCTGGCGCGATTTTAACATGTGCTTTTGATCCAGAGTTGTTTTTCCAGGAGGCAACAAAATTTAAGTGAATTAAAAATAAAATTATCCTGATTTAGAACCAAGATCGAGTGTATTTTAGGGAGATTAATAAAAGACAGCAAATTTTACAACCGCTATATATTTTACGGATTCCTACGCGCATTTTTATCGCTGATCAAAAGCTGCCTAGCTTTTAATTAGATAAATCGTCTGATTCGTTAGAATTTGAAACAACCACAAAGCTGATTGGTCGTATATTAATGGAGTGTAGGTAATAATCACCAGTACAATTTACATTTATCTGTATGAATAACCAGTATTCGGCTTTTGGGCACTGAGAACAAAAGGAAAATTCAGGACGAAACTTGATTTGAGAGGAGCTGACGACATAAAACACATGCAATTTATTACACAGTATTACACATTATTAATTTTACAAAGTCTTAATAAGTCATTCGAGAAATGTAAATTTAAAAGCACCATTGACTCAACATACCTACATCATATCGCACCAATCGTAATAGCTGTCCCTTTAAAATATGACAAAATAAAAAATTATAAATGCAGATAAAACAGTTTATGCGACTGACCTAAAATTAAAGAAATCTTTAGTTACCCATTAAAAAGTCATAAACTTTTCTTACTTTCTCTCTGCCCTGATTTCCTCCAGGTCTTCCGGCAAATCAAAGTTGTTGGTTTCTGGCAAAGGAACAGTCAGTAAGATTTGAAAGAATGATAAACAACCAAAGATTATCAACGGTATGTACCACCCAGCTTCACCTGTATAAAGAACAGTAGAGGCCAATAGCGCGCCTACTTTACTAAACGTTATGCAAATGCCTACAGCAGATGCCCTTATTGTAGTCGGGAATAGCTCTCCACTAAGAAGATACAACACTGGATGCGATACCTACAAACTGGCCATTGCCCAACGCCCATCACCCAACGCTTATTTATACTTACAGCCATACCAATCAAACCAGTCATGGCGAATAAGACATTAACCCAATCATTAGGTGACACGAATAGAAGTGCGAAAAAGCATAGTCCAGTGAAGCAGCTTGATATAGCAATACTTTGACGTCTACCATTTCTGTTTACAACAACAATCGCAACAATTCCACTGATCGAGTATAACAGTCCTTGTAACGCAACGGACATATAGATGCTATCGAAGAACTGTCCAATGTGCTGAGAGAATCCATAAAAGCACAAATCGGAAATCAAGCTAAAACAATACGTATTCATAAATTCTAAGCGACGACTTGCTCACCAATTGACACCCAGCAAAAAGATGCGTTTCAACAGCTCAGAATTAGTAACGAAAGCCAATAGGCCAACTTGCGTGTTCTTCTCTTCATTAAGACGGCTCCATTCCTCCAGAATCTTTATGATCGAAGTCTTATTTGTACCGTTACTTTCTGTCGCCTTGTCTAGGATCGCCGTTGCCTCTCGTCTTCTTCCAACTGCCAAAAGCCAACGAGGTGATTCGCTTGCGGTCCTATATCGGTAATTAAAAGATAATGCCTTTGAAGAAGTCTGACTACATCATACCAAATATAAATGATAAACATAGCGCCCAATATTCCAAGCGCCAATTGTAACTGTCTCCAATCTCTTACGTAGTATGCAATCGCAGCCAGTATAGCGCTTCCGATACCAGCCGAAATATGGTATAAAATGGGAGTGATGGTTCTCCATTGGCATCCGACAATCTCCATGCAGATTACGAACGAAGTCACCATTGTGCCTCCATTTGCAAACGCCAAGAGGAATTGGGAGGTTACGAAGCCGTAAAACCACGGAATAACGGCTGATATTAACCCAAATATGGTTTGCAAAAAGATTGATATGGAAAGTACTGGTTTGCGTCCCAATTTATCCGCAGCGGCTCCAAACAGAAGTCCACCTGGAGGCAAGCAGTGGTCAGTTTTTCTGATCCAAGAGTCGCAATGTAATTACCGCTCATTACTCCGAACAGCATCGCCAACTGTGCGAGATTCAATAGAGGTTCGCGTTCACAAACCAAATCCCATTCGGTTATAATACTCGAATTTGTTATCGAATCGCTGTATTCAAAACCCCAGGGACACGGAATCATAGAGTCGCCTTTCTTAGATGTAGGATCTTTAATTAGGCACGAACCTGGTTTCATCTACAACAATGCGTTCCATTGAAAACTTAATTTTGCTAAGTTTTGGAAAACATGATAAATAGTTAAACTGTATTTATCCAAGGACTCTATGATCTTTCATTTTTAATTAGGCATGAAACTGGCTCAGCATATTTACGCTATACATTATCCTTCTGATAGCGTTTTTTTAAAAAAAGGATGTCAAAATATACGCTCATATGATTGATATTAATAAACAGCATAATGACTCAATAAAACGTGATGTCTACTAAAAATACTAGGCAGGATTACAAAGTGAACTGTAACATCTTGCGAAATATTTTGCGTGCATTTATCGCGACCGGAGGCAAAAGTCGTAAAATAAAACAAAAGACATACGTCACTACCGCTCATGATGTGGGGCCATTTTTCAATTATGGCATCGGGTAGAATGGGTTGCTTGCAAGTGAATTCAGTTGGTGGTGCTAAAAACACCATTCCCAATTGAATCCATGCCAAGGGCAGCAGAAGTAAGGACATCATGATGGATATCTGGCACTGCCACCGTCCGAATTCTCCAATGGTGTTATCCAAAACATCTCCGGTGTTGGAAATACGAGAGGTCACATCGACGTCTACAATTTCAGTGTAGGTAAAGTAGTTCGATTACAAATGCAATACCCACCATTATCATTAGTTCCATATGTTTTCTTTTCAATGTTTATTTTGCCATTTTCCTTGTCAATGTTTTTCTCAATGCGATCGTTTTTGATTTGCATTTTGGGAGTTACCATACACTACAGCAGTATGTACATACGTTCGTTCTCGTTTAGCCGTAACTAAAGGAATGATTTCTCATAAAGTAGATGTTACACACCGAGATTAGATAAAGATGATCTTTTGACCCCCTATTAATGATACAAGAGGGAAACGCAGTGTGGTTGGTAGATAATGATTAACAATTTCTCAACCTATACTAATTCAAGTGTGCCCAGTATTAATTAATTATAAACTTATTTATAACGTATTAAATGATTTCATTAGTATCTTTCCATGGATGCGAGATTGAAAGCCCCCTGGTCGGCCAATTCAGTATATTAGTCATAGCAACAAAGTATTTATAGCGATATAGTATGTGATTATTTAGGTAAATATGTGGCAACATTTGTTTGGTATTGGAGTTTCGTAACAATCCGAAACGTGTTATTTAGATGATAATTTTTTATTGTTGCTAATTATTCAATACACAAAATGCGTGAGCAGTCAAGAATGGTCAGATAAGCACAATCCTCAAATTAGGACTCTTTCAGTTCATTTTTGTTTTTGCCTCATAGTGACCATAGGGTGACCTACTTATGCCATTTGCTGAAAAAATTAATACTTTTGCCATATTCTTGACGCATGAACATAAAACAAAATATGATGTAACAACACTATAACGTCATAATTAGAACAACTGCAGTAATCGCCGGTTAGGTCCTCTGCAGGAAGTAGAAGCGCCGGAGATGCTTTAATCTTTCTTCTTTTACTTTTATTTTCATTTATTTTTAAGTGGGGGAGATTTTAACCGAGGTTTGCTCCCCCTTTTCCATTATGAATTTTCTGTTGCCGTATTCTGCCGCTATTTTGAAAAAATTGGATGTTCCTATCCTGCCACTCATATCGAATATTCTCTAATCTGCGTATTGATTCAAAAATTTTGCAAGCAATCATTTTCTTTTCACCAAACAGCAATTCTACTTGTTTTCATAATATGTTTTGATCAACGGAAAAACTAAGAAATGGGTAGATAGGTTTTTAAATTTTTACTACTGAAGTGTCCGATTGCGAAATTCACATATTATAGGTACCTGTTGTCGAGGTAAATAAACTCACTGTTTGGAATATACCTACAATTTCTTTGAAAAAGAATGGGAATATGGGATGGAGCCGGATGCGTTCTAAAAATGTAACATTTCTTTATCTGTAACATTTTTAGCCGGTTTTTTCAGTCCTTCGACCGAAAATGTCTATTGATATGAATAGTTCACATTGTGTCAATAGCTTATCAATACATCGGAAAACTACTAATTATTGAGTTTAATTAATGCCGCGAGTATACAGTGATATTAATTAAGGAGGATTTACGTGTAATGTTTTTCCCTGTCTACTTTCTAGCCCAGTCAGAATAGAAAAAATAAAAGAACTAATTCATGATTATCAGGTCCTTCGGAATTGTGTAAGGGACGTTTCCCTAATCAACATAATGTAAAGTCCCCCCGACTACCTGCTGTGCTAAAGGAGGGAGGAGAGTGAGAGCGGCTTTGAAGGTCCCATTTTATAGTTGTTTGCTTACAACATGGAAAAGGTACGCTATAATAAAAAATTTTGTACATAAAAATCAAAGCTTATTAAATTTGCTAAAACTTTCAGTGGATACATAATTATGAAAAAACGCATCGTTTTTATGTTATTGACTATCCAAGATTGAATATTTTCATATGTGGATTATACATATCAATGTAGTATAAGACCAATACCTACATCATGATTTCCTTTGGTTTTTTCCCTCCAAGAAACCTCATCGTAACTGCATAAAGGAGAGGTAGTAATTCGAAAGTGGATCGTGCTATATACAATGTGTAACATCAGTTATTTACAGTATCTAAGACTAATTTTCGCTGTCCGAAAAAGTGAATGTGTCGATGTTGTCTTCTTTATCGCCGTCCTCGAGGACCGGTGGGCCGTTAAAGTACGCACTTTCACATCCACAAGCTGAAGTGCAGTTGATGTCCGTCTTACGACACCCACACATCGGGCAGCATCAAATTCCAGTTGTGCAGCGGCAGAAGATGGAACTTAAGACATTGGCCGGTGCTAGCGGGTCGCTAGTCTTGATGGGATGGAGCATTCGATCCTCTCCTCTCACCCAACCCCACCGCTGTTGAGGGTAAATCCCGCTATGCGGATCGAGTTGACTAGTACGGTCATGTGTATAGTCCACATATTCAATCTTGGTGGGTCAAAAACTTAAAAACGGTGGTTTTTTTTTAAAGAAAGTGTATAGAATCAAAGTTGTAGCAAATTTAATGAGCTTGTATTTATATGGAAAGAATGGAAGGAGTTAATAATACATGATTTAGTTCCCCTATTTGCCATTTTTTGATCTATTCTTACTGGACTATTCATAGAGTAATCCCACACAACACGTCAGACCAACTGTGCGGTACCTAGCTGAACAAAGGATTCCTTTCCGGGTTTAGCGTTTATACACATATTTATTTCAAGTGTCACTTTAACTAGCATCTTGTAGGAGATCTGGTTGTGTCCTGGAGTTATTTTATGCTAAATTGTAACGGTAGTTATTAATTTGCATTTAATTTTTTTCGAAATTTCGATGTGAAACGTTGCATATCACAAAAATTCTTTAGGATATCAAAATCTAGAGTCCGATTTCCCAGTTCAACTAGTGGAATTGTATTTATTTATTTAGGTGTTTGCTCAAAACAACAGAAATAATATTCCATATAACCGTTGAGTGAAGGTTCACTCAACGATATAACCTTTTGGGAACAATGATTGTGTCTAAAAATATGTATACAAGTAACTATCTGATAAAACAAAGTGAAGTAAGTAAATAATGTTTCTATAAACATAAAACCAATTTTTTCTTAAATTGCGATAAAGACAGGCCAAACAAGTGCAAGTTGTTCGTTTGAACTTTGTGCAAATCATTGTACAACGTCATCATGCGGTGAATTGTCATGCGTTTTTAAACGTACGCTAGGGATTTCAAACATTGTGAATTTCCTTCTCGTTCTATGATCGGAGATATTGATATTGATCAGAGACAGCAGATAGGAAGAGTTTAGCTGATAATCAAGAAGCTTGAACAAAAATATTAATGAGATATTACGTCTTCGATCACTTAGGACCGAATGCACAAAACTGTTAAACCGCGATTAAACTGACAGTTTGTTCATAATTTTCGATTTGAGGTTGTGAAAAGTAATTTTTATAGAATAATTAGGCCTATTCTAATATTTTTTTACATAGTGATTAAATTATCGGACTTTTTTAAACGAAAAATCGTATGGAAAGTGGTACTTTTTTTCCATGGAGTTTCGTCCTGTCTATGAACAATAGCATCCATTTTTGAGTGACAGTAAATCGCGAATGTCAATCAAATTATTCAGTTGTGGGTTATTATAGATCATTATGCAAAAAAATTTCATGTTGAAAGTGTCTTTTTTCCATGAATTTGCTGAACTGCAAATTCATGAAAAAAAGTATCACTTTCAAAACTAGTTGTACAAATAACTAATTAAGATTATATATTCATTTCTTTAATTGACTCGTGTAAATGCGTTTTCTAAAATTCTTCTCCATGAGGAGAATGAAGTATTCCAGTCGAGCATTCTTCCACTTTTGAAGCTGGTAGTTTTTTTTTTAATTGCTAAATTGACCTATTTTGGATTTGGGGTCTCCGTTTTAGAGCAATTAGGTGTGGAAGATTTTTGGCCAGTAAAGCTTCTTCTGGCCCTTCTGGGAGCTTTTATATATTTTGTTGCGACATTTCTCTATCGAAAGCTTCTTTAATTGCCCTTGATACCTTCTTTCTAAAAACGTACCAATAATTTTAACATTAAGCATTGCTTACATTGCTCGATGCATCCGCTTTTCTGGCATTTCGTTTTATGATGACATAAAAGTACTTCAATTGCTTACTGGTTTTTTTGGCGATTCATTCGGAAATGAAATCTTCTGTGACGAACTCTCATGAGCTTGATATAATTATGTTTCAGAAATGGCGGAAGTATCTGAGAGATCGTCACTCTGGATTCTAGTTTATATGTTCCTTACTAAATTGGAAAAAAATTAGTATTCGGAATTGATATAAGACTGAAAGCATGCAGCATCGAGAGGTCTAAAGGTGAGAAACTTATCAGGAGGCAGTGCTTAATTTATGATATTTTAGCTACTGTAATAAAATATATGTTGGAATAAGCTCCACTTTCAATAAAATTAAGCACTCAATGTAAGTTTAACTGGAACTTTTATTGAACGAACTCAGGACAATCACTAAGTAACTACGAGTTAAATAAGAAGGTAATATTTGCTTCGAGATTTGCTTATGATTCAATCAATTATTTCAACCAAATGTTCTCTCTGTACTTCGGTAAAGTTTTGGCCACGGATCTTTTTTTCCATTGTTAACACAAACATACCAATTCAAAAAGTAGGCTTTGCAAAAATATCACACATTTCCATAAAAGTACAACGTTGCCGGCGCCAATTTTTACCAAATGTATAATCAACGCTTAATCACCTTGGTCAGTTAATCAAGAAGTTTTTTTTGTTTTGTGCATACCAATCGCACTTAATCAAAGGTTTAATTTAATCATACGATTAACTAACGGCCTGATTATTTATTGTTTGTGCATTCGGTCCTTAGTCTCTTAAAATTATACACGTTTATTAAATATTCGTAATGTTCATAGTGGGGGTACACCCTCGTAAGTCTAAAGTGAAGACAGCGTAAGAGTTTGCTTTGAATCATTTCGATGGCCTTTATATGATTTTTCGTATATGGTGACCAAATGATAGCTGCATATTCCAGCTTAGATCGCACTAATGCATAATATAGAACACCAAACGTTTTTTTATTTCTAAAACGATATGAACATCGCAAGATAAATCCTAAGCTAGAGTACGCGGCCTTAATGACATTCTGGATATGTAGGTCGAATTTCAATTTGGCATCAAAAAGCACTCCCAGATCTTTGTGATTGCTAACAACCTCTAATACACTTCCCTGAATGTTGTACTGAAATATATCATCTGCCTTACGAGAAAAACGTAAGCATTTACATTTATCTATGTTCAGGGGTAAGTAATTATTAGAACTCGATTGCACTACGGAATCGACATCAGCTTGTAGTTTTTGACAATCCGAGTAGTCTTTTATTTGGTAGTTCAGCTTCAAATCATCTGCAAACAGCAAAACATTTGCATATACTTGATTACTTCGGTCAAGTCATTAATTAATTAAGATTATAAATAACAATGGCCCCAAGTTTGACCCTTGTGGCACCCCGATGGTACACTGAACACCTTAGATGTAGCCGTTTAGTTTTAAAGTGAAAATTCGTTCGTTAGCACGCAACGCAACCAGAATGTTCCTGATAATAAAATATTTTGATTGGCTGGGTCACGATTGCTACCACTGCGTGATCTTTAAAGAAAAGTCAAATTAAAAAATCCGCGTTTATTAGTGCGACCAGTTGGTTTACCAAATTAAAATTGTGATTATCTCGCGTCCGAAACTGAACATAAAATTGTAATTCGGGTAGGGAACTACCACTGGATAATCGCGTGGTTCTCGTCGATAAGTAAATTAGTGCTGAATTCATCAAGGTCGAAGGTTGTGTTTCTCGAACATAATACATCTCTATCTTAAAAAATCGACGTACGACATATTAATTGGTACGCATGTTGCGCGAGTTTAAAGTACAGTTACAGTCGATACAGGTGATTAAGTGACTGTGTCACTAAAAAGGGAATTATTCTGTAAGCAAACGACGTAAAAACCTTCACTGTGAAATGCCCGTCGCATAAAATGAAGTCGTCTTCGGTCAAGGACAGTTTAATTAAACGCGCTGGGCTTTTTTCGTTACAATAGACTCACATGTGTAACGGTGAACATAAGGGCATTAACTGTGGTGGTTGGAGTACGTAACTCTGAAATAAGATTTGGTAAACAAATTTTTCCTTTCTGTGAATAAAACTATTACTCAATCCCATGCATACAACCTGTTAATGGCCAACTTTAACGTTAATAAAACCAAAGAGTAACGATACTCTTTGATAAAACGTAGTGTGTATTGGGGGCGGAATTACTTTCCGTTATTTTTTTCAACCTGGCCGTCGTTCCGGTGAAAACTTATCGGCATGGCATGGACCCAAAGTACATTTACCCCATTTGCTTATGTAAAAAGCTGACTGTGATCGCATCGATCAACAGTACTGGCTGGTAATTTAAGAAGTTCAGTAAACTGTTGTGGATTTTTCCTGTTATGTAATGACCGTTTGCATCGACAAATTTAAGCGGAGCTTAGCTTAAGCGTAGCTTAAAACCCATGACAACCATTGGGCCGTATGAATAAAAGGAAGCAAATGCTTATACTTGCAAAATTCAAAGTAAATACTCGTAAGTGCTCCTTCGCACTGGGCGACTTAGCAGCGCTTCTAAGCAGAAGGACAGGACGCAGTGCACCGCTGCTAAACCATGCTAAACAGACCAGTATGAAGGGGCAGTTAGGAGTATTTACTTTGAATTTTGCAAGTATAAGCATTTGCTTACTTTTATTCATACGGCCCATTGTCTCAATAATCGTTGCAATGAATATTACATAGCTCCCCTTAAATTTGTCGGTGCAAACGGCCATAAGTGTGTGGGTGAGTTTGGGTGATGTCGGTTGTAGTGATGTTTGTGTTATTCATAGGTGTAATGTATTCAGTGCGTGTGGTTTCTGTAGTAATCCACGGAACACGTGTCTTTGGTCCATAAGTCTGATCAGTAGGTATAGACGGAGTGTTGGAATGAGCTTTTTATGGGTGTTCCCATCTGTTCATGTCTTCAATCACATTTAACTGGAAGGCAGAAGCTGCTATTGGAATTCAATATTTATAACAAGTGCATTATATCTCAGTATGCCGATAAAAGGAACTTTTCTTTCAGATATTGCTTGTTTAATGCCGTCATATAAATATATAAATTAGGATATATCTTTTCAGTGCAACTCAATTCTTCTGGTAGCCGTGCATTTCTTCAACGTCCTCTATTGTATCGGGTAGTCGTTTATTTAGTGTGTCTGGCAAAGGTAGTACTAATGCAGCTTGAATAAATGAAGTTGATCCCAATATTAATAATGGAACAAAAGTTGCATATTCCCCGCTTTGTAGCACGATAGGTGCGATCATTGAGCCCAACTTGGAAAACATAACGGTTGTTCCCAATCCTGCGTTTCGTAATATCGTTGGAAAAAGTTCGCCGGTAAACAAACATAGGGCGGGATACGCTATCTAAGAAAAAGTCTCCTCTAATTTTCACCAAAACTTTGTGTGTTTCACTTACTGACATTCCGAAGAAGCCGCTCCCGGACAATAGTATTCGAGGCCAATCATTTTTATAAACATCCAAAGGAAAAAAGCATATTCCAAAGAAGCACATACCAATGAAACATGCGGCACATGAAATACTCATTGTACGTCCATACCGATTAATAACGTATATACATGTAAACGATCCAGGAATGACTGCAATTCCTCCAATTGCTACCCCTAGATAAATGTTTGCGCTAATTTGGCCGAGATATTCCGAGAAACCGAGGAAATTCATTCCAGAAATTACACTGCAACGAATTTTAGCGCTCATTGACTAATTTTATTACGCTTATAACATCTTACCTACTTAAGCATAATTTTATAGTTCGACTTCTCAATTCCGGTGTTTTGAAAAGCATTCTCAAACCCAACTCCTCATTTGTATATTTAACTGGAGGAGAACCGTGTATGCTATCAATAGCTAGTTTAAGTTGCATCAGATCCAACTGATTAACGCAAGCAGCTTTCTCCAATATTGCAATGCTTTCTTGTTTTTTTCCAACAACCCAAAGCCAACGTGGTGACTCTGAGATCATCCTGTAAACGTCCCACTCAATGCACTTGGCTCAATTGATACCGCACCATATATAACTTAGATACAAAGCGCTCAAACCGAACAGCGTAAGTTGTAAACATCGCCAGTCTCTTAAAAAATATGCAGCAAAAGCCATCATTGAGGTACCTAACCCAAAAGGAATATGATAAAGGATGGGAACAATTGTTCTCCAAGCGCCTCCCACCACTTCCATACATAATACGAATGAAATGACCGAAACACCGCCATTTGCCACGGCCAGAAAAAATCTGGACACCAAAAACGTGCTGAACCACGGAAGGATTCCGGTTAAAAGTCCAAATATCGACTGAGACACTATTGCAAACATTAACACTCTTGCGCGTCCTAGTTTATCAGCCGCCAAACCAAGCCATATACTTCCTGTGGTGAACTTCTACTTATGCGGTAAAGAGTTAGCACTTACCAATTAATACCCCAAACATAAGCACTATCTGAGAAAACTCAATTAAATGTGACTTGTTACAAACTAGATTCCATTCGGTTATAATGCTAGAATGAATCACCGACCTATTATAGGCGTATCCCCAAATGCACGGTATAACCGATCCATTGGCGGGATACCACATTTTACAATTGCCATATTCTAACGTAGACTGCAAGAGACGGGTGTTTAAACCTGAAGAAACCGTACAACCGTTACGCACGTGGCTTTTAAAGGTATCGTTAGGTATATTAGTTAACTGCTTCCATTTGTCAACATCCATGAATTTATACTCCCGGGGTGGTTTACACCAGAACTCTGTTGGAGGGGCCAAGAACACAATTCCTAATTGTATCCATGCCGTTGGAAATCTTAATAGTGCCATCAAAGTTGACATTCTACATTGCCACCTACCAAAATCGCCAATCGTTGCTTCAATAATATCGTTTTGAGTAATATTGTTTTCTCTGTCTGTAAAACAGTATTGCAGAAAACACTTTGCGCTCTGTTCTGTACTTGTTCCGTAGTTACGGCCAATTTTATGGCACTTGTTAACCGTAATTCCTTCAGATTTGACATTGGGATTTTGAGACATGTCATATAAAATGTATCTTCAGTCGTTATAGTAACGATAACTTCCTAGCAACGGATTGTTACATCTCAATCGTGATCGGGTATGTTCCCTTATATCTCAAGAACGGATTGTCGGGGGAGGGTACACACAAAGGGCGATTGGGACGTTTGGAAGAAATATGGGGTCATTATAAGGGTAAGTGTACTTTATGATAACCTTGTGTATCCATTGATGATGAGCGAATACTCGAAAACGGTTTGTTGAGAGTAGAATCCTCACAAAGGCAAAATGAATCAAGCGCCTGGACGAGACATATCGACAAGTGAAGTGAAATCGAATCGCTTGAAAACGAAGTGTCGGAAGAGGATACTCATAAAGAGCAAGTGGAACGTCAAGACGAGACATATTTACTGGTGATGTCAAAACTTTACATGCAATTGTCTGCAGAACGGAGTGTCGGAGGGGGTACTCAACGGCGGAAAGATCATCTCGACCAGACAAATCTACCGGAGATGTAAAGGGGGAAATGCAATATTTTGCAGAATTTCTTTAAGGGACTGATTTTTCTAGCATGATATAACGTAGATGAATGTAGCCCAGGCGGCCTTTAAATGTTTATGTGCAAAAGGCCCCCTCCCCATTAATCATCTACCAAGAAAGTAAACATTTATAACTAGAGCATTTCGCTACGTTATCACCCAACCATTGGCTAAGCTAAGCTATTTCAGTTTCACAATTTATACTTGTTTTCTGTTTTACTCTTTCCGAAAAAATGGTGCACCGTGCACGAGAAACACAGTCTACATTCAATCTGCGTTTAGGTAGAGTTGGAATTTTTTTAGCTTAGGGAGTTTGAGTAGTTTGAACATTACATATCATAAACAATTTATAGGGTATCGAAATCTATAGTTGTACTTCTAGTCTTTTCTGCGGCATTTGATTTCTATTAAAACATTGTTTTTTATAGCCTTCGGAAACTTCAGCGACGAGATGTCGGGAATTTGCATCATATTCAGCTATCTGAATTAGTGCTATTTGATTACAACTGCGAAGAGAAGACGAGACGGAATTTTAGTGCTGAGGGATAACCTCTTCCTCCTTTGCCTCCGTCGGGATAGCAATTCCAATTGTTTAAAAAACGTGGACTATTTTACCAGAAATTGCATTGAAAGGAAAGATCACGACAGTCGTCTGACAGTTAATCCAGAAAAAGCTCCAGAAAAGTTGTCGATCGGGAAATGCCAAGGAATAATTACGTAATAATAAATTAATAAATTAATAATAAAATTAATATCTACCCTAAACTATATTGCATTTGGAGTAAAGATTATTGTTTTAATTTTTAGTGAAATTTGAATGGAAATATTCTTAAAGATATCCACCACTGAGCAATTTGAAGCCGCTAGTCTTACATGCAAATTTGGTGATCTCACTCACATGGGCAGATTTGATCATTTAACTTTTTTCAATCCGACATACAGTTTTCACGTAAAAAAAGAAAATATTTTTTTCTCTGCACTGTGATATTGTTATATTAACGATATTGTCATGATCATGCAGAGAAACGGTTTTTTTAAGCGAAAACCGTGCATCGGATTGAAAAAAACAAAGAGATCAAATTTGCTTAGAAATGGGGAATTGGGGATTTCAAGAATAATTTTTATTTTCAGAGAAATCAGTGGCGTACCATCAATGTCTGCCAAAATGGGCATGTGAAATTCCGTACGAACGCCACTGGTGGAAATTAAAAAAATTTAGTACGTTAATAAATGCGTCTGGATACATAGTACATACATTCCAAATTTCATTAAAATATCTTAAGTGGTATTACAGATACTAAGAAATAATAATAAATGATTTATTTTTGAAAACTTTACCACCCTGTATCTCAAAAGTTAAGACGTTTATGACATAGGTTCATATGAAGTTTTCTTTTTAAACTGGACCCAAAAATTGCCCCCTTAAATATTGACATTCAATTATGAAACACCCTTTATAATTAATTCTAAAGTAAATAACTAAACTTAGTCCAAGAGCGCTAAGATATCATTTAGTCCTTAGGGAATTGAAATTTATATCTGCCAATCTAGGTAATTTATTTGTTGCGAATGATATGTAGCAACGATTAAAATAAACTTCTTGAATGTTTTATTTTATAAAATTATTGATTGACAAAATTAAAATACCAAAACGCAACTATCCAGGTAACTAACTAACTAACTTTTTATAGTAATTATTTAGGCGAGATGCAGTAGGCATATATTAAACAAATTTACAGAGTAATGTATAGGAGATTTAAACAACGAATTGGTATTAAGTGTTGGAACAAAGAAGGTGGAATTACTACGGGAAAAATAAGGTGGAACATAAAAGAAAAGAAAAGCGACTAGGTCAGGGCAATCGATCTTATCATGTATTTGTTTGTAAAGAAATGTTAGACCCCGGCAACTTTCGTCTGTTATAATGATAAAATTTGAAAACATTGCAGCAAAGGCTATTACTATATCCTCTAGGTGGGTAAACAGCTTGTATGCTAGAAATTTGATAAATCTACGCTGGACAATTTTGACCATATGAGTCTGAGTTTGGTAAGTTGGGTTCCAGATTAGCGAACAATTCAAGTCTAGAACGTACTAATGCAAAGAATAATAGTTTTAGGGACGCCAGGTTAGAAATTGATCTACGACAACGTATTAAGGAGCCAAGCATCGACATAGACGAGTGAGATAGCTCATTAAGATGGTAGGTAGGAAAAATTCAGTTGACTGTCGAAATAAACTCCGAGGTCTTTAACGACAGTTTGTCTGTCCAAGCAAGTACCATTGATGTTGTAGCCAAGTATTATATGATAAAACAACAAAGGTCCCTTGTGGTACTCTTTACTAGAGGTCACTCTAGCAGAAGAGGATATAAAATTATTATATGTAACTCCGACAAGTATGAGGCAAATCGTGAGGAATACTATCAAAGGTTTTGGCAAAGTCTGTGTAGACAACGTAGTACTGTAGCCATAAAATTGGTAATCGACGTAAGATTAGTCACTGTAGATCTTTGTTCAACAAAGCCAGGTTGAGCGGTAGATAATAAGTTTTTAACGCATGGAAAAATTCTAGAATCTCAAAAACCAAAATTAGATAAAACGCTGATATGTCGATAGTTAGTGACATCTTTTTAGTTTACGCTCTTGAGTACAGGACAAATATAAGCTAGTTTCCACGTATTCGGATGTGTTGCATCTAAGAGCAGCATTAAAAATGTAAGAGGTACAGCAAAAATACGACAATGGCCTCTAACTAAGAAGATGGGCGGTTAACACGTTCAGAGAGTGCAGGACCGGACATGATAATCCCGGCTAATCTGCAGAAGGGCCTGGAACCGCTGCTCTTGTATTTGTTGCAGTTCTTCAGATCCTCCCTGGATTTATATATCCTCTGTTGCTGGAGGAAGGTAAAAGCCGGATCCTGCGAAATATCACATGGAGAAGGGTTACAGGCGCATCAGCCAATCATCGTTTCTGTAAAAACGGTGAAGAAGCTGGTACATCTATTTCAACATGCTTACAGGGCTGGTATGTCCACGGAGACGGCTCTTCACAGCCTCGTGTGCAGGCTGGAGAGGAGAATGCCTGCTGGGGAGGTAGCCCTGGAAGCGTTCCTAGATGTGAGGATGCGTTTAAAACACCACGTTCGATTCCATTAGTGATGCTACTGAAAACTTTGGCATTGATGAATCAATCGCAAGATGGATCCGCGCCACGCTCGGAAACAGAATCAGGGTCCTTCATCGGGACGACCGAGATGAACTCCTCAGTCACTAGAGGATTTACGCAGAGGCTCGGAATCTCGGCTAAGTGGCTGGGATGACTTCTAAGCTTCTAAAACTAAATAGAAGCCAGATCAGAAAAATCACCGGTGTCCACTGGATGGTCAACTATCACCTGCATAACATTGGACGTGTGGAGGAGCCCACGTGCAGATGTACCTATCGGTAACAGTTATCTGGAGTCTGGGAGGGTGAATCAGCGAAAGGAAGTATGCACAATGGGCCTAAGGTGTGCCTAGTGCTGTCTGGTCGGGCTCTCCATATGAATAAAGTAGAACAGACAGGTAGCAGGAATCGCCTCTTCCCGTCGTAAAATTTTTATTAAATGATTCTAAAGAGCTTATTTGCTGTGTACAACCTACAAAAATTCCTTCATTTTTTCTGTACAACGAAATTATGCTGCATTTTATTATAAAAAAGCGGAGAAAAAAATCAAAGTTAAAAAACTATCTAGCAGCTTAGTGCGCGGTTAATATTTAGGATGGGCGATTGCAGAACTTAAGATAAAATAGCGGTACCTATGTTAAAATCTCAGTGTACATGTAATACAGCAGCTTTTATAATAATTAATTAATATCACAGATTTAAAGACTAAAATCTGTGTTAATATTAATGCTGTAGAGAAAAGTAGAACCTTACATCTGCACTAGGCCGCCGACAAAAAAGAAGGTCAACTTAATGAGGATGCCGTACCCTCTTAAGGGATAAGTTGCAAAATGTCATTCTTATTCTTACCTGCCAATTGAATTAAATAAGGAGCTGAATACTGATGAAGAGCGCTTTTAGGTCTGACCTAGGAAGCTTTTCTGTCATGAATTTGGCAAAATTTTCTTTAATCTAGCAGATCTAAAATTTCTAATGTTTTAAAAATGCTAAACAACTATGCTATATTTTAGGTAAATGAATAGGTGTATGCGTTTTGATTATAACAGTACGTTCAAAGAAGAAGAAACACCTGCCATCTAGTGGTCACGATTCTTCACTAAAAAAGATATACTAAAGATCATTTTTCTACAACTGAAATTAGCGTTATAACAGTTTTCTACACCACATCAAATATATAGCAGCTTATTTATTGTAGCTGTTGACCACAAGAGGAGGACGTTGTTCGTTCTGAAATCAAATATTATTTATTAAGTGGCGGTAAAATTAAACTTAACAAACGTAGTGTCCAACCCCCACAACCATCGACGACGAGAAACTTGATGTTTGGGTAAAAATTTTCTACAAGAAAAATGTCATAAAAAATCCTACATTTCCTTCATTTAGACAGCGTGAAAAGGTCGCCGCCTGTAGAAAGATACAAAACGAATTAATTGAATATAACTTCCATCGTTCATTACTTTATTAAATGGTTGATTTAAAAGTCAAATGGAAAAGTGAATTTTCACGTACCTATATGTGTAAGAAACTGTCACTATTTTAGAAAACAATTTTTAGTTACATTTTGTTTTGAGACATCCAGAACATCGGGGGAAGTGTTACGTTGTCGAATGAGGCAGTGAAACGTTTACGTAGAAAGTTTTTTTTCTTCTATAAGTGAAAACATGATACAACTGTCAACGAACGCGTGGATATCGACCTCAGCCAAAAATAGAAGGGCAAAGCTCCAAAATAAAATCACAAAGTAGATTTTCTGGACGCATCTTCTAGTATGTGGCACACCGTTGTCGGGTTATCAGGGGCGGCGGCGTTAATTCAAAAAACAGCTGAGTATCGCGGGGCCTTCAACCTCAAGGGGTGAATGACATCACGCTACAAGCCTCTCTCTTTACAATACTTATTTACTATTAAGTACTTACTTACAGCTTTCCTTCATAATCTTGACGAGAATGTGAACAATGATCAATAAGAAAACAATTGCGAACGTCTCACCCCTTACAAGCGATCATCATTAACGTACAAGTGGGTAGATTCTCGTTGCATTTAGTCAATTGTCATTTCATGAATTGAACGACGAATTCATCGCTCATTTATTCAGGATTACGTACAAATAGACGAAGCCATTGACCCTTACATGTAACATAATCGAAATTTTTCGTAATTCTATAAATAATATCACTAACTATATATAAATATAGAAGAGCTTCTACTCAGTCAGTGATCTGTAAAAATAAATAGCTTTATGTTGATTATCTGGCCTAAGAATAAATTCTTAACTGATTTTAACCACACCGTTCGCGACAGGTATAAAAATAGTTTCGAAAGATATTGAATAATTGATCGCATCGTATAACTAGGTCAGTGGAGCGATATTACGAAATTTTGATTCTTAAGTTTTGAACATTATAAATACGTTAGCAAAATCGCCACAAGTATGTATGTAAATTACCTCACATCTCTTTATGATGTAACAAAATATGAGAAAATGGAGGTCACAGTTGCTGATCTTGACTTCACTTTTGCAAAAAAAATTAGGTCAAAGTCTTGCAGTTTAGTTTAAAAGTGCGTGGAAGGTCTCAAGGTGTTTGTTCGAAATCTGTTCACAATTAAATTATAATTCGGAACTGTTTAAATCTTCAATGTTTCGAGCAAGCAAGTAATGACCACTGATGATTACGAGTACAAAATGAATGGCAAATGCAGCTTAATTTATAATTTGGTCCTCACTTTGCTCCTACCACCTCGTTACCACCCTGCACTTCGCCAAATGCGTTTGCAAATCTGCACATTTACAATCATACACTTTACCGATTTTTTTTAGACTTCTGTATCAAATGAAGGATGTGAGAAAATAGTTGTTCATGAATCGAAACTGCACGGCATAACGAGATAATCCACTCTTCACCTGCTGTTTAAGCTTTTTTTTAAATAGGGCATTTTACTTAATTTTCCGGATGCAGTTATTGCAAAGCAAATTCAATTTAGATTTCTATATCAGACATCTACGTACAGAGGAATAATGGTTAGGAGTTACGATAGTATAATGGAGAAAATTTGTTGCATAAAAGTCTTGATTTAAGAAAAATTTTCAATTAAAACGCCACTAGGTACGCTGTTCGCCACACTAGAATTACTTTTACTTCATATTAAACTGTCATTATCATTATCATTTTTTTACCTAGATGGAAATGAAAACAATAAAGGTATGTATATGGTAAAAAAAATTGCAACGTTATATGGTGATACTTTGAACCCCCATTCCTAAAAGATACTTTCCCCAGTGTGTAAAATGTCAATGCTATGGAAAAGCTTTCCACCCCTAAGGAAAAGAAATGCCAAACGATTCCGCCCTTCAAAAACTGTCAAACAATATCCCTACCCAACATGCAAGTCACTCTGGGAATCGTATGCCTCTAGGATTAGAAATGAACTTCAAGAAGCCCCACTTGACCATTGCCACCCCACAGCTGGGATTTGTGGTGGAGTGGAAATAACATTTACTAAAGATTTTGTGAACTTCCGTGCAGAGATAGGGGCCCCCATCCCTAAGTCGTGCTTGGGGGGCCCACAAGCTGTAAATCCGCCCTGAGTAGCGCTGTGTCAAATACAGTAACCTACTTTCTGACCCACGGATCAAAGAAAGATACCAGACTGTATCGATTACTGCGTAAATCATTATTTTTTTATCTGATCATTCTTCAAGATCTTCATCGCTATTTTCCAAAAAGACTGACTGGAATAATTTTCGAGAACTAGTAAAAACAAGTTGTGTATCAGCATACGCATGATGAAAGCGCATTTTTAGTAATACCGATTAGTAGTTTATTAGCGAAGTTTAAAATTATCTATCTCATGAGTAATCTAACTGAAAATAGACTAGAGCCTGCACATCTACACTATAGCAGGAAGCTTTTAGTGAAAATTTGAAGTCTCTAGCTATGGTAATTGCTGAGATCTCAACCGGACAGACAGCAAGCCAGCCATAACGAATATAATAGCCATAGCAAAACATACAACTACAAATCATATTTAAATCAGCAAACGACATGGAAGAAACTATCGAACAATTAAACAATACATTGCAACAAGAAGGTTGGAGCTCGACTCCAGAAACAAAACTAGAACCTGGAATAAATGACTAAATCGACCACAACTCACAATACCGCCACTGAAAAGGGAAGATGGTAGTTAGGCTAAGAGTGAACGCATTTAACATGAGGTTTTCCAACTTCACCAATTCAACAGGCGGGAATAAGAAAACGAAATTTGTCAGTTTTTTAACCTTCGTGAAAATAACGAAAATCACAGCCTCCGAACATACCCGAATGACCATAAGCGTGCGGAATTATACAACTAAAGGGCGCGAAACAACCACGTAGCGTCTCATTGTCTTGCAATGGAATTCACGTGGTGCAATCAACCCTTAAAGTATTAAAAAATTCAAAGCAAAGACGTGCATCAGAAGAGTACATTCATACTTAGGAATGAAATTGCTTACCCCAACTCGAAACAGCAAATTAAGAATATGACCTCATCAGCGCTAAAATATTAAAAGAACTCCCACATCGGTGTAAAAGTTATAACCGAAATGTTTAATGCGACTCTAAGAGCGGGTACTTTCCATGCCAATGGAAGGTCGGCAGATCGCGGAAATAAAAAGGATGCAAAAGTCTGGAAAAACACCTGAAGAGGCGAAGTCATACACACCCATCAGCTTTTTTGTTTTTTGCTTTTTTTGTTCATTTCCGGAAAAATGATTTTCTTTTAACGAGACTTGGTTGAAATATACTATTTTATGATTCAAATAACTACAAATTTTTTCTATATAAAAAATTAAGAGGTTTCTGAAATACTTATTCGTTTTTTTCGGCAAAAAACTTTTTTTTCAAATTAAAATTGTCCTTCAAAGATTAATCCTAGGGAGTTCTATTTGGTTTCATTTTTTTCGTGTTTATCTATACTTTTTGATGAAATTGAAGAAGCACAAAAAGCGA
The DNA here is from genome assembly GCF_008802855.1 of Photinus pyralis. NCBI lineage: Eukaryota > Metazoa > Arthropoda > Insecta > Coleoptera > Lampyridae > Photinus > Photinus pyralis. The sequence goes on from NW_022170403.1 coordinate 19,716,059, forward strand.
ACACATTGAATTTTCTAGTAAATGTTGATAATTTGTTTAAATTCTGCAAATTTGTCAAAAAGTGATTTCAGCATTCGATTCTACGGGAAAAAATACAAAAGAGACTACATTTCATTGTTTGAACACAGAGACTTTGTTCCTTGATAGTATTATTAGTAACATTCAAATGAAAAAATGTTGTGTGCTGAAATATAGTCTACGGGAATTTTTGAAAGCAGAATGACCTTTTGTTTACAATTGAATTTGACCCCCTTCCCCTTTCTAGACTTCCAGATCGTTAGAAGCCGTAGAGGGGGGTGACAGGTTACTGGTTAGTCCCATTAGAAGCAAGGCCCACGCTTAAAAAATGGTTAATTCGCCTGAACTATAAATCAGTTTTGGAAGAAAAACAACTACTTCCAGAACCATGTTTGGGTTCCGACGCGCCGACGGAAGCACGCAACTGTGGAGCAGGTGCGCAGGTTAGCTGCAGAAATTCACAAAAACTTTGAAAAGAAGAAATATTGTAGGTACTGCGCTGTTCATTAACATAAGTCAAGCTTTTGACAAGGTTTGGCATACGGGCCTTCGGTATAAGTTGAAGAAAGTGCTGCCTGGTACATGGCATAGCATTTTTACGTAAAATTTCGAGAAGAATACACCAACATTTGTCCAATCCAAGCTGGAAGTGTGTTGGATCCTGTCCTCTACTTACGTTATACTGCTGATTTGTCTACCAGTGCAAATACCACATTTGCAGATGGCAACGCCGTCCTAGCTACTCACGAGGAGCCTACTGTAGCCACAGATACCCTGCAGGAAAGTCTGAATAAAGTGGAAACTGGGTTTAAAAAATGGAAAATAAAAGTGAAATTTGTCCAGTCAAATGGTGATTTTCCAAAACAAAATTGCGGAGGTTTTCTTCTCAACGGTTTTATATGTTTTCGAGGGTGCTGAATTTAAATTTATGGTTTGCTGCCTTATGAGATCGGTTTCATAGCCAAAAACGCAAAAAATCGGAATTTTTCAGCACTTTTTTTAGTTGTTTGCTTATATCTTAAAAACTACACGTTTTTTGAAGATGCGCTTTCTACACAAAATTAAAGCAAACAAAATTTCCTACAAAATGCACTAGTGCACTTTGATTTTGTGTTAAGCGGTCTTCACCCTAGAGCTCAGTGAAACGAAATGATTGTGCACAGGATCATCATTCCTTTGAGTGACCTGACGTCATAGCCACAGTTAATTTGTACGTTTCCGTTTTGTTTTGCGTCGTCCACTAGAACGCCCAGGTAAAGGGTCTTGGGCAAGCGAAAGTCCATCAAAGAGTCAGGAGCTGTGGAAGGTCTAGGCTGAATACTAATGTGACTGTTCAATGTTACATTGAAAAGTGTAACACTAGACAAAACTAAGTAAAAATGCATAATAATGATGCAAAATCTTATATAAATTGATACCTTCTGTGTCTTCAGCCGCTTCAGGCGGTAAGACTGGAATTGGCTCATCCAGATCGGCTTCGCATTCTGCATCGTATCTATCGTCGATGTTGGAGCACGACCCTTAACACTGCTGGCACAGTTTTGTGCAAAAATTAAGTTTTTTGTTGATTACTTGTTTATTCCTCGACTTGAAAGAGGTGGTAGGTACTGGGCACTAATCGAAATTCAAAAAATCGTGGTTTTTTAGCGAACTTTAGCGCGGGTACCGGTTATCGCAAAATAAAAGCTAAATAATGTATTTTGTAGAAAATTTTATTTACTTTAATTTTGTATAGGACGCCCATCTTAAAAAAAACCTATGTTTTTGAGATATAAGCAAAAAACTGAAAAAAGTACTGAAAAATTCCAATTTTTTGCGTATTTCGGTATAAAGCCGACTTCCTACAAGGCAGCAAACACTAAATTCGGATGCAGCATATTCGATAACATATAAAACCGTTGATAAAAAAACTTCCGCAATTTTGTTCCGAAAACGGTAGTTTTAGACACGCATTTACTGGACTACATTTACATTCAGAAGAGATACATGTTTTCCAGTTAAATTGAATAATCAACAAATTCCACAGTCTGATGGGACGAAATATTTGGGCATCCACCTGGACAGACGCTTGGCGCATATCTTCACGAAGAGAAAGCAACTTGGGTTAAAGTTAACCAAAGTATACTTGACCCTTACTAATGTACAAGATCATCTTGAAGCCTGTGTGGACCTTTGGCATTCAGCTATAAGGTTCAGCATCCACCTCCAACATCGAAATATTAGAAAGATTTCAATCTAAAAGACTGCGAATGATTACTGATACACTATGGTTCGTCGTTCCCAACAGGCCAACAAGGTTTATCCAGCGAGAACTACAAGTGCCTACTCTCAAGGAAGAAATTAAAAACTTCAGCGAAACATACTACGAAATATTGTACGCCCATCCGAACAGAGTTGAAAAACTGAAAATCGGTGACTACAGTAAAGACAGACTAAAGCGACGAAATACAAACGATTGGTTAAATAGACTTGAAGTGAACTTCCTCCTAAGCCGAAAACCGGAAAAAGAACCGAAAACCAAACCAAAACCGATATTCCTTCAGAAATGGAAACTTATTGAGAGCCGGAACCTTATTCTTTTTTTTCGGTTTTTTAAGGTTCTTATTAACACGTTAGTGGAAGTTGAAGGACGCCAGCAAACACAACAAAATCGATAAAAAATTACTATATGATTGTCATCGATGGATTATAAATTTTAAATGAGGTGTCGAAGTTGCAGGCAGTACGGGGGGGGGGGCGGTAATTTAGCCAGTACTGCAAAAATAATAGGAGGAGGGGCGAGGATTTAGAAAATAAAAATAAAAAACAATACTACATAGGTACATAATTTCTTTTACATAAGTGTTTGTATATTTCTCCTGTTTTTAATTAATGTTGAAATACATATTTCCCGCTTCCTCCTTTATTCCCCTTGTAGTTGTAAATTGGCTACACTGACGATACGTCACGTTTTAGTATTCATGACCTTCTTTTGCACACCTATTAATTAACAAATCACGTTGTTATAATGAATTTTTTGAATGCCATATTTTCTAAAAGACTAGAACCGTTGTGGACCGAAAAAAAAGCGCAGAACTGAACCGTAAACTTTTTGTAGAACCGAAACCGATATAAATATTTTTGATTAAATATAAACAGAACCGGAATCGATATTTCATTTGGGTCCGGGTCCCTGCTCCTAAGTTCAAATTAGTCATTCTATGATTAAATGGTTCAAAAATACGTCATAGGACGATTCCTAAAATTTTGACAATAGTATTGCTTATTATCCTCTGCTCTGGATAAATTATAATAAAAACTATTAAAAATATATGTAGTAAACTAATTCCAAATTGTACCGGTCCTATGATGGGTTGCTAACCAACGAAGCAATCCTGAGCTTAGTGAACTAATGATAATCATCCCTGTGATGTATCAGAAATGTCAAACTTAACGTACAAGTTATCTGTCAAGAACCGTTATTTTGCGTTATTTAGTGTAGGCCAAATAACGTTTTCTACAAAACAAGAGAAGGATAATAAATAAATAAATAACCCCCACGTTAAGGTTAACGTTAGTGATACATCATAGGGCTGCTTGTTTATTAACCAACTACTAGTCTACAATCTTAGGGTATACATTATGCCCATATTGGCAACAATGAATGTCTAATAAGATTTCATTTAAAAACTCCAATACTTCCAACACTTAGGTACGTCTTGTGATTAACTTATTCATTAATATACGTAAGTTGCAAAATTGTGTTGCAAATTAGTGGTATAAGCTTTAAACCAATTTTATTTATCGCAACAAATTCGGCAATTTAAGTAAGAATAGTTCAGTTCAAAGACCTCACAACTGTAACCCAATTTATAAACTTAGTTCAGATCTGCAAAACATAATTTATAGAATAAACTTCTGAAACGAGTAGAGTTTGTCAAACTTGTCTCACGGCATTAATTATTTTAACTGTTTCTGATAAATTCATCTTAATGAATAAGGAAAGGTGGCTTAATGTGCGTAATGCATTTTCAAACTTTCAAACCATTTTGTACATAATTGGTGAAAACGGTTCATATTTTGTTAGGAGTTATCTTTAATACTTGTACTTGCAATGAGTAAAAGTATATTTTGATACTACTACTTCATACAAATGTTCCAACGAAATCAGAACTACTCTGCACTGTGTTGGGGGTAAGTAATCGGTGTGTCGTGTGGGTTTGCAAACCTTTCGTATTTGTATAGGAAGATAGCGAATTTACATAGCGCATCAGGGTGGGACACTAGTTTCATAAGTAGAAAGTGCTGTTCAGCAACTAAAAACAACCTATACATACAATGGGAAGAGCAAGAAATTTGGTTAAGTCTTATCAATGATCATTTTCTACTTTCTAATACTGATCATTTCATCTTTTGCACGAATAAACCGATGGACGGATGGAAAAAGTGCTAATAGTAGCACATTTATCAATTCGTCCATTTTCTCAAGTAGCTTGAAAGATGGAGAACAGAGCGTCTATTGTGCTTAACATACACATGGGTACGTTTTGGTTATAAGGGGAACTTTTCGCAAGAAAAAATTCCCCTTATGTAATGGTTTTGTCCGCCCGTCTGGCCTTCCGTCTGTCCGTCCGTCTGCCCGTCCATCTATCCGCCTATTCCTTGTCTAACTCGAGAACCAAAAGGGACAACGATGTCAAATCTTCGCCAGTCTACGAGTTCAAGGATCAGAGTTATTGAATATGAGGGCGATTAAAAGGTGAGCGAGCTGAGTGTCAAACCAGGTGTCAAATTCTTGACAGAATAGCTTCCTAGCTGAAACCAAAAATTGCCAACATATGTACGCACTTACAGACGGGAAAAATTTATTCTTTAAAAGTTGCTTAAAATGATCTAAAACGTCAACATTTGATGAAATTTCGCATTGTACCTAGTTCCATAAATAAGAAAGTTGCATTTCTACGCATGCGCAACACGATTTTTGCGCATGCATTTTGTTTGCTTTTATTAGAGGGACCTACCATCCAATTTTCGTTAAAATTGCTCCATAAATAAGAAAGTTGGATGTTGCACATGCGCAACTCGATTTTTTGCGCATGCATTTTGTTTTCTTTTATTAGGAGGACCTACCATCCAAATTTCGTTTTAATTGTTCCATAAATAAGAAAATTGCATTTCTGCGCATGCGCAACACGATTTTTGCGCATGAATTTTGTTTGCTTTTATTAAAGGGACTTACCATAGAAATTTCGTTTAAATTGCTTCAGAAACAAGATACCTGTTAGAAAACGATTACCAAATAAAAAGCCATTATATGACATAAATAATTATTCATACATTAAATATTGAAAGTTAGGTTACCTACTTCTAACAACTGGCTAACTTCATGTCCATGAACCTAGCAGAGCAAGGCCAGCAAAACATAATCAAACATATTGCATAATTAGCTGCTAATTAAGTGCCCATTCCCGAATTAAATGTTCCTTTTTTTTTAAATTATTACATGTTCTACCAGGTGCATATGAACTCATCAGAGCACTACCTCAAAAAACCAAGAAAATGAAAAGTGAACTAACCATAAGAACCTCACACCCTCCCCCCCCCCCCTATATTGAAATCAGAAACCATAAGAAATACATAGTCTGTTAAATTAGAAAAACAGTTGCGTATTTTAGGGATTAGTAAAATGATATTTAAAATTTAAAAAATGCCTAGATTCCAATTAGTTCCGAAGATATTCGAAAAAACCAAAATGAATTATTTTGACATTTTGTCAACGCCTTTCTACAGCACAATGGTAAAAATTGTTTATTATTTAAGGCAAAGAAAATACTAAATTTTTAACATTTTGGTGTAGTAAGCATGTCAAAATAATTCATTTATGGTTCCTGTAAATGACATACCTAATAAAGAATAATATTCCTTTTTACAGTCCATATCAAGAAATGAAGTTGATGATGGTTTTTCAAAGACGAAACGTCGCAGCGAAAATCTGTGAGCACTATCTTGTACAGCTTAAAAGGTTTCTACAAGGAAGTGTTGTTTGTTTTTTGGTATCTTTTCAAACGGCATCAGAAACGAAATTCTTGGATCAAAAAGCTTTAAACCTTCAACTTAATTTAGGAACATTTTCGGGGAAGGACCCCCGGTCCCCGCGTTTTCGTTGGGGGGAACCCCAAACCCCAGATGTGGAGGAGCGCAAATTTTAAGTGGCCCAGCTTCAGATTATAACTTCCAACGAGTAAAGAACTGTTTAAGAACAACGACTAGTGATGCAAGACTTTGCCCCTGATGTTGATGGTTGTGGAACATGAAGAAACTATAAACCTTAACCTCCGCCAACTTGTAAAAGATTTTGAGTCTCTGAAATCATATCATTACCCTATATTATATTATATTATATTGCTATTTGCAAATTGTTTATGTTTATATTATGGTAACAAAAACAAAAGCACATATTTATTAATCACTCTGTAATCGGACACAAGCCTGTTGAGGACCCAGAACAAGAGAGCGACAATAAATAATAATTAAAAGTATTAATGTACTGCAAAAATATGTTTTGCCGTTTCTGAAATACCAACAAAGGTTCAAGAAGGAGTAGGTATCTTGAAACTTAAAATTATGTACAGTAGGTATAGGCAGTCAAAACTTGCACGTAATATACCATAAGCCTGCATTGCTTAGCGCTGGACCCCCTAAACGTTAAGATGAAATGGCGCCCCTGATATCTGTTTAAGAGTCCCCTGCATGAGCTCTTTCATAGCATTTGGAAAGTTTCCAGGTATCCCTTAGTATACGCTCTTCTACACCCTTCTAGCACCAGGTACCACCACAGTGAAGATAACACCCCGCCCTACGGACATTCTCTAGTAACCGAGGAGCTCATCTCCGCCGCCTCGATTGAGGATATAATGACCCTTTTTACGAGCATGACCCGGATTCATCTTACGATTGACCCATCAATGCCAAAGCCTTCAGCAGCCTCACTAATGGAATCGAGCGTGGTGTTAAAAGTACCCTCGATATCTAGAACCGCTCCCAGGGCTACGCGCCCGGCAGACATTCATCTCTCCCGCCTGCACACAAGGATGTAAAGAGCCGTCTCCGTAGACATACCAGCCCTGTGAGCATGTTGGAATGGATGCAGTGGTCTTAGGACCAGTACTCCATTCCCTATATAGGTATGCATCCACGAGCTTCTCCACCGTTTTTAGAAGAAACGATGATAGGCTGATGCAATCCTTCGCCATGCCATGTTTCGCACGACCCGGCTTAGGTAGGTACACAACTCTTACCTTTCTCTAGTAGTCCAAGATCGCAGGACTCCCAGACTTTACTTATTTTCTAATGGATAAAATATGTACAATAGGGTAGGATTAGTGTGTACAACGAGGTGTACAATGAGTTATGAGCGTACAGGTGTTACAGATACGTGCGCAGATATGACGCTCTTGTGGCGTCGCTTACTAATGCGGTCCTGCTTTTCCACGCCCTTCTACAGAAAAACTCGTGTAGCGAATTTTGGTGGGTCCGAAGTTCCGTAGTCCCCAGAGCTGGGAAACTGTATTTCCAGGAGACAAGTGACAGCGTCACCCGCGCTACTGCCGGAATCCTCAGCGTCCCCACGTTTTGAACAGGGTCTTTCAAAACGATCTTACAAAGTTTTTGAACATTAGGAAGATCCTCTATGTTACCACAATAGGTCCTTCAAGATCCTTGTTTGGACCTTCGAATATGGCTCTGAGCGATCTCGAGTTCTTCCCAGTCCGCTGGTAGCTTAGTTCGCATGGTTTTAGTCAAAAGTCTGCGAACCTCCTTACGAACCTTTTCCTCCTAGGTATTCTCTTCGTTCGTCGAAAGGTCCGGAAGGTTTAGACGCTCTTGTGGCGTCGCTTACTAATGCGGTCCTGCTTTAGGCAAGGCAAAGGTAGTCCATTCAACCGCTCTGACAATTTCACCACATAGCAGTCCCAGTCAGCAGATCGGGGATTCCAAAACCTACAGGACCCGCAGTGGAAGCGACGGCTTATCACATACCGTCCAACTCATCATGTGAGCTGTTGAAAAGGACTCAATCAGCTCCCACGTATGTGGAGCATCTTCCAAGTCGTATGGGAGATATGCCGAGCAGACCACCAAGTGGCTGCTCCGCGCTGTTCCATCTTTCAGCTAAATTCTCAGAGCTACGAGATTGATGATGGAAATTTCGAATAGTGCAAGTTCGGTATATACTTGTGGACTAGATAATTATGCGGTATTAAAAGGTAGGGGTACAATTACTTACATCTGTCATCTGCGGTTGAGGGTACCGTGGTTTCTAGGGTGCGCGTTCTTAAAGATGTATAAGCGGTCGACAATCTTCGAAGAAATTGAAGTAGGTGTACAATTGTACATGTTTTGGTGGGGTGGACCAGTCTTGCGGTTTGAAGAAGCTGTTCCGTTCTCATACACATCAGTAGAATTTGTTTCAACATTTAGGTCAACCTTGATGATAAGAGCAGACTCCACCGCATGAGGGTGTCTAGGTACCCCACTTGTAGTCTCTACAGTCTCTAAATTTCTGGAATTGTATAAGCCGCTAGTGGCGCTTTTTGTTTGGTTTGATAGTGCTACAACCCTCTATTCTCTAACTTACATTAGAAGTCGTATTATAGCCCTTCACAATAGTTTAGATCATGACAAATAGCTCTTTATTAAAACAAAATCAAATAAAATAAGAAATAATTGCTTGCATTCGAATAGATTTTTGAGTTTTGTATTACCTGCATTTTTCCTTAAATTGCTTTGAAAGAAAACCGAGTGGGCTTGTGATTTAAACATCTGAATGACTAAGATTATACCCACATGTCATGAATTGTTACGCCCTCGCCATTTCCATTCTTTAGCGATTTTCCCTTATTTTTGGCCCGGTTTATTTCTAACATGATGAAATTCTTCTGCTTCCATTGAAAACAACGCTTACCCGACGCCAATTAAATTTCTGGAGATTTTCTACCCCCAAATCTCGACATTTTCTTATTATTTGGTTAACGTGTATTTGTGGTTTATTGATCGCGGACGAAAAACGGTCGTATTCTTTCTTACCTTACGGTTAATCGTAATTGTTGGAAGAGATAAGAAAAGTGAAAACAATACAATCGTAGAAAATCGCTCCGTTTCGGGATGTTATCATTGGTAACTAGGATGAGCGCGTACCGTTTGTTGTGCGTCGCGTTTTCTGCATCCAAAAGGCCAGTGCTCCCTGGTTCGTTGGCGTCGCACGTGGAGTACATCGCTATCAACGTGTCTTTACCCCCGCGTTTCATAACCTTCCTCAATAGTAGCACAAACAGCGTGCTTCATCGCGTTATTAATGTACGACATTTTCCGGTACGGTCATTTAATAATAATTACGAGTGCGTTTTATTTTCGCGCCTTAACGCAATTTGTTAAAACTTATCAATTTATAATTGGATTTTTTTCATTGTTTTAGTGCAGTGTTGTGTGAGTGTTTTTTTAATAGCCATTTGGAGTTCAATGCCGTTTTGTTTAGGTGAGAGAATCTTTGAAAATACGCTCTTCTGATATTATGGGCTATTTGTGGACATTTCACGAATGAAGATATTTTCGTTGCTCGTCCGGCATATTAAATAATTCAGCGTTTAAAGATTTATTCTTGGGCAATATTTTGGAGTAAAGTAATCCGTTTCAAATGACCAGATGTGGCTTTGACGCCGCATTTGTCCGATTAATTAATCAAAGTTAACCAGCCCACCGCACATGTGGTTTTATTGTAAAAGTGTTTCAAATCAAATTTAGATATGGACAAAAATTCAATTCATGGCGGAACGTAGTACGTACTCGTCCAGTTTATAGAATGCCTGAATGTCAAAATCCTTCTTGATTTGGGTCTCTCTGGAGAGCTTTCCCATATGCGTTAGCCTCGGCGTTAGCGTCCGAAAAAGGGTGAAAGTAACTTATTATTTGCATCCGAGGGGTTGACCATTTCGAAAATTGTACCTACCTACAGTAGTCCTGCACCATTTACATCAGCACCGCAGCTACCCAGTGCTTCGCGTGTTTCGGGTTCAAACTTTGGGATATGCGCAACAAATCATTTCATTAACCAGGGTTTTTTTAATTAACAAAAACCAATTCTTGATAGTTGATCGGATTCTTCGATACTAGCTTCGATAATCCGTTGTATCGGTTTAATTTTATTTAAATAAAGTAAAAACGACAACAAAGAATAAAATCTTGAAAAAATATCATAGCTTTAAGCTTTAAACTGTTTTTTTTTAATTCGGATACCAAAAACCAGCCTGAAGTTACATTCGCTTTTTTTTTTAAGGACATTCGCTTTTGGGGTAGTACCAACCTAAACGGGAAAACAAAAAATAACTAGGACCGGGCTGAAGTTAATTCGTTTTTTTTTTATCAACGGCCATCGAAAGTGATGGGATCGGGACCAATTCTCATCCCCTTTTCGGAAAATAGCCCTAAACCCCGTCACTGGCGCGGTATACGAATAATGCAAGTTGTAATTCAAAATTGATTTATTAAAATTGAGAGTTTTGCACGCGGAGGATAAGGTCGCCGTGGAGGCCCAAGGGCCCACCTAAAACCCCCTACCTGTAGTTTTTCGAAAAGTGCCCCACAGTTCGAGAAATTCCCTTTTGTTTGGTCAATGGCGCGGTATACGAATACTGCAAGTTGGAATTCAAAATTGATTTATTAAAATTGAGTGAGTTTGGGCCTCCACGGCGACCTTATCCTCCGCGTGCAAAACTCACTCAATTTTAATAAATCAATTTTGAATTCCAACTTGCAGTATTCGTATACCGCGCCATTGACGGGGTTTAGGGCTATTTTACGAAAAGGGGATGAGAATTGGTCCCGGTCCCATCACTTTCGATGGCCGTTGATAAAAAAAAACAAAAAAAAAACGAATGTAACTTTAGCCCGGTCCTAGTTATTTTTTGTTTTCCCGTTTAGGTTGGTACTACCCCAAAAGCGAATGTCCTTAAAAAAAAAGCGAATGTAACTTCAGGCTGGTTCAATTGCGTGCGAGTAACAGACCCACTAGAAAGAAAATGAACGAAACAAAAAATAAAAATAAAGAAACTTAGGTACCTATTAACAAGAATTTTACTCGATATTACTTCTTCACAGCAAAATATCTGTAAATTTTTACCAACTTTGCTGCCTTTACATAGCTGAATTTGTTACCTAATTTGCTCCAAATATTTCCAAAAGTGGAAAATACTCGTTCAATAGCTGCTGAACTAGCTGGACAGCTCAGCAAATTGGAGACGAATGTACAAAGCTATCACAGCTTGTCCCTGTCTTGCTTCTGTACTTTGTCTCCACTCCTGGCTGGAGCTTAACCGTTTCGAAATTTTATCTTTCACGATGTTCCACCACTTGTGGTTTAACTTCTTTAGTACAGTATCTGTAAACACGATTAAAGGATAAGTATCATCTATCACTGTGAAGGAAAACGTGTAGGTAATATTAATTCATCTTTTTCGGATAAAAACTCCTTAACGCTTCTTTTAAAGTTTAGGTGTCAATTTTTTTCCAGAAAACTACCCCTAGTATAACCTAGTACTTATGTAACGATTTATGGTCATTGCGAAGCGAAGCATTATTATTGTTTACGGTTTACTACTTACTTGTCGAAAACCCCCCGTAACATTTGACGCGATTTGATAGATGGCTCCACATATTGACGGAATTTAACAAGGCAATTTTTCGGCGGAGTAATGACAGCGCATTTTCTTACCTTGATTTTTGGGTGTCCATTTTCATGTCCTTTTCTTTGTAAGCCGCATCGAAGTACACGTCGATTAAAAAAACATCTGAACGCGTAAGAAAGAACGCATAGAATTCTAATTGCCATCTTCAAAATAAAGATATTGATCTCTGGCGAGTCAATTTGTAATTTCGGAATTCCGAATTATTTGGGCGGGATTTGCCTGTGGAGGTTATACATATGCGTTTTTATCCTTTTGTCGTAAGTACCACCATGTTGCCATTTATTTATGGTATACCTACCTTCTTTAGGTTTCGGCTGCAGTTGTGCGGTAATTTCCATCGACAATCATTGCATCATTTACGATTAGCCCTCTTATATAAGAGGTACGTAAAACCTTATATCATCAAAAAAAGGGGGGTAGGGGCTTCTACTTCTTTTAGAATTCAATTCCATTTACGTTACATACTAATTCGTGTCCGACGTACAAGTTTTGTAACCTTGGGTTAAATTCTCCATTACCTATGGGTGCCGACGCCCTTAGCTTACCTCCACATCTGTAGATAACAAGCGGCCATCTTGCTGTGAAATAAGCCACCGGGTCATGAAATAGTACATTATATATCAAGGTAGAGAAGTCCACTATTATTGCCTGAGCACCAAGATTACATCTCGAGGCGCTTGCGCCGAGGGGTGTAAGGTGCGAAGTAATAGACTTCTCTACCGTGGTATATATACTATTTTTTTCACTACTAGCACTTGAAATCCTCTAAATTAACATATTATATTGATAAGAGAGTTAACGGTTGGACAGAATTGTTTGTTTCTTAATTTAACATGTCAATCAAGTACGTGGAAGTACAAGTCAAACAGGCCGTATTTTGTTCTGTCATTGAGATTTTTCAAAGAGTAATTTCGTTCGATTTTTTTCAAAATGTGATAATTTTAGGTATGTAATTTCTCTGGAAATTGCGAATGGTGGCAATTATTCGTTTTAGAGAACTTGTCTAATAACGTTCATTGAGCGAAATTTCGGGTTGTGTTTTCTAAAAGTGACAGCATGACAGTTCTCATTATTGACTACTAGTTAATAATAAAAAATTATTAACCACTTTGAACAAATGCCGAGAAAGCCTACTTTACAAGTGGAAAAAAGGTTAATAATCATGTCATCAGACGCTAGTAGTGAAAAAAAGATATAACATCGAGGATCGATCCTCGTATGGGACAACTTCTGTAACACTTTAGCGTTTTTGTTGATAACTATTTTGCCCCTGCAAGATTATATGCGATTACATTTAATTAATTTGTGGACATTAGTACACGCTCAGTATCTTTGCCATCTCAGTTAAGTTATGATCGAGTTTCAAACGCGAATGTTGTAGGACACGGCCACATCCTTTTGAAAGATTTGGTCAATTCAGTATCGTAGTGGTACCTATAGAAGCTGATTACGAGTAGAGCGAGGCCCTTCAATCAATCATCAATCAATCAATCAATACTTTATTATCAATAAATAGTAGGACTATAGAAGATTCGTCAATTCAGGCATTAATCAACGAATTCTATATACCGAGCCCTGCGCCTTGGGAGAGTTTCGCCGCGGGTTTGATGTAACGCAGCCCCAACTCTACCTACTGTTGTAAGTGGGTCGTAACAGCTTGGTCAAACCTTTTTTGAACAATGTCCCGGTATGATAACAAAAATTCTGTCATTTGATAGAGCATTTTTTTTTCTGATTTCAAAAATGTAAATATGTATCACTATTTTTTAAATATTGTTAAAATATCTTCTTTTTTGCCTGGCAAACTTTGTTTTGGGTAGTGTATGTTCGTAGTTTCTTGCGTTTTTATACGAATTAATAGCGCCATTTTTTAATAAAAATAGTGATATTTACATTTTTGAAATCAGAAAAAAGTGCTCTATCAAATGACACAAAAAGTAAAAATCTTCCATAAGAATAAACAAAGTTGATGATGGTTAACCGGGGACGAAACGTCAGGCTTAATATTTAAAACTATCATCTTGTAGAGGGAAAAAAGTGACCATAATAATAACTTCAGTAAGAAATAAAAACGATTTTGCAAAATTTCGTTTTTCTCCGAAAGTAGTCGGAATTTTTTCAGTTTCAAAAAGGCATTTTGTTAAGCATCAAAATACGCAATTTTGCCAAATTTAAACTACCTACCTATCTCTTCTAGTTTCCGAGATCCCCATGGTGGCCCTCGAATTTGCTTCAGCCTGTATAGCAACATAAAAAATGTGTAGCGCATAAAGGAAAATAATTGTGTTAACTAATTTTATAATTTTACTAGTTTGTGTTGAAAAAAAAAACGTTGCTCTTTTGTTAGTTATGCCTATATAAGCAATTTATTCTTTCAAAAATGACTAAAAATCTATATGCTTAAAATGTAGTGGCGTGGATGGGTTTCAACGGTGTCTTGTAGAGCTCAAAAAGTGCCAATGGGAAAGTGGTTTTTATTTTTTTGTATCTGTACCAATTACATCAGACAAAAATAAAAAGGAAATCGGAAAATTTCCGTTTATCTTTCATTCTGTAACTTTTTTCTAATTTGACGACCATCGTCGTATCTTCTGATCCGAGATCGCCATGATGGGCATCCCTATCTTGGACACAGTGTCTATCTTCCGCAATACGTATGAACTCGAATATGAATAAGAATAAGAAACTGTTAAAATACAAATAATTTAATGAATTTTTAATATTTTTTTTTTATTTTTATTTATTTATAATTGCTTTGGACAATTCACGATATTGTATAGGATGCGTCATGATAAGTATGAGTATATAACAAACTGAACAAACAATTAACAAAACATTAAACTATGACAAACAGTAGATAAGTACATAAAATAGACAGTTCAACAGACTACTTTTCATTGCAGAATTTTAATATTCGGCGATGGAGTAAAAACAATTTTCATTTAAATAATTTTTTTACTCTTTAAACACTGTATAATCTGTCTGGGTGACCAGTCAAATTGTATCCCGGTGTTTTTTTAAAGGTAATTTAGTATAAAAACTGTTTCATTCCTTTTCTCAAAGTTTCGCTAAATTGCTTCAATTGCTATACGAAATAAGTTCGGAAAATCGATAAAATTTATTTGTAAAAAGGTAGATTTTAATCTCTCTTTGACCGGCTGGCTGGCTGGCAGTAAAGGCGGAAGAACGCTTGTAGAAAGACGAGGAGTGTCTATGTACCTACCGTCGCCATGTAATTACAACTTTAGGGACGGGGCTACATGATGTGGGGTCGGCGACATCTGGACGCCATCTCCGACCGTATTATACTAACCTGGAGATTTTTCCGTTTTTTCCTATCTTCTTCTACAGTTTTGATTGTTTTCAAATTGGTGTCGTCGGAAAGTTCTTCTAAACACGCACAACTCCTGCGTGACGAAATTTTGTTTTTTCCTAGGGGCGAAATTAACCACATTTTTCAAGGCGCGCGTCTTCGAGGGGTAGTCGACTTTGGGCGCCGTAAGTTTCTCAGAGCTTCAATTGCGGTCTTCCTTTCTCGTGTCGCAAATAGAAGCGCCAGCTATGAGAAGTGCCCAAAAATTGAGTACTATCTTGTGGCGCGTTTTTAGCGAAATCCATCAAAATGCGAATTACGGGTGAACGGGACGTCGGAGCTGGGTACCGACAAAGCCCAAAGGGAATGTGGTAGCCTTCGACAAGATCTTATTGATGGTGGAGTCAAAGCTGGCTTAATAGAATACTGATCTGCCACACAAAAATGCGCTAAAGTCCCTTAGATCTCAAGATTTTATTATTGTACGGAAGTTAGGTCATTTCGAACAATATAGCCGTTATATATATGTACATTTTTAAATTTTCAAACTGGAATCTTTAAAGCGCGATTTCTAGGTAACTAACCCGACTAACCGATGAATAAAAAAGTAAAAACGGTTGTGTAAGTAACGAAAATCGCTTCCCCTCGTCCCATTTCTTGTGGTGGGTGGCAACCCCTACCACAGGTTAAAACTTGCACCGGTTTTTAGATTTTTGTCAAAACACTTTTTATTGCCGAGTTTTCGATGGGACACTTTGTACTTCATGGGTTAAGAGAGTGCACTATAATTCTTTTTTCTGAAACTACTTTAGAAACAAATACTGTCGTCTCTAACAAGGGTGAAGAAAATGTGATTTTCCTCTCTATAGTGAGGAAAGTAAAAATCAATTGCCGCGTTAATCTTAATAATGAAATTTAAAATTGAAACATATACCCATATCTAGATTGCTATGTGTGAAATTTCATTATTGCATACGATCATTTTTCAATTTTGATTGTAATTTCAGAAAAAATTATGTGTAAAACTTGAGAAGAAAGTGTTTTTCAACTTTATTACAATTGACAACTAACTTTGCACTCAAGGTGAAAAACTGTTGATCCTCTTGATGACAAGTTTCTTAATCTCAGCTCACTCTTCGCTACAATCGTGCGAAACAAGTTTCCTTATGCTTATGGAAAGGGCACGAATAATAATCTTTTCCCAACGAAACAATTTAAGGGAGGTATTGTTTAAATTTCGTGAGAGGTTGGTGTTGTCTTCCAAAGAAAGCTACCGTTTTCCCTACTCCTACGCCCACTTTTAATTTTAGCGTAATTCGCAATGATGATTTGCAAATTTTTAATTTGATTTGCTGGGTTGCAGTTGTGTCTTAAACTCGACAAAAATCGCATGTCAGCTTCCCTCCTGGAACAAAGTTGTTCTTAACGATTGCTGTCAGATTAGACATTTATTGAAATTGCACAATAAATTATAAAGATCCCGAGGGAGCTCGTTTACATAATTCTATAATCAATACCGAGTAGGTGCACACAGAATAGTCTAATTTATTCTCATTATCATAAATATTGTTATAGGTTACGATCGTCGTAAATTTTGAATAAACGTCATAATTTGCTCCAAACCATAATTCCTATTTCGATCAATTTTGATTGAGACTCTTATAAGTTGTATGAAATCTTCCTCTTTCAGAAAATTATGTCACTTAATCAATGGTTTACTAACAACGCTGGCCGATTTGTATATAGGTACGTGTTTAAAATTTGTAAAGGTAGATAACTTTCGGGCTGCGCTTTTCATTTGAATTATGTAAGAGGTGTGGACTTTTCCGATGGTGTAATGAATAATTGTTAATATTATAGTGCAGGTGATGGCCACTAGGAGTAATGCAAGTTAGGGCAACGACCGGACACTGCATTGCGAGATTCTTCTGCAGACATTTTTTTGTTCTTCAATAATGCACTTTTCGTTAAGGTTCATCGGATTCATTATTATTTACGAAAGTTATTAACGAATTTGGCGAATTCCTCTATGGTTACAATACGTGTAACCGCATGTTTTCATGAAAAACGAATCTTTTTTACATCGCGTGATTCACCTAAAAAATTGGGATGGCATTGAAGAAGAGTTTGTGTTTTTAATTGATTGCGTATATCAGGACTTTAAACACACATTACATTTTTCCGTTTCTACAAATAATTCGTAACGTAAGGCACATTTTGCCTTCATTTTTGTGGGTGATCTATTCCATTTTTTGTTGATAGATTGGAACTGTAAGTGAACAGAATGCGAGATTGAATCAAGCACGAGATCAAGCATTAGTTATAAATTGATGTATGCGTTCTCATCTTTAATAAGGCGCGAGATAAGGAAATGAAAACTCGCACTTTTTGTGTCGGACAAAAGAAGTGAGCTAAATCCGTAAAAGTTTCTAGAAAAAACAATCTTATAAATAAATTAGAATAACATTAAAGGTTTGCAGGGCGAGGCGCGTTATTTGAAATGAATTTAAAATTAATTATATAGACCACATTTTTGTAGATTTAGGGTCGCGATATCCACCACCTAATAAATTAGCTTGCCAAATAAAATCCTTGGCTAATACGATCATAACTAAAGAATCTAGGGTGAGTCAACCTTTTGTAGGTGGGCGAAAGCGCCCAAATGGTTGAGTTTAAAAAATTGTATTAAACAAAAGTTTTGTGTTACGAGAAGCTTTATAACCTAAAACTAAGGTTAGGCAAACAGGGTGTTCAAAAGCCAAATGGACCGTATAAATTTTGAATTTTTGAATACCTCTTAATAATAGCGGTTGCGTTTTCATTTAAAAGAGGCATTGCTCTTCATGGCACAGCGTCATTAAGGGCCTTAATCAGGTCAACTTCAGGTAGATATGCGTAAAACTCCATTGGACAGTTGGACACCCTATGTTATTATTAAACATTTGAATGTATCACCTCAAAAGGTGTATCTCCTACTCCTATGCTAAATAGTTTTCGAATAAAATAAACATATTCGCAATATACAGGCTGTACTTTACAAAACACCGCATTCAATGCAACAAAAACCATATTTAATTAGGTACTGCAAAAATACTATAAAACGGCCATAATCAAAATGTTTTAAATTGTTATTTTCGTAGCTATACTACTAGTTGACTTAAATATTTTAAATGGCTTGATTATGTTTTTTACTTGGATTTGATAGAATTTTCTCCCCTAAATTCAATGATTGATATCAAAGTTACGTTTAATTGGAATTTTTCACACTCAAATTAGAGAAGCTAATTATTCAAAATTTTGTAGTATGCCATGGAAACAATCTTCTTCACGCATGAGTGGAATAGGAATCGTAAGCAAACAGTATGACTCTATTACTGCAAAAATGCTATAAATAACCACAATTATAATGTTAATTCTACAGAAAATGCTCAAATTTGCAACCATTTGATTCAATGCAAAACTGGCACCTACGAATTACTCCATACAGCTACAGCCCATTTAAATCTGCAATTTCTTCCAAAAAATCCTGAAGATTTTCATTCAGTATGTCATGGTACCGTTGTTGATTGAGAGTCCAATTATTAAAAAATGGTTCGATTAATTGATTACAACAAATTCCGCACCACACTACGGGTTCCTTTTATGCCGTTTTAAATTTGCATGAACTGTTTGGTGTGATGTAATGTTTGCTGCGATTTCCCGATTTGTGGATTCTCTGTGACATTAAATAAAACATTCAATTTGACGTCCATATTAAACAAATTGCGCTCTGAGAACTCTTGGGTTTTTTAAAGGAACCATAATTTCATGTTTTCCTCCTGCAAACTTGCGGGGTTCTGGAGGATCTCGGTTAGGGAATCGTTCGCGATACAGGTGCTCTACTTGTCCACGGTTTTTCATTTTTCGATTTTACGAATTACTTTTTCTGACCATATTTTTTGACCTAGAGCAAAACCAAGAGCTCTTTAAAGTGGAGTTGTTAGTTTTTTAATCCGAAGTTTTCGTCTTTGCTGAACCATCATCAACATCATTTTCTTAAACACAGCCCTGATATTCCGATATAGTATTCCGAAAGTCCTTTTTATTCTTAATCTAATTACGTATATAGCACTTTATGGTTTAATTCCGGTTTAGCCTTTTTTTCGGACTTAATTAGGAACATCCCCATAACGGATTTGTACAAAGATTTATTTAAATAAATAATTGGCCAGGACAATAAATGATTTATATCTACGTATTTAATAACACTTCAATAAGCGAATTCATACAACATTTAACATAAAAAACAAAATAATTAAATAACGTCAGATACAAGAATTAAACTACAACATGAACGAATTTGAATAAAACAACAAATCTAGAGCATCTGTCCGAAATGATTGCCATTACATAACGTCTGGCCGTCGATTCTAATACCGGGTCCGTTAACTTGGCCCCCCCACTGAGAGATTTGATAGTCGTATTATGTTAAAATGAATGCGCTCGTTATGCGCTCATATGCGCCACCGATAATAACTCTTGCGCCATTATCGTTTTTTAGAAATCCGAAAAAACATTTGGGGGGGGCCAAGTGCACGGAATCCCCCATAACGCATTTTGCTACCGGTATTTGTGCCACTTATACATCTGGTTATGAGCTCAATTGCGCCACTTGAATTAAAGCTAGCGCCATTACGGTTAAGCCATAAAAAATTTTTAAAAAGTGGGGGGGGCTAACTTAACGTTTTCAAAAGTTACGTTTTTTAACATGTTTTTTCTACTACATCGTACCTTTCATCATGCGCTAAAATGCACCGTAAACAAAAATCTTGGCGCCATTATAGTGTTTCAGAAACACTATACAGGGTGTTTTTTTGGGAGCTTTAGTTAAACGATTCTGGGAAAGTAAAATAGGTAGGTTTTTAAAAATTTGTACTTAGGAGTTACTCCGAAGGCCGAATCGATGTAAAATATTTTCAAAATGGACGCACTTCCGGAAATAACTTTTGAAAACGCTAAGTTAGACCCTCCACTTTTTAAAAATTTTTTATGGCTTAACCGTAATGGCGCTAGCTTTAATTCAAGTGGCGCAATTGAGCTCATAACCAGATGTATCAAGTGGCACAAATACCGGTAGCAAAATGCGTTATGGGGGATTCCGTTCACTTGGCCCCCCCCAAATATATTTAAGGATAACCAAAAAACAATAATGGCGCAAAGATATCTTTTTACGGCGCATTTCAGCGCATACCTGAGAGTACAATTTCGTATGAAAAGATGTTAAAAAAAAGTAACTTTTAAAAACGTTAAGTTGGCCCCCCGCTTTTTGAAAATTTGTCACCGCTTAACCGTAATGGCGCTAGCTTTAAATCAAGTGGCGCAATTGAGCGCATAACCAAATGTATCAGGTGACCTAGTTACAAGGGACAAAATACGTACTGGGGGGGGCTACGTTCACTTGGCCCCCCCCCAATGTTTTTTCGGATTTCTAAAAAACGATAATGGCGCAAGAGTTATTATCGGTGGCGCATATGAGCGCATAACGAGCGCATTCATTTCAAAATAATACGACTATGAAATCTCTCAGTGGGGGGGCCAAGTTAACGGACCCTCTAATACCCTAGTCAGCACTTGTGGTTTCAACAGGATACGCCTTCATCGTGCGAGAATACCTATCCGAGAAATGTTTGGGAAAATGGAAAATTTGTCAGATAGGTATTCTTGCACGATCAGGGCGTTGTGGGCGGGTGCTCCATCCTGTTGAAACCAACAGTTTCCAATTCTTGTTTGTTTGTGTGCCGTAAATCTTTGTATTCGTAATAAAAAATGCTACTCAATACAATGTGTACTTACCATATAAAAAATAAAGTTGATGATTTCTCCGAAACCAAACGTATTGAAAATCTCTCAACGGTATCTGGTAGTGTTCAAAAAGTGGGCAATGAGAATGTGTTCTTTAGTATCTGTTCAAATAACATCAGAAAAAAATAAACACGAAATCGGCAAATTTCGGTTTTTCTGGTCTTCGGAAGTAAATGGAATTTTCTGGTTTTCTTTAAAGTATGATAATAACTCTTTAATTCGTCATCTTTTCTCTTATTTGACCATCAGCCTATCTTGTATGGTTTCTGATATCCCCATAATAGACACCTAGATAGACACCCTTATCTTGGACACATTATTGATTATGCGCTCAATTTATTTTTATAAGTACCACCTTCTGTTTTGAAAAATCGCTACAAATAAAGAAGCGATCGATTCCTCGACGTGTGTTTTTAATTCGTTAGAAGCATATGCAATCAAAATTTCAGAAAACAGAGGTACACACTTATATCTGCACATAAGTAATCCATTTTCAGCGCATTTCCAGAAATGGCCACTTTGTCCGTCCGTCTGTCCATCCCTACGGTCATTCGGTCACTACTAGTTCTTCATATTAAAAGCTATTGTTCTACCTTTTTCTCTCCCTCCGAAGATACCCGACGAACAAGTACAGTGGCGTGCAGAACGGCACACAATTACACAGCTTTGGCAGTAAATTTTAGCAGTAGATTTTAAACATACTCCAATAATATTTCATACATAACGACCAACTTATTCAAAAAATTCGAAAATAAAGCAAGAATGAATTATTTAAATGTGAAGACGACCAGATCCCAACCTCAAATTACTCTTACTTTACTTACCTTACACAGGATCACCTACTCCTATTCATTCGGAAAATCACTTACCACCCGTCTAAGGGGGGCAACTATTTTCGAATTTGCTCCCCTTTGACGGGTGGTAAGTGATTTTCCGAATGAATAGGAGATGATTCTTTCTTACCTTACTTTCGAATTTTTTTAATAAGTTGGTCGTTATATTTGAAATATAATTGGAGTAGGTTTTAAATCTACTATTAAAATTTACTGCCAAAACTATGTAACTGTGACCCGTTTTGCACACCACTATACTTGGTTGTCGCGGGTATATCCGGACAATTTACTGTGAAAACCTACTGCAAAGTTCACCTAGTGCATTGTTTTATTTTTGTGGAAATGCGCTAAAAATAATGGAAAAGGTGCGGCGGAGAAACGTTATTGCTGTAACAAAGATAAATTTTATGTGTACTTATACGACAAACACAAACAATTAGGAATATTAATATTTACTTCTCATTTAATTATTTTTTCCTCTGTCGGAAATTTGAAAAGTCCGCATTCGTAGTGTGCAGAGAAACTCGGGCATTTCTATCTGAAAGTTACAGTTTCAACTTTGAGCATTTGGAAATGGCACATTACGCTTGCAAAAATTATTCTTGATTAGAACTCAAGAAGTGAGCCATTACCTACCTGTATATTAGGCAATAATATCAAGTTGTAAAGTTAATGATGACGAACTAAAGCCGTGACCGATAAGGGTCGTTATCAGAAGAAGCATTGGATTGAGCAGTGACGTAGAAGGGTCAATGGCTCACTTACAGGAGTTCATATTGTGGGATTCCATGCGAACTATAAAACTAAAGCAAAGGAATGGGTTCTACGATTTTTTCATAATAATTAATTACTTGTGAATTTCCACTTTATTTAATGGCATCTTAAACTTACCTAATGGATAGTCATTCTTGCTTTATTAGTAATTTCTTCTCAATTTCTTTAAATGCGTTTTGTAGCGGGATACCTGATTAGAGTCATTTTCCGAATGTCGCCCCGAGGTCAATACACTATTTTAACAACAATTTCTAATCCGTATATCTTAACTTTATTTAACAAACGTACAATGTTTGTTGAGGCATTTTGGGGTGCGTAACAAAAACGTTCGTTAGTACTCGAAGGATTTGCAGATAAACTCCCAAAATAAATTTAGAAGGCTATTAAACATAATATGAGCAGTTTTATAATGGCAAATTATCGCAATGAAATTGCATGTGTTTGCTTTTATCGTATATACTTACTCGTACATTGTTTTATTAATTTGCATTTAAACTCCCTTGCCTTTAATTGTCCATTAACTTTAAGTGATTCTCTTGTTTGTGTAAATAGTAAACAGAAATTAGTGTGACAAATGAGCTTGCTACACCCTAAAATAATCTACCTAATTCATGTATGAAGGAATCAAAATACGTACGGTTCTCTCGAGGCGACAATGAATTCGTGCTTGTAATCAGTGTGCACTTTCAGGTAACTTTATCGTTTCGGAGCGGTTGTGTGGAAAACCCTCGTGGAAAATGTAGTCTTCATTTTCCGAATTGCGACAAATAGGTTTGTTAAACCTTTTCTTGTTGCTTATTTTCATTTACAAAGTTCTAAGTGTCAAATAATGAAATAACATTTCCCGATATTTGCAAGTACATTCATATTGAAATTTGAAAATGTGGCATATATCGACTTTACTCATTCTACTCTTTTAAACCCTTACGCGGATTTTTTATTCTATTCAAAGACGTATTTTACGGATTTCAAGGGCGCCTTATTATATATATGACCTAAATAACGAAAACTGCGAGGAAAACTGTTTCTGTGTTACTGTAGTCTACAACCTTTTCAACATTTGACTGCAGATGCTGGTATACCGCAGAGTTGGGCATTACACACCCAGTACAGCATTTACTGACTTGGCTGTGTCACTCTATAATCCGGAACTACTCTCTCTATAATCCGGAACAGTGCCGGATTATAGAACGATTGAGCTTATTTGCAAAATTTACTTTTGCGTTCGGCCCTGCCCTACTCTTGACAGCCAAACCACGTGTCTTTTTGCTTTCGTTGGCGCCTGCCCGAGTAGAGTGCGTAGGTGGCTGCGCGCGTCGGTCACTTAGACAAGATGGCGGACGTTTTGTACCTACTTTAGTATTTTCTGCTGTAGGAATAGATTCTCGACATAGTACCTACATGTAGGATATAAAAATGATTCATATCCCATACAAATCCAATAACCCGGCATGGCGAAAAATTTAGCTGCCGTATTACCGAGCGCTTACTTTAATTTAATCAATTTCACTGAGGAATTCTCGAGGGAGAAATCATAACTGTTATTTTAAAAAATATTTCCTCAATGAGGAATTATTTCCTTTTCAGTCTATATTTCCTTATATGTCCCCTAGGGAAATATGTACCTATAGACTTCAGACTTACAATGCATTCAACCTATATATGGAATTGGGAATATGGGTTATATACAAACGTTTTAAGGGCAATAAACGCATATTAACTGGTTCTTTTGTAGCTTAAATTCGTGTGTGAAAGATAATAAGGAATTCAATTGAATTGAACTTAAAGGAAAAAAATGCTTCAATTACATTGTAATTATGAATTAAATTAATGGTGTATAGACAGTTTGGTGAATTGAGCTTGAATCTTAAAAGGTTCAAAGCCGCCGCATAAACGGCCAGTTTAGGTTAGGGTTGTTAAATGAAAAGAGCTTGAGATTTGTCAAAGCGGTTATTTGTTTTGGGCATATAATCTTCGATACTTCGTTGGCACTTACCGTTCGGTTAAGTGCCATCCAGATTAATCGCAAACTTAACTCTCTCTGCATAAACTGGGAAATATAAGGATACCTAGTAACAATTAAGTCCAGTGGCGAAGTCCGTCTTATCCAAAATCAAATCGGTAAATGAAATTAAATTTCCCCTCACAATACATAATATTTCTCTGAATTCCACAGGATTACGTTAAACTCACAGTTAATTTCCCCAAATGAATAGATGTCCTGATTCAATAATGATCGAATAACTTGGTTTACTGACTCTCACAACGATTCTCAACAAGTAAAATGATATTCCGAACAAAAATTCGTACCGATAACGACAAGTAGGTATAAGTATCAATATAAGAACAAATCTTACCTTGAGTAATGCAGGACCCCGGAAGTGAGCTCAATTCCAACGTTCTGTCCCGCAAACATAGAACAAATCGAACTTCCCAAGCTATAGTTCGGTACCTAATTAACTGATTTATGCCTGAAGGGCCTTGATCTACTTGTAATTCGGTTCAGTATCGTTTACGATTAAGAAATGTTCACCACTCATATATCAACAGAGATTACAAGAATTACAGTTCATATATCGAAGCTGAAAAATTAATTACATGCAATTGCATATCTACTTGAAGAGGCAGATGGTTTACGGGAGTTTCGGTGGATTGTTTTGGTCCTTCAGAAGGAAGCATGTTGTCTTCGGTCTTTTGAATTTTTCGTTGACCCAGTGACCTAATTCCGATAGGGTGGCTCTATGCCAAAATGGCCGCGAGCTGTCTATAGATGTTGTTATAAGCTACGGGTGTCGGTAATAGCCTAATAGGTTGTGACCTCGGTTGTGACCGTTTTTTTTCGAAACTCTGTACGTTGCTTTCTGAGCAATTACGGAGGGTCAGCTTTTTGGTATTTAGTTAATTTATTTTACATTAATTTTTATCTTTGGTTGTAACATTTGAATTTTCTAATTTTTCCTTCTCTTCTTTTCTCCTCTGTGATTTGACATTTGCACTGTTCACATTTAAAATCTTATCACTCTTGGTGTGAAAAAATCAATAATATACAGTTTTTGATAAAAAGAAATCACATAATGATAAATCAGGGGAATACATGCAATGGGTCTTTCGAAAATTTTACTCATTAAAAGATGAACGGTTTGACACGCTAAGTGGGAGCAGGTTTTCTGCGGGAAATCTTTTCATTTTGCTTGGAAATATTCGTAGTTTCTGGTTCGGATCCGACTTCAGGCATGTATACTTGGATAGTGGATGGGATTCGTAGAGATACATTGGTAAAAACTTAAAAATAAAGGCGAGGTTGAGCACAAATTTTTCTGAGAATTTATGGTTTTTAAAAAAATATCCATATCAATCCTTTTGGAGTAATTTTGGGAAATCTCTTTATTTATCTTAGATGCTTTAAGAATTTTACTATACACAGCTATTTGGACATTTTAGATCTTCTAGTGGCTTTCAACCAACCTTGTTCCCAATCTTCTTAATAATTTTAAAACATTTTAAAAAATCCTTCAGTCAGTGCTTGAAAAATATGTTTTGCTCTTTGGAACATTCTTTGGATTTGCAAGTCATACTGCACGATAGTGACTT
Source organism: Photinus pyralis (assembly GCF_008802855.1). NCBI lineage: Eukaryota > Metazoa > Arthropoda > Insecta > Coleoptera > Lampyridae > Photinus > Photinus pyralis. The sequence continues at coordinate 19,742,149 of NW_022170403.1, forward strand.
CTGAATTAATTAGCAGCGGAAAAATCTTTGTCAATTTATAGCTGAATTACTATGTTGCCGATTTGAAAAAATGTAACTTTGCTGATATTGAACTACGTACCTATGTACGTATGTAATTTTTGTATTATTTTGAAAATAACGAGGAAAATAATAATCGACTTATTTTTTGTTGCCAAAATGTGTAAGGGGTTTTGTATAATTTTTGGACGATTTATTAATTCTCCTGTGCGTTAACCAAATATATACATGATTCATGAATAATATACTTCGAAATGTAATTTTGTCATATCTCGTCCAAAACTCGGCATACCTAAAATCTACTACCTATATGAAGCAAGTTATATTTTGTAGGAAGTAGGAAATAGCTGCATATAAGAAGCCATTTCATTTAGATTGTATGGCACGAGCTAAAATCATTGGCCGCTAAATAGTATAATTTTTAAGTTATTAGAAAGGCCATTGACCAATAAAAAATTATAACCTTTGAAGTTTAGATGTAATTGCAGATAGGTTTGTCCGCTTTCACTGCACTTATGAATGCATCCACCAAATTAACAGATTATATAACATACTCAATGCAAACGTAAAAGATTTTTGGTGTATGATAAATTCAAACCAAGCTTTAATTGTGGAAAAGTTAGCTATAAAATTCGTAACTTTTTTTTATGGCAGAGAATAGTCGTGATCTATGTTTCTTGTCGCAGTAACTAAAATTCGCAAATTGTTTTCAGCCAATTTAATCATGCAGAAAGTGTCCCAGTTCGTGTCTTAGCTTAATTTCAGGTGAGTTCTTCAGTATAAAAATGTAACCACAACACAAATTAAATAAGTAACCACTATTGAACAGAAACAAAATTTAGATTTTACAAAACAAGCAGTGAATATGAATGTCAAAAATCAATCACATAATGTGCGGTTTTTCAGTGAGACATATATCCGCCCATTAGCACTAACTGATCTGTCTATGTCAATTGGAGGTAATTTACACATTATTAACTGCAATTAGTGAGATTCAACTGACATATTTATCTGTTAACTAGCATTATTTGACACATATGCAGTGCTAAATAAATAAGACTTAATAGTGCTGATTGTCAATTAGTTCTTATTGGTCGGAAGATGTGACGAAATGTGGCACAAACAATATGAAATTTTTGGTGATGAAAGATTAAAATAATTAGCACATTCTATTCCTTTTCTTGGAAAAAAAATAAATCTCACAGTTGCTGCGATTTTTGAGATCTTCGGAACCAATCGGTGTTAAACTTTTGGCCGTGAAGAAATGTTGACACTTAGAATATTTCATAGAGACATACTTTACTTCCACCATGTGAAGTCTTCTAAATATCCATTTTATCGAAAAATGTTTCAAATAAAAGTTAATTTTTTATCACGTGTGTAAGATTCTTTTCTTACCGATTGGAGGTAACCTTCTGGCGCTCTTATAGAGATTTCTTGTATTACCTAGTTCTTTATTTTGCCGTTTTAGGGGGCCTTCTAGTGTTAGAGGTTTCTTTTACCTACTTCTTACTCTTGTTTTTAGAGTCCACACTTTGTACCATCCTGCATTTAATGCCACCCCTCCTTCTTTAAGTTATCTTGCTTGCGTAATTGTATTTCTTCTCTTTAGTGATGTGTCTCTGGCGTCAAATTGATTAGATGTAAATGTCTCTTGGTACGCCATTAGTTTCCTGACTTCGCGCCTAACTTTTGTTTTGGATTTACCATATTTATCTTTGGCGTGGTTTCTCTTTCTTTCTTTGATGTCTGTGGTGGCTCTATTGAAACGATTTTACGGATCTGTATTACTTAACCCTCAAGCTAACCTTCTCTCACCCTTTTCTCTTAAGTTTTCATTGTTCCTTCTTTTAGAATACCTTTCTACGTTGATCTATCTGGATTTTACCTACTACCTACGCAGTGCGTGTATGATATAGCATTTTTATTTGAACCCGCCATCTTATTAAGGATTTGTTTTGGAACGACATGCGATAGATCAGATAGATGGAGTTTCTACTACCAACTTGTGAAACTCTAACTACATTAACCATTAATCGATTGCATTCTACCAACATTAGCACCTACTACGAGAGTTGTTCCTGCATTGTAACTGCAACTGCAAGTATAACGAAACCCATTAGAGATTAACGACCCTCTAAATCGCTCTGTTATACCTGATACTACGTACTTTGTTTTTGTCGCTACCCAAGATTTGACTTTACGGATATCGAGACCTGATTTTGATCACCATTAATTCTGTGACTACGAACATTCATTTCTGTTAGATCGATTACATTGTATCCTTCATTAGCTGTATTCTACTGCTATTAGTATCGTTGCTTTGTGAATTAGTTTTGGAGTTACCGGAACTTTGTCCGAAGCCGATATATACAAGTTTTAGTTAAATTGTTCGTTTATTCCAAAGAATCTTTTGTTTGGATCAATAGAAATTCAGTATAAAGTCATTCTAATTATTGCTTCTTATTGAGTATTAATTACAGTTTTTGTAACATGTTTGCCTCCGTGTCAGACGTTAGCATTGCTATATCGCAATATTTTATATGCAGCGCGATTCACTGCCCCTTTTATTTGTTTGTTGTGTTTATTGTCTGTTACAGACTTTTATTTTTTTTACATAAATAATGCTATACTTTAGAAGTGGTTGTCAAGGAAGGATGTTATTGTGCATTATTGACGCATTGTAATTAATTCATAGAAATATAGGAAACCGAAATATGTAAGGAAGTTAAAATAAGGGGTCTTGTATACACAATTGCCATCGGTGCGAAGAACACATTTATAGAAAATTGCGTTTATCTACGCAGGTAGATACATGAAAACTTTACCTACATATAAGTGGCATATGTTCAATTTGTAATATAAAGTCCCTATTCAGATTGTATCATATCTACAAAGCACAAATTGCAATCTATAAAATAAGAAATAAGAAAACTTAATTCCGGTGAGTTGTTTCAATATAATAAACATGAATTTGCCTAATATGTTTATCGCGTCTTAAATGCTTTCCATCTCCCACGATCGAAGAGTTCAATTTGCCAGGGGACCCAAGCCGTGAGGTACATTATTGCCGGGATTTTCCACCGCCGGGATGTAAATAGTCGCCGGGAAATCTGTGCCGGAATGGGAATCGCCGTGATGACCGTGGCAGTCTATTCCATGCATTGACATGGTTATATAGCCCCTAGTCCCTATGTATACAAGAAAAATTTCCTGTGTCTCTTTAAATATTCTATTATCAAAGGTATGTTACGCTATTAGCAAAGCAACAAAAGTATTTATCAAACGTGAATCCCATTGTGTTGAGTACACAAATCAAACGAAAGTGGAACCCACGCTTTGATAATGTTTGTATTTCGTGACTTTTTTTCTTCTAATCAATTTTCGGTCGCTCTTCGTACTTTGTGGAATGACCTCAAACTACTCAATTTAGTTGTTGATAAAATGAAACTGTTAGCGGCGCATTAGACCATGAGACTGTAATACCTAAATTATAAAGCAGAAAATAAAAGTATTTGCCTTGCAATTAGATGAGAACCTACTTCTAAAAGAGAAAGTAAAGAAAGTACCGTTAGATGATACACTGTGATCACTACTTTCGCTTTCGCAATGAATTAGAGAAAATAAACATTTTTCTACAATAAACGATTACAGTAAGTTACAAATTGCAGCGGTATACGCGTAATTAAAGCAAAATGTGTAATAATTAGCATAAGTCGGTGGCGTGCGTAACCTTTAATCGGAACTAAGATCTTACCCTTCGATTACCGTTCACTTACAAAGAATAAAACGCTCTCCCCAAAATTACACATTCCGGTCTTTTTAAGAATTTGCAAAAAAACTACTTATACACTCGAACTAAGAATTTTAGTGCTTCACGGTCAAGAAACTGGTTGTTCATTTGCTTAAAAGCAACGGTACTAACAAACAATAATTGTTAAACCACTTTCGTGCATCTACGAAGATACAGAAATGCATTATGCAAGAAAACAGGAATGTTGTTCTTGCACTCCGCTTTACTTACATTATGGGAAACATCTACTTAAATGAAAAGGAACTTCCAAGTTTAACCGATTGGCGAGAAATGACACAATATTTAAATATTCCAATCAACTTACCTACAAAGATAATTGACCTTCGCATTTCCTTCCTTGTCGCATACTAAACATGGTTATCAAGTATTGGTATAGTAATGCTGATTCCTTCAATGAATGTGTACCTATTGTTTGTTATTTTATGATAATTGATAGTAGGTATAATAACAGATCGTCTCTAGTGGTCCTTTTACTTATATTTGGAAAGTATTTTTACGGCAACACTCACTCGTCCCTTTTCATTCCCTTAAAATTGGTCTCCGTAATCCATAATCATATATAAACCTCTCGCCAGGAAAGATTGCCGGTCATAGAACCCTTGATCCTGGTCTACAATCTATGTTTTTCTAAAGATGTGAGCGATTTCCGGGATAGTATCGTGTCAATGTTGAATAAAAAGACTTTCAACATTGGCACGATCCTATTCCGGAAGTCGCTCTCATCTTAAGAAAAAACGTAGATTATAAATCTACACAAGGGGTGCTGTGACCGGCAATGTTTCCTGGCGAGAGTTATATACAACATCGGCAAACAACGTGATACAGGAAGTTTTTTTTTTTTAATTTAAAAACATCAAACTAGTGTTTCATTTTTAAAGGCGCATCTGTCAATGTTGCTTAAAGGTAGTAATGTGTCCACTTGCAGGTACTCAATGTTAATTACATCAAGTAGTACGGGTTAAATTCGTTGAAAAAGGAGTTCTTTAAATAAAACCATAACCAACTATGGTTTCCATTACAAAAAATAAGTTTTGTCATAAGACAGTTTTATTTCCATTTCCAAAAAACCCTCGTCGACCACCATGATCGAGGGTATTGAGGCTTATAGAGAAAGGGCTGTAGAGTATTATTTTGTTGGGTGATTGTAAACCTTCGCCACGCGTTAAGTCTTCCTTTTGCTGGGGGGTATTCCATATCCCCCAGACCCCTCGGTGTTATTTCCTTTGCAACAGAATCTGATTCTTTTTCAAAAACTATCATGAGAGGGCTACTGGGGGGTATGGAATAGCCCCCAGTCGATGACCGTCAATTGTTATCTCTAAAAAAACCACAATGAGGTTACCGAGTTCTATAGAGAAAGGGTTATGGAGTCTTTCTTTATTCGGTGGCTGTAAACCCTCGCCTCGTTTTAAGTCTCTCTTTCGCTGAGGGGTATGGAACAGCCCCTGGTACTACGTTCTTTGCAGTACTTCTTAGGCCAACAGAACCTGATAATTCTTTCCTAAAACTATCATGAGAGTGTTACTGGGGGATATGAACTACCCCCCAGTCGACGACAGCTTTATTGCCATCTAGTATTTCTTGTTGGGTGGTTGTAAACCCCCGCAACGCGTTAAGTCTTATTTTTGCTGGGGGGTATGTCCATACCACCTAGGCCAAGGGTCGGCAACCTGCGGCTCTTTTGATATAAAGTTGCGGCTCTCCGTATTTATCTAAAGAAATTAGTTCCTTTGTTCGAAATTCGCCTTTTTAATTAATCTTATTTGTTTGCGAAATCAAAAGTACACTTGCAGCAAATAATTATCTAATTTGTGACACTTGTTTACTTTCTGGCATTCTTTTGTTTCTTTTATTATAGCAGCCTACTCCGATGTATAAACATGTAATTAATTAATGAGTAGGTACTTTTGTGAAAAATATTGAATAACATAAAAACTGCGGCGTTTAAGCACAGGGCACCCCTTACATAAACATTGAAGAGAACACAAAAGACAATCGTATAGCGAAATAAAATAGTGGTAGTTCCATTTGAAAAACAATAGTTATAGCACTTTGCAGGTCCGTAGCCAGGGGGTGGCCAGGTGGGGCTAGCCCCACCTAGAACGTGGTCTTACCCCCACTGGAAATTACAGTTGATGTTACCTTTACAAATTGTAGTGGAAGTCTTTATCAAAAACTTCTTAAGCCCACCCTAAAAAAATACCAGCCACCCCTGCTACTTTATTCTGGCTACGGGCCTGGCACTTTGAACAAATGGCATTGAAACAAGTAAAAATATGCGGGATGTTTCTATTTAAAAAGATCAGTTAGTTATTGACATCGTAAAAATGGGTCACCATGTACATTCAAAAATAATTTCTGTAGATCCGCAACCACCAATATTTTTTACCAGATATCAGCTATGTAGGAAAAACCGACGCACTGTTGCAGGACCCTGTATATATCCAAATATTATAATATTGAATCAAAAATTGTTGTGGCTCTTTAAAAACTGGGAAATTTTGTAAATTGTAATTTTTGGCTCTTCCGTTTCAATAGGTTGCCTAGCCTAGACCCCCCGGTGCTACGTTCTTTGCAATACTTCTTAGGCCAACAGAATTCTTTCCCAAAACCTATCATGAGTGCTACGGGTGGTCTGGGGAGTGAGGGTATTGAATACCGCCCAGTGGACGACAGTCTTATTACTTCAAAAAACCACAATGAGGTTGCTGAGGCCTACAGGGAAAGAGTTATGGCGTTATTTTTTTGGGTGGTTGTAAACCCTCCCCGCGCGTTAAGTCTTCCTTTTGCTGAGGGAGTATACCATACCGCGGTGCTACTTTCTTTACTGGCTGGGTGGCCTGATCGAATGTAATTTCTTAATCTTAATCCATATCAAATGTGCTGTTTTCAATGGGAATTGTCTTTAGAGTTGGCTGTTTTGGTACTGCTCCTCATCAGAATCTACATATTAATTGTGTTCATGTTTTTTTTTATTAAAGTGGAAAAATGTTGTGCTATTAACACAAATACAAATAGGGAACGATTATTGTTTCCTTTACATCCACTGTCCCATATCATGTGTGTGCATACCTCCATTGCAGTAGCAATATGGGAAGGACTCCAAAAATCACAGATGTAAAGTAAAGATACCTACTCGTCTTTTTAATAAAAAAATCTACATTAAGAGTAAATAAATGTCAATTTTAGCCGAGTTCTTTTAACGTGTTTATTTACCTGTATGTAGTAAGCCATTAATTTCGAAACGTACTATGTGAAATTGTAAAAAATAGACATTTTTTGGAATGTTCACAGGGAACGAGTCCAAAATTGAATGAGGATTTCTATGACCATTTAAACACCTAGGACCTTGCATTTAGATTTTTTAAAATTTAGAATGAAATGATATAGCTTACCACGCGCATTTTGACCATTAGTTCTAAATCATTACTTATGCCCTAATTTCGATGGTAACTCTTCTAAAAGTATTAATTCGATGCTTAAGAAGTTAATTGGGTGCATTTTTACTTTACGTGTGCAATAATATCTGATTTAATATGTGAATCGTTTACCATTACAATTTTTACTTGTTGTACGTTTGCATAAAATGAATGGCTATTTTTATGTGTACATTTGTGGGACTTTCAGTTACTAAAAAGATGAGTGAAATAATATTTCATTTACCGGCACCGAAATCAGGTAGGCGTACATATCCAATAAAAGGTTTATTGCATGACATTCTTTTGTTTGGGATTAGTTTAAATTGTTGAAAACCCGTATCTCAGTTAATGGAAAAAGATTTCATTTTTGTTACGTAAATGTGGGTATTTTTATACCCTTTCATTGTGTTCGACTGTACCTAATTGTAAATGTACTGTTCTATTTAATATTGGAGAAACGGCTAAAAATCTATTACGCCGGCCTAAAGCTGCATCTGGTGACTATTGCTGTGTGAAATAGCAAACAATCACTAAGCTGCCAAAGCTCCCTCCATTAAATAATCATGATTTATACATTTCTCAAGGCACGTCCAGCCTTCGCTACAATAAAGAAAATCTTTATAAAGACTTAATTTTATTAATTTAGGCATCTCAACAGCCTTGATCACTTACAACAACTGCAGGTAATTAATTAAACAAATTTTGAATAACACCTAGCATATACGAATAACAAATTTAACATGAGGACTTTAATCCTGGGGCATAAATTTAGGGTTCGATAAAACACAAAATAATTTATTAACAAATTAAATAACATTTAATTGACAAAGTTGAAAGCAAGAGAGGCTCTTAGGGTCTGTTTACAGATACCACGCTTGAAAGCGATAATTAAAGAAATCTTAATTAATTACAGTTTTTAATAAACCAAAAATCGGGTCGTTAGCTGCTATAGTCTGGCGCATAAATAACTAAACAAACATTCGCTGACAGGTTTAAAAGCTTCACTTGTTTTCTATTAGGCGTAATCTTGATAACACGAACTGGTTTTGTTGAGTTTGATGCTTACATTTTCTGGCTTTTCAAAATGTGTTTCCATTTGAAAAAAAATGAGATTATACGTAGGTACTTACAGATTTTCAATTTGACATTTTATTATTTTATTATTTATTACACAACCTTAAACATAATCACATTATTTTAACTTCAAGCTGCATCAATGTACAGTGTCGGACTGGCCAGGCGGGATACCGGGAAATTTCCCTGTAGGCCCTTTCGATTCGCCTTGGGTGTGCCCCGGCTCCCGGGCCGGGCCCCTACGCATAAACAGCAGATAATGCGGAACGTATCGATTTCACTGATTTCAGGAAAGTGTATTCCTACATCGCACATTTAGCAGCGTCCTTGTTCCATAATAGAGCGATGGGAATTGGGATAACAAGTGCCGAACTAGGGAAGGAGGAGAGAAAATGGGAAGATCGAGAACAGGTGCGGCGGTGTTTATTTTTAGAAAATACTTACTGAATAGGGCAATGTGAATAATAATCGATCGATCAATTTAGATTATACAGGGTGGGCCATTAGTGTGTGGGTGGAAATTGAATATCGCAGTTACCATTAAACTGAGAAGGCCGTGACTATGCAGTGGTACCAATCATGACATACTAACATACGTGGAACGGCTAACGTTAAACTTTTTTTGTGTCAAAGGACATCAATCCGTCAATTTTTAAAATTTCAATCAAAGGTAACTTGATTTTTTAAATAGAACTACGAAGTTTTTTTTATCGCATCAAATGTAGGATTTTATTACCTTTTGAACGATATAAGCAAGTCGATATTTATCTTAGCCTCTTAGCAATTAGGAGGCTGTTAAAATTTATAAACAATTGAAATGATAACAAATTTACTCCAAATAGGTAAAACAAAACAAAAACTCAAAAACCATAAAAATCTAAATGACAAGTTTAAATGAAAATAAGAGAAAAATAACAATTACTTTATTGAAATAATTGATATTTTTCTCTTATTTTTAATTAAACTCGATGGGTTTAGAAAATCATTCTTTGACACGACGAAGCGCAGCTGGCGTTATGGATATACTCTTTTGTTATTGAGACTTCATTGCATACAGTTCCTTTCACGTATCCCCATCCGAAGAAGTCCAGTGGTGTAAGGTCTGGACCTATCCACTTCCCATGAAATTGCTGATTCAGCCATTCTATAACATTTCTTCTACAATGTGCACCAGAACATTTTGTAGAAGAGCACAAAATTGAGTCCTTAAAAATTCATAATAAAAAGCGCTGTATAAAATATGTTATTCAAATTCAATTCTTCTAACAACAACAATCAACAACAGAATTGTAAATGTCAATGAACTAAACTGACATATGTTGTTTCATTTTATTTTGTTTTAATATTTTCCAATATGGCTTTCGTGGATTATTATTCAAATTGATTTATTTAAGCTCACGCATTGGTTCAAATGCAAAATTCATTATTTTATCTTATAAAATGCACCATGAAAAACAAGGGTTTTTGTTTTGTTTTGTTGGGGGTAAATGTTTTATCACTTGAATTGGTGTTTATAATTTTTAACAGCCTACTGATTACTGAGAGGCTTTGAAAATCGAAAAACACTGAATTATTAGAAATTGTTGAATTACAAAAAATAAGTAAGAGATACATACCGGCATGCTTATATCGTTGGTAATAAAATCCTACATTACATAATATGCAATAACAAAAACTGTGTAGTGCCATTAAAAAAATCAAGTTACCTTTGATTGAAGTTTTGAAAATTGACGGAGTGATTTCTTTTAACCCTAATTTACAGGTCTGGGGTGGATCGCACCCCACAGCCACTTTCAATGTCCATAAGTTTTTTTTCTTTCAATATTTTAGCTTGGGAGCTCGAGTACCTTCCAAGTTTAGTCTTTTCTATCGTTTTTGGCGTTTTTGGCGTTCTTAGGATTTGAGGTTTTATTTTATCACTACTTTTAGAAAAACTTTCAAGTTTACAGGTCTGGGGTGAATCGCACCCCACATCCACTTTCAATGTCCATAAGTTTTTTTTCTTTCAATATTTTGGCCTGGGAGCTCGAGTACCTTTCAAGTTTAGTCTTTCCTATCTGGGGTTCGTTCCACCCCACGCCCGTAAACTTGAAAGTTTTAGTCTTTAGTGGTCAGTAAAATAGGGTTAACACAAAAGAAGTTTAACTTTAGCCGTTTTAGGGGTATTTGTACATTTCATGATTACAACCACTGCATAGTCACGGCATTCTCAGTTTTAAGATAACTGCGATATTCAATTTTTACTGGACATCTACTTTTTGAAAAAACGACGAATTGCAGCTAAACGACTCATTTTAGATATAATGTGTAATACATAAAGTTACACTAAAATTGACCAAGGAATCGAAATATGTAATAACTTAAAATAATATACAGAGGTTTGCGTTTAAAAAATGCAACTTTGATACAAATTACCCTGTATAACAACTGCAATTTCGCTGAAAATATAAGTTGTAGCCTTAAGAATCCTTCAACGTTCCCCGACAATACATTTTAATTATGTGCGTTAATCAACCCACAATCTTCCACCCACACACTAATGGCCCACCCTGTATACATTGGTAGGGTGTGGGCCTTTTGTTCCTATTTCCCGGTGGGCCTTTTGGGGTCCAGTCCGACACTGTCAATGTACAATACGCACAAAAAGCAGTATCTGATAAGAACTATGTGAAATAGTTCTTGCAATATTTTAATTTGTGTAAGTCAATGACAAAGCTCATACTATACCCACAAAGCGTACTTCTTTTTTTAAGTACTCTAATCTACAGTGATGGTACAGAACTATAGCAATCCATGTTTCAAGATTACGGGAAATTGTAGCAACCTTTATAAACCAAATCATTTTTACTGATGCATTATTCGACATAACTTTTGCAGAAAAAGTTTTGCTTTGACCGATCGATCTCTCCCTGGGCAGAGTATCGGAAGAGTCTACTCAACCTCAACACAGTGCGAATTTCTCGACTAAGTCTCGACAAGTTGCAGCGAACTGCGTCTAGAATTAATATTTTCTGCACATTGTGTATGCATCATTTATATTTTATTTCACGGATGACCACTAATGATTTTCCTAAAATGCCTTAACTTAGGATCCCGCATTCTTAAAAGGGTGGGGGAATAAAAAACCGGGTTTCGACGAACAGAAGATGTGCATAGTTTTTATTATCCTTTAAAATTTTCAAATTAGATTCCGTATTTACACGCTAAAAGATTCTTAGATGCCAATTTTCGTCAAGATTGGAATTTTATACGCCTCTTTGCAACCTTGGAAAAATCTGAAAACGTATCTACATTTGCATCGGGATTGAATTTTTAATTGGATTAGACGGTTTTTTTTATTTAGATCGTATTTTAAAAGATAATTCGAAAAGGTGGTGTTCAAAGTGCTTTCCGTCTAAAATGGAAGTATACTTTATGCTGCGTTCCAAGTGGCATGTTGGTATCAGCTAAATGCACCATTAGGTATACCTATTTCAGATGAGAGTCCTCCTGAGTAGAGTATATGCCTCAGTAGGTACCTTCTGTTTCGCTATGAATAAAAAAAGTGGATTGTTTTATTAGGAGGGCAGTTTGGTGATGACTCCATAAATTTCCCAGTCACAAAACGCAACGAAATTCAATAAAGCCTGTCATTTTTTATTGCCAACAAAATCCACTTTCTGTGTGTTTGGAGAGATCCAGTGAAACTGTGTTGCATTGTTTGACTTTCTTGGGTTGATTACGATAAGTTGCCTGCTATACGCAGGTTCTCTTTTGCCGTTTCCGCTTCTCTGTACCCATAGCTTTTCTTTTCATATCAGCGTATCATCTCTCTTCTGTCAGATCGTCTACCATCTTCACTCGTCTTCTTCCTCATTTCCTTGTACCCTCCACGGCTCCTTCGATCACTCCTTAAGCAAGCGTAAGAAATTTACCCTGTTCCTTCTCCTCACTGATTTTCGGATACTGAACCCAGAGATCGGAGTTGAGGACTATTTTACCTCCGGAAAATTTAACATTCGAAGAATCCATATTTCTTGCCAATTTACATTGCCACTTCTCAAGGGATACCGTGAGTTCTTTAATGGAGTGGTTTCCCCTGTCCTCCATCCTGACGCCGGTTACCCCGAATTATTCCTCCGCCTAAACCTGTACCCGCTCATGCGCCCTCCCAGAGGCTGGTGGCATTTGATACTTGACTTCTTATCCCAGAAGTTCCTCGATCGTTAAGGCCTTATCAATGAAAACAGGCTACTCCACGGGAAGGTATGAGGAAGTGCTCCTTCTATACGTGCGACGCGATGAAGAAATTATAAATAATGTCGGTTTAAAAATAGAAGGGCTTGTGGGCAGTTCAAATATTATCTAAACTATTTTAGTTGATACTTTCGCCAGGGTATTGTGCTTCAGTCATCAGGGTTTTTACCTTACAAAAGTGGCACAATTATATTCCTGTTTGTTAGCGAGTTGTAGTAGTGCTTCACCCAGTTTATTCAACAAAAAAGTCCTTGCAACAATTTAAATGCTTCCGAAAAACCTACATTTCACTGGTTTTCTTGTTCCCTTCCCTAACTACAATTTTAGTGTCAAAAAGTCCACTCAAGCGTTTGTTAGCAACGTTAAGACACAAAAATTCCAAAAAACCCACAAAATTCAGATCTGGACGTAATTTTGAGTCTGCGTACCTTTGAACATGAAAATAACGAATATAAACTTTTTCAAATTAAAACGGCCGTTCTTGGAATAAAACAAGAAAAATCGCCAGATATCAAATTAATCTGATACGCACAACACATTCAATCAAATAGCCATTATACATATTATACTCAAAACAAGATACGAAGAAACGCATACGATTTTCAGTAGGGGAATTTTTTGTCACTCAGCTCGTATTCGGAAACACGACTTTAATCCGGCTCATCTTCAATAGCATTGATCCTTGAACTCGTAGGAATCGATAAGCGAAGGTTTGTCTCTTTTCGTTCTCAAGTTAGACGTGTATTTTGTCGAAACCCCCCATACGCCAAATTTCGTAGAGGTCAGAATTTTTTCACCCTGGTTTAGAGAATGGGGGTAGGAATTTTGCAAAATGTAAAATTGCGTAGCATAAAAAGTATTGCATTTTGTGGTGAATATTTAAAAATGATTTGGTGGAAATTGGGCGAGGAGAACGCTAATAGACCAACCACTTACCCGACTTCACACGTTCAAAAATGCAGCTCAAGAAAAAATTTGGAAAATTTGAAAACAACAATCACATCACGACATGGTTCATTCAAGCCCTAGAAACGTACTTGTTTGGTGAAAGTAGAGGTTTTGTCAATAAGAATATGAATAAGATACAAGAACATGAAATTTCTTGTTTTTTCAGTCATAGAGATGCGTCTGTATTGTAACTAAGACGCAATTCTTTTTCTCTTCTTAAATACTGAAAAATGCAAAATTCATAACAATCATTTGTTTTTCGTGCTATTATGAAGGTGAATTAGGTGGACCTTTTCGCATTAAAACATAAGCCCTGACACCCATATAATTTTTGACTAGACTTATTCATATTTCTCAGATGAAATACATATAAATCTAGTAAGCGTGAGCGTAAGGTCTTGCCTCAAAGCCAAACAGAAGAGAAAGTGAATTATGTAGTTTCATTATAGAAATTATAGCCAGATAAAATGCACGAAGCTGGTTTTAACCTAATTAAAATCATCGTTCAACTGATAGCTCTAAAGCTAAACAAATGGATGGATTAGCAACGGTTCTAACTAAAATCAATTAATATATTTCCAAACAAGGCGATTTAATTATAAGTAAAGGTAGCCAATTTATAAGGTCACGTCTTCAATGAAAAACTAACGTATAGGTAAAAAAGTAAGGTCTAAAAATAACACATTTACTACTAAGAAAAGAAAGATGATGAATCAACAAATAACAATGAATGTGGAAAATTTCCCGGTACCGACATAAATTACTCAAGATTAAAAGTTGACTTTGCAAGTGTTCAAACGTGAAAGAATATTGGGTTGTTTTACAGAGGAATTTGATCGCGCGATCTTGACAATGAAATACTTTTGAATGTGTGTCACCTACTTTTATTATGGGTCGATCTCTTCGATATCGCGCTGAGTTGATTTGTAATATTAATCTGCAAGTTGTTAACAAAATTTGCGTAATTAGCGAATGGACAAAGACACAAAAAGCTGTAAAATGCAGATTAGATGAAATTCACTTCGTGGATAATCTGATTGGATTTCATTGTTCATCAAAGTCTGGTTTAGCAAATTTTGTGAAACCGATGACAATTATTAATAAAATTTTTGCATTGGTCAGTAGTTTGACTGAGTGGAAATATCAACATCCGTTGAAAGTGTACCGAAAATGCCCCGAAATACCCCCATGTTTTTTTTTGGATGAGGGTTCGGTATTACACCACTGTGATGTATCTGCATCTGATAAGTTGATGCCGTATAGTGTCGATTCGCAAACGAGTTTCAATCAAATAAGATTATCAATATTGAGAAAACCATACCATAGGAGGGTAACAACCTCACCAACCCTTTTGAACGTTGGTCTATTGTTTACGAGTAGCTTTCCTTACGAATTTAGCATACGTTGAATGAATCCTATTAATTAAGTACAATTAATTATTCCTTTGATCATCTCCAACCTCCAATGGGAGTTTTTATGTTGTAGATACATACTTGCCATTAGCGCACATATTTTACTTGAAAACCATAGGCAACTACGAAAATAGTCATCCGCTGAATCGCCTATTTGCCAAATATGCAACTATCATTACTCGGTTATTCGTTTGCTCGATTAATACTGACGATCCTTCTAGAACACTCTCGAGGCGCCATCAGGTCGATAAAGGATAATCATCGGCGATAAGGAGTAAAAGTGGATATGCGACTTATTATATTATTATTAGTGATGTGGATTGTAAAATAACGATTTGTAAGTTACATAAAAAACGGTTATATTACGCGTAACTTACAAGAGGTCGGTTTTTTTATGTAATTTATGTCTTTTATGAAACTTACGTTTTTAATTTAAAAAACCCTAATTTTTGTAAGTTACATAAATGTAATACCTATTTGATACATTTTGATCGGTACTACCACAGACCATCAACGGTACTACCAACGTAAACGATTCACCGTTGAATTTAGTTTGGTTTAATGAAGATGATACAGCCTCTAATTCGCGATCTGGAGCTTCTTCCTCCAAACGACGCGTGATGGCGAAATACCTACTGCTTGGGTATTTTGTTTAATACACCAAAATATATAATTTAACAAGTGTTTTTATTTTCAAACACTCACAAAATTCAAAAAGGTTTATACAATATTGAAAAAAAACATAAAAAACATAAATGACAGGTAATTTTACAAACATATTTGTAAATTACATAAAAAACATAAATTACTGGTAATTTTACTGTAAAATTACGGTTTTTTTTTTAATGGTAAGTTACGTAAATTACATAAAATACATAAAAAACATAAACAATTGGTAATTTTACACATAATACTTAAAAAAAAACGTGTAATTTAAAATCACTAGTTTCTAGTCTATAACTTTTGATTGAGAAGTCTGATCGAAAAAGTACGAATTGATTTGGATTCTACGCACCCAAATTAATAAGAAAAAGTGTTTTCCCCAGAAATTTTGGTGTAGTCGATTTTTGGTAAAAATGGAAGGTTATACACTGCCTTTTTTTGAGCCCCGAAAAAAAAAATTGTCTCAGATCGACCCGGAAAAAAATTTTCTTATAGAATGTGGCCTGTAGAATCCATAATTTCAAACAGTTCCAATATTGGGCTACTAGTTCAAAAGTTACAGCCCTTTGAATTTTCTTTCGAAATTGGTTTCTAGTCTATAACTTTTGATTGAGAAGTCTGATCGAAAAAGTACGAATTGATTTGGATTCTACGCACCCAAATTAATAAGAAAAAGTGTTTTCCCGAGAAATTTTGGTGTAGTCGATTTTTGGTAAAAAAGGAAGGTTATACACTGCCTTTTTTTGAGCCCCGAAAAAAAAATTGTCTCAGATCGACCCGGAAAAAAATTTTCTTATAGAATGTGGCCTGTAGAATCCATAATTTCAAACAGTTCCAAGATTGGGCTACTAGTTCAAAAGTTACAGCCCTTTGAATTTTTTTTCGAAATTGGTTTCTAGTCTATAACTTTTGATTGAGAAGTCTGATCGAAAAAGTACGAATTGTTTTGGATTCTACGCACCAAAATTAATAAGAAAAAGTGTTTTCCCGAGAAATTTTGGTGTAGTCGATTTTTGGTAAAAAAGGAAGGTTATACACTGCCTTTTTTTGAGCCCCGAAAAAAAAATTGTGTCAGATCGACCCGGAAAAAAAATTTTCTTATAGAATGTGGCCTGTAGAATCCATAATTTCAAACAGTTCCAAGATTGGGCTACTAGTTCAAAAGTTACAGCCCTTTGAATTTTTTTTCGAAATTGGTTTCTAGTCTATAACTTTTGATTGAGAAGTCTGATCGAAAAAGTACGAATTGTTTTGGATTCTACGCACCAAAATTAATAAGAAAAACTGTTTTCCCGAGAAATTTTGGTGTAGTCGATTTTTGGTAAAAAAGGAAGGTTATACACTGCCTTTTTTTGAGCCCCGAAAAAAAAATTGTCTCAGATCGACCCGGAAAAAACATTTTCTTATAGAATGTGGCCTGTAGAATCCATAATTTCAAACAGTTCCAAGATTGGGCTACTAGTTCAAAAGTTACAGCCCTTTGAATTTTTTTTCGAAATTGGTTTCTACTTATTATATAGGTATGTGAAACATGATATGCCTTTTGGTTTTTTCGAGAAGGTTTTTGCTATATAAACAAATTGAATTGTGGTTTATCCTAGTGTCTAAAACATTTAATTTAATTAAAGCGGGGATCCAACTAAAGCATTTGAAGTATAAAATGCAAATACGAAGTTAGTTGTTGAGTCCTAAACAAAGTGAAACATTTCCAATATATCCACGCAGATAATGAGAAATCCATCTTCTAATAATTCCTTAGTCACGTTTGTACTAACAATGGTATCTAAGGATTTTATTTGACAAATGAATTTATTAGGGGATGGCCATCGTGGCTCTAAAGGTTTTATTCTTGTACATTTTCGTTGTAAAGCATCGGCGATTCTATGATTCTGCATTAATTTTTTGTGTAGGAGCACTTAGGCGGAGTTATAGTTTATGTTTACGTGTCACTTAAACTTTAAGGCGCAGCAACCCCGAGGAAGTGTTGGATAAAGATCCCTTTAAAGTTCGGTTTCAAAT
Source organism: Photinus pyralis (assembly GCF_008802855.1). NCBI lineage: Eukaryota > Metazoa > Arthropoda > Insecta > Coleoptera > Lampyridae > Photinus > Photinus pyralis. The sequence goes on from NW_022170403.1 coordinate 19,759,752, forward strand.
TTCAATTCAATGTTGTGTAATTTTCATTTATTTATTTTTATTAACAAATAACATTCGTACTTGCTTATTTTATAAAAGCAATATACAGGGTGGGCCAATAGTTTGTGGACGGATCCTTGTGGGTTTATTAACGCACATGCTCGCCGCTTGGATTTGGTGGGGAACCCTTAAGGTTACATACAATCGTAAATCCTAAAATATGATCATTTCGATCGGAATCCATATACAAGGGAAATACGGTCCGACATGACAATCGGCCGGCTCTCTATAGGTACATTCGCGTGCTCGCGAGTCGGACAGATATGTCCTCGTATCGGGCTGACGGACACAGCGCGAAATCACGGTTTCTAATTTGGAACTTAAACCAAACACAACTCACTTCGTTTATATAGCAAACAAAAAGATTCTAGAGAATTCTCGAACAAACACATCACATTTCCCGGAAAGAACGCGTAACATTAGTCTTCATTCCTAATCGCTGGTGACTAACCTATTATAAATTTGATCGCGACCTAACGGCGCCCCAATGTCGCTCTAGATTTCTAGAATATTCGCTATAATATCACGCAATTATTTGTACACTTCATCCATTTTTGAGAGATCGTTTTCCTTCAATATATCTAAGCTCTAGAACAGTATTGCATCTAACTAGTTGAAAAACATGCCGTTAGGCCAGTCACAGAACGCTAGATTCTGCCCTTATCTACTCAAGTGGAGTTTCTGCGAAACACCCTTGAAGTTTGTCCCGTTGTCACTTATAAGCTTTTTGGGTGCACCTCGTCTCGCTATGAATCGTCTCAAAGCCGCAGTTGCTGAGTCAGTGTCCAAACTGAACTGAGCATCTAAGGCATCTAAACAAGACTACTCCAAAGCGTTTCTCCCTTCACCTGATGATGCGAAATCATTCGTTTTTCATCCGCTACATCCTCATGTAGCTTGCTGAACTTGAGTGAGAATGTGAATACCTCTGGTTTCCAAAATAATCAAAGTACCTTCTCGACTTGGGCCTAATCACCTCGAAACGCCTTTCCATGATTAACCGTTCTCAGGTTTTCCCGAACGACATCCATATCATTTTAAGAGTTTGAAACCCACACCCAGGAGCAAATCTCAAATTTTTATTTCAAAATCTGCTTAGCGATCTTCCTCTGGGTCTGGGTTTTGGGTGTCTTCCCAGAGATCTACTTGAAAAACATCTTGTCCCCATTTTTTCGTCTCAAAATTTTTATAAATTTCTTTAGAAAACCATTGTAAAATATCCTTAGTATTCTCAGGTAACCTTTTAGAAAGAATCTCTTTGAAACTTTGGAAGTCCTATTTGATTAGTAATATAAGAATTATAATATAAAACCTTTTTTGAAATCATCCTACAAATCTTGAAATACTTTTTTTTAGGAAACTTGAGTAGCGAAAATGTTACCTACTACAGAATAATTCATATCTTTGGTATTACGGTTACATTTTCATTATGTTACAGTGTATCTAAGGTAACATCTTTCCATTTAGGCATTGATAAAAAAATGTTGAAATCAATCTTTTAGGTAAATCATTAGGTAAGGTAGTTTATTTTGAGAAAAGCCACGCTTCAGTCTTCATTGTAGATAATAATTCACAACATTCTTATTTATCAATCTATTTTGCTGTATTGTTAATCAAAATTTCTGGAATTTAATCCTCTACAATATTTTGTATATTGCTTCATATGTGCAAGCTACCCATACGAAAAACGCTTGGGTCTAAGCATACTTTATACAGGTCAAGTGGCATGTTTGTATCCCCTAAATGCACAATTTTGCGAGAATCCTAAGACCACGGAATAGAAACATTTATATAAATGCAATAAACGTAAATGCATTAGCATGTCCAACTTTCAACACTAACTTTTGTTAGTTTATTATTAATTAATTTTTACGATTTAATCGCATTCACACCTATTTGCATATTTTCGATTACTATAGTGCCTCTGCAAAACTACTATCTAAATTAGCGAGAAAAATTGTAATTAGGTGACCTGACACGCAAAACTTTTCACATTGCAATAATGAGAGGAGATTTAATGTGAATTTAAATTAATCAAAATTAGATACCAATAGTTCATTGAACTGTGCTATTGAAATGGAGTTTAACATACAATGAATAGAATTATATCAAATTTCGGCAATTAAATAAGAGGCAATGACCAATTATATCTTTATTACACATGCATTTAATTTTCATTCTCTGTTCATTCATTGTATCTAATCGGCGTTTACAATTATTTATTTGCAACCATTGACGTTTACTTATATAACTCTTTTTACCTTTTATTACTACCTGCATAGTACAGATTTTACAAAGCTTTATCCTCCCTCTCGTGTCATTATTCAAAGTCAAATGCATCTATCTACAAAAAATTGGATTGTAAATAGGAGTAAGTTTCAACCCCTAAATTCGCATTTGCATTTGTAATCATAACACAGGGGTGAAACTAATGGCTTTACGTAGGGTTTTGGATAGACTCCGATTTTATAAATTTTTTTGTATTGATCCACCCGAAATATATTCTGACTGCCACGAAAGAGACTGAAAATTTTTGACTGTTATTTTTCGTTCTCCTCTTCTCTAATGAAAGATCTTACCTGCATGGTGTCTTTCTTTTGTTTGTCGGTGATGAGATTCGTGTTATTACTTCCAGCCACCTTAAAAGTTTAATTCCATGTGCCTCACATTAATTCGGGGGTAAAGTCCAAAACATCATCATACCTGGTAGAACATTCAGGGGCAATTGCGCTGTCAAAATTAAGTATCCCTTAAAGTTAAGCATAGATTAAATACCATAGCAACGATTGTCTTAATAATCGTTACCATAGATTTTAAGTTCGACTTAACTTTAAGCAAGGCTTAATTATGTTGGTGCAACTGGGGGTCAGTAAATTGTGCAATAAATTTTTGCAAGTGGTGTGGTTGCTACCAGAATTCAATGCTTTTACCGTGGAAAATAGTTCTAAGAATAGAATGTACTTGGATAATATTTCAATGTGATTAGACATTTAGATAAATTGATTACATTTAATTTTTGTTGTAGCACCTACTATAATTTATTTGACTAGTCAGCTAAGAGAAAACAGACTCATCACAGAACTACAATAGGGAAATGGAATAAGGAATATTCTCGTTATTTTCTATGCAATAAAATATGAATAATTTGACTAGATAAATTATACCTTGTCATAAGAAGTCATTTATGATTTATAGCTACCTTCATATTGTCTAAAATGTAATCAGGCATTCTCAATTTAATTTAGTCAATTGTCATTTTTACGTGAGAATCCTTCCGCTGATGTCTTTAATTTATAACAAACATACAAATATAAATTTTAAAAAAAAGTTACTGATACGATTTGTACATTTTGTTTTAACTTCCCTATTCTGGTAACAAATATAGATAAATGGGGGATAGCCATTGTACATACCAGAGATCCTTTATGAAATTGGGTCATCTTTAAAAACACTATCAATAGTATTTTTGCTGAAATTAAAAATCAAGTTATCAATTGGCAATTATCATTATCATTTATGTGAGTGTTAATTAACGGACTTGGTATTACGTCCTCCTTTTCTTTTTGGACTTTCAAGGCAATATGTAATCAAACATGATCAAAAAATGCATTAACATTTTTAAATATTGAGAAAGTGCGTCGCAAGTGCTTCTTACACCGAAATTACCATTGGATATTTTTTTGTCATTTTCACCCTCGGAAACCTCGTGAACGTCACCCCAAACGTAAAAATCGTTCTAAAAACATATATTTCCTGAAATTTGCCTCAATTTTAAAAATTATCGCCATTTTCAATCCTAAGGGACGGATCTTCCGGCTCTGCGACTCAAATCACTCCAATAGGTCTAGGGAACGTGTGTACGAAGTGGCACAATTTTAATACGAAATGCCGTTTGTTTCCGCGGGCCGCTTCCACTATTAATGTCAATTGCAATATTTAAAATATAATCCACTATCCACTAACCCCTAATTTGGATGTGCCCGTTCCCACTACGTTCATTTAAGGGTTACGACTAGATATGTGCAGGTCAATCACATTTGATAGTGTCCAAAACCCTTAAATAGGATTTATGCTGTATTGTTATTGCTATAACTTCCCAAGAAATATGCAAAGGTCTTGCTGGTCGGTTTTGCTAACTTCACACGGGTTCATTCATTGTGCCATCGTGGCTCATACACAGGGCGCGTCTAAATAACGAAAAAAAGTAACATGTCATTGCATCAGCAGTTAATTTAGTCCTGTGGAAGGGCGAATGGTAATGTTAATACGCAATACTGGATTTGATTAAGAAAAAGGGAAAATTGCGATTTGCTTTGGAATACGCATAACACCGAATGGAACTCGTCCCCCGTGCCCGCGGTGTGAAAAAAATTAATTAAAGCACGCAAAATTATTAATTAATTTTATTTATTTGGAAGAGGTCGTGCATTTCTCGTTTTCCTAGTTTAAGAAGTGAAATTTTCTGTAGGAAATAAAAGAACATACAGTTTTATGTTCTTTAGACTTGTATTTTACTTGTTGTTTCTCAGTTTTTGCCACGTTATTGTAACTGCGTGTAAAATTTAGTTAATATAATTAAAATCAAAATCCCAATCGTGGTTTTTCCATAAAAGTTTTAAAGGCATTTTGGTGAAGATGGTTTTCGATCGGATAATTGATGTCTGCTAATCAATGTTCCATAGAATGGATGAAGATTTTTCCAAAAACATCTGGTCTTGCGGTTACTATACTTTGTTCTGAAAGGATTTATGACTAAACACAACCCTAGGTACCTACTGGGATAACGACAATTCACAAGGGAATTATATCAGAATCTATTTGATGAAGTGTTAGACCCTACTAATCACACAATCTTGGCAGTCTTATGTGAACGGTAGTGCGTCTAACGATATCAAGAGTTGAAACATAGAATAACACATGAATGTATATAAACGACATCAGACACTTTCGTTAATGTACATGATGAATTTCATATTCGCATATTATAAGTTTAAAACGGGGTTAGTTGGGAGTGCGGGGGTGAATGTTAAAAGTCAGATAAAACTTCCACAAGCGATCTAAATAAGCGCGTTTTTGTAATTTTTGATTTTTTTATCAAAATTTCAAATTTCCTACAATTCATTTTGAATGAAAGTCCTGTATATTAAAAGTACCCGATAAAAATAGTTTATTAAGTAGAAGGTTGGTAGCACTTAATCGTTCATAACCGTATTTTAGAAATGCAATTTTCGACGAAGTTTTGAAAATTGTTTAAACTATCCTACCAAAATCTTAATTTATAACTGAACAGCTTTCTGGTACTACTTTTCTCGTGGAAACTGGGCCAATGGAAACATGCTATTTTGCAAAAAGTAGTTTATCAACACTCAGACAAATTATCGACGAACAATCAATTTTTACCATTAGCACATTAGCAAGGGAGGGGTATTTCATTGGGGTAAAAAATGAGCCCCCACTTTTTAACGGAAATACACGTTTCGAATTCGGTTTCGAATCAATAGTTATTTACGTAAAAATCCGGAAAAAGACACATTACTGGCGAGTATATATTGAAGTGCGAGGCCCCTTCGGGGACCAACTAGATACCTACTTTAATTTCCGAGTCAAGTAATGGTCATTTTACGGACGAGTTTTGTATTAAATTTTACCCAATATCGTACTTTAATATAAAATTTCAATTTTTATGTAGAACTTTTGATTAATGTCAATCTGTCAATGATGACAGGAGTCATTATAGATGTTTAGTAATGTCACAGATGCGGCCGGTAAAGTGGCGGTGCGGCCGGTAAAGTGACAGGTGCGGCCAGCAAAGTGACAAGCGGCAGGAAACGTAGTCTGCACTGCGTCTATCATAGAAACTAAAACGGAAAGTAGGCATGAAAATGAAAGTTTCAGGATGATTTTGGGTAAACAAAATTTTGATGATGTCGATGTCTGAGTAACTTGCTTCCAAGATATATATAAGCATGTAGCCAGTCAAGTCGAGTAATAAATATCACACCAATTTACCCTACAACGACCATGATCAAATTAAACATCCTGTTTATAATTATGATTTATTTTAATGAACGCCTAAAATTCGTGAATTTTTTTACCTTTTACATTTATCTACACTACAACGTATCATCATTGGTTGACGTAACGTGCATGATTTATTTAAACGATAATTATAGTGAGAAAATAGCAATTACCTTTAATTTGTATAATTTGCATAATATTATTATTTAACTTCGAAATCGATCAATAGTTCATAGCGCCCTACACTTATAAATCGATTCTTCTAGCTCGATTTTTATTATTCTGATCGGTTTGGAAGCCATAGGTCGGTTCGTATTGGTCATACAACAGTAATTAAAAAACTATTGTCTATGTTTTTTTTAAAAACTACAATTTTGTTCTGCACAGTTTATTTTATAAAATGCATCTTTTACGAGCTCTTCGCGAAGAACCAATTAAAACATTGATCACTTCTATGAAAAACTAATACCCTCGGTCGCAAATTACTTTAAAAGTATTAATTTTACTAAAAAACATGTATACATGGTGTTCCTAAATATGATTACATACGGAAGGGGCTAATTCTTTGACTTATTTCATGACTAAAAGTTCGTACAAACATCGATCCACAAACGTTTCGCTACCGATCTACAGGGTATGTTATAATTGCAAGAATTTGTAAGTTTTTTCTTTGTGTCTCCTGCAGTTTTTGAGGTATTGTCAATGGTAGTGAGAATCTACAGGGTACTGTTTTTTCAGGGGTCATGTTCCATTTTCTGTCCCTAAACTTTTTTTGCGGTGTGCTGCTAGTAGATTGTAAAATAAGAAATTAATTTCTTGCTCGGTTTAGAAACTTGTTGGTCTCCTGTAATTTTTTCGTATCTGCGCCCGTTATCAGGGGGAAAAAAATAAAAATCAATTTTTTGTAGTTGGCTAAGTGAAAGTAAAACTTTAAAAATGGTGCACATGGTTTGCGGACCTATGTTTATGTGAACTTTTAGTCATAAAATAAGCCAAAGAATTAGCCCCTTCCATATTAACATCACATTTAAGAACACTCTGTAGATCACTTTTACTGAGAACTAATTTTTCTATCTATTCCTATGGTCAAAGTATACAAAATTTCCCCTCCCGAGATAGGGTGAAAGCACCCTTTGGAAAATATATAATATACTTAGATTTTGATCCTTAGGCCTTTACCTACTGTTTAGTTAACGGATTTATTTTGAAACAATTCAAAACCTTCGTTTCCAGGATTATATGTAGGAATTAAGTTTCTAACAGGGTTATGATATACAGGGTGACTAATTTGCCGTGCACACAGACTTGGGATCTCAACTCCTTCTGAGTTAAGATTAAATGGGCAATTACAAACGAAAATGATATGCACATTTTGATATATACGTACCTGACGTAGAAATAAACCGTGTGTAAAACGGGTTTGAGAAAAACCCAGAGCGGTGACTCTACGGGATCATTGGATTTGAATCGGCCCAAGCGTTTGCTAGTTATTGTGTTCACAGACAGGCAGGCAGACACCATCGACACCCCTAAAAAGCATGGTCTGCCGCATAATGTCAAAATTCATTACAGCTTTAAAAAAATAGTTTTAGTGCGTATATAAAAACTGCTTCTACGCCACTGATACCATTTGACTTTTTAGGGGAATTTTTCAAAAGAAAATAATTCCCTACGTGATGGTTTTGTCCGTCTGTCTGTTCCCCGTCTAACTCGAGAACGAAAAGAGACAGACAGCGATGTCAAACCTTCGCCAATCGATTTCTACGAGTTCAAGGACCAGTGCTATTGAATATGAGCCGGATCAAAAGTCTGGTTTCCAAAAACGAGTTGAGTGGCAAAAAATTCCCCTACTGAAAATCATATGCGATTCTTCGTATCTTGTTGCCTAATAAAGCAATAGGCCGTTAAGCATGGAGATTCAATGCTGTATACAACAAATAGCCACCCTTTTATCGTCAACATCTGATGATTTTGAAATATCAACTTTGTGATGCTTTAAGACGCTTTCGGGGATCTTATCCTTATCGAGTGATGTTTAAAAACTTTAATATTTTTTCATAAATTTAGTGCGATTGTACAAGAAGCAAATTGCTTATTTATCATAAAATCCGTATTTATGGACGCTTAATATAAATGCGGTATTCCCAAATTCAACTTTGGGTTGACTGAAAATAACCAAAGCTAAATCTTTGCCAATTTAACCTGTAAACTAAAGCCTCAGCATAGGGCATTGTTAATACATTATTGTTTAGACATTTTTTCAAAAGTTAACTATAAGCCATAGATACCTACTAGGCGAGGTCCGTGGGCTGCGAGGGTAGATCGATGGAGAGTCATTGAACTTGACGTGCGTATAAAATCGCAATGTAAAATTCCGATCTCTTTATCAGGGATAGCTTATCACAACAAATTCGCTTATTTTCTTCTGATCTCTGTTACTTCTTTTATTGTTGGCAATCCATCAAACGTTCGGAATGTAAATTATTGCTCATCGGAGAACGCGCCCGGAATTTTATTTTAAGACACAAGTCGATTGGTTCAAGTTGTTTGGCATTTTACGCCTTTTCGCACCCTTTTTCTTCGCAATCACGGATACTTTTCGAATTTTCTTCTGTTATTATAATTATAAGATCCTGTATAATCTGTACATTTCATAAATTTATGTCTTTTTGATCTACGTTGGCACCAAGCGCGAGTATCAAGATAATCTGTCCATAATTGTTATTCTAATAACAGTTTCGCAGATCACGATTTTGAAAATATGAGATTTTTTGACATGCGTGAGTATATAGGCCATAGGGTGGAGTGGAAATGGGATCGTCAAAACAGCCTCAGGGCAGCGGTTCGTTTTCCCATGACAACTGTGTGCTTCTTCCGGAACGACAGGTACACAGTCTTTTATTAATTCTAAACTGCTCGTCTTGCGTCTTTTAATTACAGGGTGTAAATGTCAATGGATGGATACGTGAAGTGCTAAACGGTAAAAATAACACGGCAGCTTATTGTTTCTTGTACAATTTTTAGCATACACTTTAGTTCCTTTCCTGTTATCAAAATGGGTATTTATCTTTGTTGATGAAGGTCTCCATTTTTTTTTTGAGTGATTATTAATATATGATGAAAATTAATTGAGACTCAAAAATTGTTTATTTTCTAACGGCTATCGATTTCGACGAGAATGTCATCTTCAGGCCGAGCTGAAAGATTTTACATGAAACACGTTTTTCATGTAAAATCTTTCAGCTCGGCCTGAAGATGACATTCTCGTCGAAATCGATAGCCGTTAGAAAATAAACAATTTTTGAGTCTCAATTAATTTTCATCGGGTATTTATGCATAAATTTGTGCATAAATGAAGATTTTGCCATCTACACCTCGCCCTTTACCAAAAAGATGACATAAAATTGAATTTTTCCCCGTGAAGTGAAACTGTTTTATTGTTTTTCCAAAGAAAATTTGTCAATAATCGAAGATTTTGCTCTACCAAACTTAACCAAAAAGAAATGGCGTAAAATTTAGACCTTTGCCATGCAATCGAATTGATTTGTCGTGTTTTCCGACGGATTGTGTAGGTGAATGAAGAGCAGTCAGAAGGGCCGATTCCTGCAAAAGGTGGTGTAAACGATTTAATGATTTAAAATGGTCTATTTGGGTCCAAATAACTTGTATTTGAAGAATTTTTTTCCCCGCACAACTTTTGGCAGCCAAAAAATCTCGAAATGTTCGGACTTTTTTCAGTTTTTCGCTTAAAACTCTAAAACGGCCCATGTTTTATGAATAACGCTTCTTTAGTAGGTAAATTAAAGAAAACAAAATTCTGCGTCGACCACTACCCCCCCTCCCTAAATATTGTAGAACATCAATCAGAGAGTTCAAAAAGTACCAACAATTTAAAATTGGACCAATTTTTGAAATTCGTTGGAAAAAATGGGCGTTTTTTGATCGCTTGTAAAAATTTTTCTATTGGACCGATTTTGTTTGTTTTTTTATAGATGCAGAATTTTGTCTTCTTTAATTTACTAAAGAAGTGTTATTCTTAAAATAAGGACCGATTTGGAGCGAAAAACTGAAAGAAGTCCGAACATTTTGGGGTTTTTTTGGTTGCCAAAATTTGTGCCGGGAAAAAATTTGTGTGCACTCTTCAAATACATGTTATTTTGACCCAAATGGACCATTTAAAAAAATAAAATCTTTTACACCACCTTTTGCAGGTTAAAATTATCAGCATACTGGACTATTAATCATAGAGTATATCATTTTTCTGAATGGATTACGCATGTCAGAAAAAGAAAATAACTTTCATGGCAAGAAGCAACTTATGATACATTGGTTATAGGCGAAGAGCGTCAGTTAATAAGATCGAAAATGCTATTTACGGTGGCTAAAAAAAGCGGGAGGGGAAATTACTAAATAGTCAAGTCAATGAAGGTTTTTACTTCTCTCTCAGAGTGTACGCCTCATTTCGATTTTTTTATGTTTTATATCTGTCTGAAATTAGAAACATTTCAATGTAATGGGCAATTGGATGTTCATACTGCTGGAACTATAGTATTGTAATTATTTTCCTCGTAGACGTCCTGTTCCGGTCAAATGAAAAATCTCAATGTCGACATCAAATTAATAATTTAGGAGGCTCATTTTCATTAACACGTGACATAATTTTTGGACACGACAAGAAAAATCTTACATGAAAACTGACCGGGTCGCACAATGGATTCGAATAAACACAATTAATTGATTGACAATTACAAACATTTAATTAAACACATAAAAGAATTTAAAAAATTTAAAATCCCTAAAAAAAAGAAAAGCTTACAAACCTTGTTGGGTCATATTAACCCTCACGCAGGCGGCCAACAATTAAAATAAGAAATCTAGATAGCAAACGGCACGAAAAGAGAAAAGAGTATTTTAAAATATAAATGAGCAACAGAAATGCTTATTTGGATCTGACTTTGGCTGGAAAACCTTGCAGTGAATCGACAAGTATTTGTACCAATAGAACGAGACTACATACTACAAACCTCGTAATTCGTAAAATGTGTTTATTTTGTGATAGAACTCACAAGAAAAAGAAAGAACAACTATCAACAAAGCTAGGCTGCCAAATAGCAAATAGTCAAATTCGGATCCAAATAAGCATTTCTGTTGCGGATATACGAAAAACGACATAATTTGGGCCTTGATTTGGCCCCCAGTTTCAGGATCTGTAATTGGTTGCAATAAAATGGTGTACTGATACCTTTGATTATTCTACATTCAAAGGTGTATAGCTGTATACTATACTATGTGAAGAAGCATCGGTGACCTTAAATAAATTACGGACAACCCTCGTATATATTCTTCGAGAAAGCAGAGTGGGAACGCCGTTCCTTCGCGTTCCCGCCCCTCTACACCAATGCCCTCGCCAATGCCTACACGCAATGCACTAATTTTACAATTGACATTTTGCAATAAATTTAATAATAATAATAATAACAAAAAGAATCATAAATTTATGTCTTACGGAACAGGACAAATTGCGAGTTTTCTATGAAAAAAAATTATTTCACATCTGCAATTTTAGTTTCGTTTTTCCCTAATAAAAAAGTTCTGACCTACCTAAAACAGTTTTTTAGGTTTAGTATGTGGTGTAATAATCAATGAAGTAATACGTTTATTCGGTAGCTCTAACCTATCTAAAGTAACTTATTTTTTTGTACACATAAATATTTCGTTACATGGCTGATAACCTGATCAATTCATTTAAAATGCGCTAATATCGCTCGCCTTAAGCCGAAAGCCTTTTTTTTTCATTTTTTTAAATTATCTTGATATTTGCCCAATATACAGGGTGTAGCATCTAGGACCCCTCGGATCATATTTCCCTTACCATAAAAGACACCGAAAAAGTCTTAGACCACATTTGTACACAATTACTGCCACCACGTTTCTAAATTATTTTTTATTCACGTGCCGTATTCCAGTGGCGTATCAAACTTGCGTTTTTTTTTAAAATGGAACACCCCATATTTTATTACGGATTTGGAAAGTACTTGAAAGGTACTTATTTTTTTACGTAACATGCTATGACCTTAACTTCAACGACGCTGTTATTTACTCTTCCGAATTACTTCAAGAAATTAAGCTGAAGGTACCATTTGTTAAGCTCAGGAAAAATAATACTATTTTTGCAGTTATCAACACCACTTCTCCACTTATTAGGATCCTTATCACTTTAAATAAGTTTTCCTCAGTGAATTAAATCGGCTTTTTTCACGATCCCCTAAATTTAATAGTTAATCAAATTAGTTCATAAGCCCTAATGTATGTTCATAGCCCCAGTGCCATGTAGTAGAAATTTCTTATTCCATATGGTGTCTGGTTAAACAAATTTTTTTCTCAAAATTTGAGAGTTTTTGGAATTTTTGTTTGAGAGAAACTAAATGGGTTAAGTTTGAATTGAGGCGCATGTTAAGACCTCTTCCACTGTCACATAATTTTTTTTAGGTACTTTATCGAAAAAATAAAATTTCTGATTGACTTTCGCCAAATGTCATATTTTTTTCTCTCAAAAAAAATTTTAAAAACTCAAATTTTTAGGGAAAAGGTTATAACAGCGAAATCGTTAAGGTTAAGGGTATAACATATTGCACAAAAAATTAAATACTTCTTATGTACTTTCCAAATCTGTAATAAAATATGGCATATTCCATTTTTTAAAAACGCAAGGTTGATACGCCACTGGAATACAGCACACCCTTGGCGAACAAAAATATTTTAGAAATATGGTGACGGTAATTGTATACAATTTTGCTCTAAAACTTTTTCGGTATCTTTTATGGTAAGGGAAATATGATCAGAGGGGTCTTAGATGCTACACCCTGTATACGTGATTACGATTTATTTTGTATATTCCCCATATCCTTCATATCCTTTCAGTTTTACCTAAAATGTTTGTATTCTACTGTCTTGTACCTGATATTTAAGCTGCTTTCTTAGTGTTTGTTAATATTTCATAATTAACTCTTCTGGTTAATCATTCCAAATCACAGTACATAACTCTTTCACATAATTTGATGCGATGCCGCACAATGTTATGTGGTAATCCACCCTGTATAATTATACTTACATAAGGTCTCGAAGAACGTGGAAAAATCTTTCCGGTCTGCCAAGTGAATAAATAATAATAAAGTGAATTAAACTTTTAATTTACGTTGCACAGGTTATATGAGGTTGCATTAACCACGCATTATCAAATTATTATGCATACTTACACAACATATTTTTGCTATTTATTCTAATTTTCACGGGCTGTTTTGTGACTCCGATCCACGCTAAGTGTTAAGTAACATAACACAAGTATTAATTTAACAGAACGTTTGCACGTTAAATAAAATCGTAACGATTTGGAAAATTGTAGTTTAATGTTCCTGCAAATTTGATTAGTTTCATACTTCGGTGTTGTAAGATACTCGTATCGACAATAAGTGTAATAGCCTTCAATCAAAAAAGATAACGTGCTTGGTTTACGGGAGTTGTTTAACTTTTAATTAAACACAAATGAAAGGATAATTTGCATAAAATTAATTTTAATTGTCGATCATAATTTCAAAGTGAGCGCTCAATATTTTAGTTTTTATGGAAAGTGTTTAATTTTCACTATTTGCAAATGAATAACGTAACTTTCGTTATGTCACGTTCAATCATGACAAATACGGTGACAATATTTTTCATTCGGGACTCCCTCATTCACTTCATTTGTTCCCTTAGTGAAGGGGATAATTCGTTTTTTCATTGAGTGTTTTATACTGGCAACTCTTACCTGTGTCAACTAGGGCAAAACCTGGTCTTGAGGAAATATTTTGTTCCCAAAATGTTTTTCTGATTTTATTATTTCATGCCATTGCAAAAACCACAAATTTTCATATCTACCGACAGAATTTTCTGCACCTTCTTCTAATTACCCTAAACAACTGTTGTAAATTTAACGACAGCTACCTATTCTGAAATTTGGTGGTATTAAAATTAAGGACAGGCAGTTCTGGTTCATCTGATGACATTCGATTCTCTCTACTTGGTTGACCGTTTTAAAGAAGGGTCGGTTGCTCCACCATACAGTTCAACGTAAGTTCAGTTCAGGGTTCAGTTACATTTTTGAATTTTAACTAATCACATTTCTTCATTCAATAAATCAACTGAATTGACGTTCGTACTAGAACTGACCCCAAAAGGTGGTTGATATACCTTTCTAACAGGGTGCTAATTTTGATTAAAATTCAATTTCTCTCGTAAATGTCAATAAAAATTCGCACCTTGTACCTCGCTTATTTGTACGAAAAAACATTTAGCAGCGATTGCTATTCATGTAGAATAAACTTTTACAATATGGCCTAATTAAATTTGAATTAGCCATGTACAAAAGTGAATATGTCAACTAAAAGGCGCAAATTGATGGCCTAAGCTGCATGATATCAATCGTGCTTTATTAAACAGAAGATTTCATCGTTGTGAAGATGATCATGCAGCGAAAATAGAAAATCTGATTTTAGATATAGGTCAAGTCAGAGACTCTATGCTAGGTCTAGACGATTTATTTTAAATGCTGATGCGGATGGATTCGGTGCACAAGCAAACTATTCACACAGATGGACGTTAGCTAAAGCGCACCGCATTATTTTAAGTTCACTGCTCTCGACTTTTGTTAATGTTATTGTAAACTAACAAACTTCAAACAAGTCAATTTTTCTAACGTTAAACGTCTTTATTTATTTATGCTACCCAATATTTGTATATTATTTGATTTATAATAGACAAGTTGCAATCTTGGGAAATTAAACTTATTTTGCAATGTACAACTTCCGGGTGTGTTTCTTC